>NC_139996.1:37500-123206 GCF_964263955.1 Coregonus lavaretus
TTTAAAGGAATTAATCACTTCAACGGTATAACAGTCAAGTTGGTTGTAACATCCACCTGTGCTAATACCCCTCTTTCCAGGCTTTATCACCCACAGAATGTGGTAAGCATAATTCAACAACCACTATCTGTATGTGACTGAACATTAGCTGGGTTTAGCAATAGATTCACTGTTTTGAACACCCTTCCGCAGGAGGGGGAGACAAACACCCACACTACAGCACAACACACAATGCCTAACACACCTTCCACTCAACACACAACTAAGACCTACTTCAAACTGATACAAGCCATACACCACAAACAAATCATTGAACATGCACTCAACACTCAGACATTTCCAGTGGGGATGATGAAACAGGTCACTAAACTCACAGACTTTATTAAACCATCATCCCCCAACATAGAGACAAAGCAGAAAGTAGCTGATAATACAAAAAATTGGATGTCAGCAAATATGCATATCTTGCATGAACACTACCAGGCAATACTAAACACTCTATCCCCTACAGGCTTCCCGTTTAACAGTAGTGCCTTCCAGACAGCAGCTCGTTGGGCCCAACACAGGTACAGGCACAAATTACGTGACAGTACAGTCCCCATAGTGCAATCACTGTTAGAGGACTCACCATCCACTAATGCTTTAGAACCAAATCCAGCTTTAGCACAGGCCAGACGACCTACTCTAGCCTCATGGCCATGTTCCACAGCCACAGCCAGAGCCAAGACCAGCTTACCAACTTCAGGGTCTTCCCCACACGTCCTAGCCGGGACACTACCATCCACTCTGGCCTCCAGGCTGACTCAATCCTCCTTAGGAAGGGTACCACGACCAGTTCCGAGACTTGAAGCAATTAAAGCCCCAACTTTGGCTCCTAGGTCTGTTAGGAGCAAACCAACATCCTCTCCAGATTTGGCTTGGTCCTCAAGGGGCACTGTTACCATACCCGTAGCTTCGACACTGACTAAGGCTCCAGATAACATACCACCCGTACCTTCCCCAACTCCTAATAGGGATACCCTTGCTTATCCTCAGTTCACCTCCCCACCACCTGACCCTGATGAATTTATAGTAGACTTTGAACTTAGAGAGGAGGAATTTCCCACTCTCCAGTCAATTATGGTAAAGACAAAGCACACCATAGCCCAGACTAAGACCATCACAGTCCAGGCGCAGGTGATACACAGACCCTGCAGCCAACTTGATTCCAGGAGTGCCCCCACATTGACTAGGGCCACGGAGACCACACAACCACCCCAAACACCAATTATCAGCAATGTAGCGATTCAATCTGATCTAAACATTTCTGACCTCTCTGGGTCAGACACTAACATCTCCACTCTTGTTCCAACAGAGGTTCAACTAACTAAACACCAAAACCCTGCTGAGGTGGTGACTATGGAAAGAGGAGTAAAGGTGGAAAAAGTTGTGATGATGGCAGAAACCAAAGGGAAAATCAATCCCAATAGTTTCCTGTCTGAACCTTCCCCAATACTAACCTCTCCACACACCAGATACCTCTTACCCACCCCACTTAGTCTGTCTCCAAAAAATAGGGTTCCTTCAGAGCCCACTGTGAGACTCACCCCTCTGCCTTCACCCAGACACTCTACCCCAACATCCCCAGCCACCCCCCCATTCTTGTACCAGCCAACTAGACATGACATGACAAACAGAAAAATCTATGACTGGAAAATAAAATCTCTCAAACCGATTTCTATCATTGGAGATTCAAATTTGAAAAGAATACCCTACCATCCGTACAAACACATCCAAATTGACAGTTATCCTGGAGCACAGTTCCACCACATTACTGGGGTATTGGCAAAATCTACCCCAAATCCTAACACCAAGGTGGTTGTGCTGTCTCTGGGGCTGAACAACAAAGATCAAACACAGAAACAAACACCCATAGGACAACTACAATCACTTCACAGTAAAGCAACAGCGATGTATCCTAATGCAACCATTTACTTTCCCATCATTAACTACTCTCCCCACCTGTCAGAGAAACAACAAACCATGTTGAAATATATCAACTCCCACATCGCCACACACTACAACCCCCTATTAGAAATCCACCATTCAGATTTCCACACAGAGAAAGACAATATACACTGGACAGCAGATACAGGGGCAAAAATACTCCAACATTGGATGGAACAGCTAAAATAGTGGGGGAGGGTATGCCTACATCACAGCCCCTCCACCAAGACACAAACATCCTTAATCTTTCATCCACATTTCACTTATCACCCTCTGAGACTCGGCTGCTGGAGAGGGGACTCACTTTTATCCCCACACCACTGCATTCTGACTATGGGGACCTCCAGAGGGACATCTACAGGTATCATAGAGCTCTGAAACTTTTGGACCACTTTGATTATAAATCGGATTACCGAACCCTACCGTTCACAGCTCCATCCAGATGGGAACCAAAATCACAGACAATATCAGCACCCATTAGGAAACTCATTAAAACTAATACCCACATCATCAGAGAATTCCATACCGCTACCATAACTTCACAACAGAATATCACAGTAGAAGAAAGACAAGCCATAGCTAAATTAAGGAAACACAAACATATAACTATAAAACCAGCAGACAAAGGCTCAAAGATAATTATTATGGACAACCAACAGTACCTCTTTGAAGCTCACCGCCAACTCTCTAACACACAACACTATACCCCTATTCCTGCCTCTACACAGATCCAGACACAAATAAAAATTAGACACATAATATTAGATCTTTATAAAAAGAAATACATTACATATAGACAAAAGGAATATCTAGATGGACCAGACTTACCCAGACAGAGACTCTTCTATCTCCTCCCTAAGATACATCAAACACCAGATACCTGGACAGTCCCTTTTGAGGTCCCGAAGGGAAGACCTATTGTGTCGGACTGTGGGAGCGAGTCCTCGCCAGCAGCGGAGTTTATTGACTATTTCCTCAACCCCATTTCACAAAGGCACCCCAGCTATCTGAAGGACACATACCACTTCATAGACACGCTTCACAACATTCCAGTCCCAGCAAACGCATACCTATTCACTATAGATATAGATTCTCTCTACACCAACATAGATATCTTGTCAGGTTTAGCAGCAGTGAAATCTGCACTCCGGAGATATCCAGATCCAGATAGACCAGACTCACACCTCCTACAGCTTCTAGAGCTTGGATTAAGAAACAATGATTTCACATTCAATAATAAACACTACTTACAGATTCATGGGACGGCGATGGGCAAAAAGTTTGCCCCAGCCTATGCTAATATTTATATGGCGGACTGGGAGTTGACAGCCTTAGATAAATGCCCATTGCGTCCCATGTTTTATAGACGATACCTGGATGATATCTTCGGAGTGTGGGAACATGATCTGGTACATTTCAAAACGTTTATTGAAATACTCAATAACCATCACCCAACCATAACTGTTAAATATGTCATTCACCCACATACAATTAACTTCCTGGATACAACAATATTCTTTCCAGAGACTGACACACACATAGTCTCTTTACAAACAAAAGTATACTTTAAAGACACAGACACACATGCCTTACTTCATAAGTCCAGTTATCACCCAAAACATACATTCACTGGTATTGTAAAATCACAACTCATTCGATTTCATAGATTATGTACACAACATAAAGACTTTAATCTAGCCACACAGACTCTTTTTAGTGCACTGAGAAAGAGGGGATATTCAAAGCGATCACTGAGGTATATAAAGGCCAACACATTGGCGGGCTTCACCCAGAACAGATTGCCTGATCCTCCTAACCCTACCCCTAACCCTAACCCTAACCCTAACCTTACCCCTAACCCTAACCTTAACCCTAACCTTAACCCTAACCCTAACCCTAACCCTAACCTTAACCTTACCCCTAACCTTACCCCTAACCTTAACCCTAACCTTAACCCTAACCCTAACCCTAACCTTAACCTTACCCCTAACCTTACCCCTAACCTTAACCCTAACCTTAACCCTAACCCTAACCCTAACCCTAACCCTAACCTCAACCTTAACCTTAAACTTAACCTCCATAACTCTCCCGGGAGAACTCTTGACCAGGTACTGACTCCTGACCTGGGGGAACAGCCCACGCCTATCCCTATCCCTTTCCCGATTCTGGGTATGTATCCCTATCCCCCCCATCCTATCCCGGTCCTCCACCCTCAGACCTTTCCCAGACCCCCTGTTCCTATTCCCCCAACAGACACAGAACCACAGATTATACCCATTATCAGCACCTTCTCCGACGTAAACAGACTCCTTCACTCTAGACTAAAATTCGCTTTCACCCAAACACAACGCACATTCCCCCACTTCAGGAATTCAGACCCATATCAGCTTTCCGTAGAAACCCCAATCTAAGGGATCTCTTAATCTTTGCAAAGTTTTCCAATAAACCTACTCCCAAACTACCCATTGAACAACAGTATCATAGACAACTTTCACACATTCAAAATCCACATGCACAAACCTCCAGTCCTATTTCACAACTCATGACCATCCATAGTACCAATATTGTCTATGCCATAACATGCACACTATGCCACAACATTTATATAGGAGAAACCGGTCACACAGTCCTGACACGCCTCAAACAGCACCTCTACACAATTAGAAAAAACATATTACAAACACACCTGGTCCAACATTTTCAGATTCACCCAACAACTTCCCTCTATATTACCGGTCTGGAGATGAAATCCACCTGGACCAGAGGCCAGAGAAAAGCGGCCGAATCCAGGTGGATTTCAAAACTTAATACTTTGGCTCCACTGGGGATGAATATCAAAGAATAAATAAAAACATTAACACTTTTGAGTTCTCGAGACCGGGCAAAGGTGCAATAGGCCCGTGCAACCTAAAGGTTTGAAACCAGTATAAACATAAACCCTCTTAAACCTAACCCTAACCCTAACCCTAACCCTAACCCTAAACCCTAACCCCTAACCCTAACCCCCTAACCCTAACCCCCTAACCCTAACCCCTAACCCTAACCCTAACCCTAACCCCTAACCCTAACCCTAACCCTAACCCTAACCCTAACCCAACCCTAACCTAACCCTAACCCTAACCCCTAACCCTAACCCTAACCCTAAACCCTAACCCTAACCCTAACCCCAACCCTAACCCTAACCCTCTAACCCTAACCCAACCCTAACCCTAACCCTAACCCAGAAGTACAACAAAACAAACCCCAGCTCCCCACGACATTACCTTCTCCACATACAGAATTGGACAGGGGTGTCCAATTGAGTTTTTATCCCTGTATGTGCAAAAAACATAGCCAAATTTTGAAATCCATCTAGCCCCCTCCAAAGCACATCAATGAACATCTACGGCCTCCCAGAAGTACAACAAAACAAACCCCAGCTCCCCACGACATTACCTTCTCCACATACAGAATTGGACAGGGGTGTCCGATGGAGTTTTTATCCCTGTACCCTATGTGCAAAAAACATAGCCAAATTTTGAAATCCATCTAGCCCCCTCCAAAGCACATCAATGGACATCTACGGCCTCCCAGAAGTACAACAAAACAAACCCCAGCTCCCCACGACATTACCTTCTCCACATACAGAATTGGACAGGGGTGTCCGATGGAGTTTTTATCCCTGTACCCTAACCCTAACCCTAACCCAAATTGAAGCCTTGACCTCAATTTATAGGCTTTTGGGCCACAGCGAGAGAACCGTTGAGGCTAGAAACACAATTCAACCACAGGAACGCTCCTAAGGTCCTCCCGATCCGTGCAAGCCTACCCGTGACCATGTGGAATTAACCCTTAACAGTGACAACAGCGTGCATTTATTCACTCTCATTTCCCCCCATAGAAATACATTGCCTGCTGCCCTAACTTCAAATTGATGCCTATGTGGGTTTTGATTGCCATATCAAACTGTCTTCTTTGTCAACCCATCAGGCCACTATAAGGATTACCTGTGTTGAGTTTAAGCTTCCTGGAGCAACCGGAGGTGGTAAGATTGACCCTAAACATGGTTTAGATTGACCCAACCTGCAGATTGTGAAAACACTACATTCAACCCTCTGTAAAAAAGGTTAACATGAGTATATTACGGGAACATTATGATATGGTGATAGCTCTGGGTTTAGAGGAACTTCATGATTTTCACCTGGAGGCCTTTAATAAGGCAGTAGTTTGGGGAAAAGCCAGATATAGGCACAAGTTTACTATAACTTCAGTGGATACATTGAGATCCATGCTACAGGCCCCTCGAGTTTTTCTCGGATTGACCTGAAACTCAGTATTCTGTATGAGCGTATCCCAATGAGGATATGTGTGTAATTACAGCTTCCTGTGACAGCCGGAAGTGCCTTAAATGGGGTCATAGGTGCTGTTTCAAAGGGTTAAAAAGGTCACATCCTTCCAAAATGTCACATGTGTGATTAGGCAAACCTCATGAACCGGTAAATAGCAGAAAACCGGGTTTTTATCAGGGGTTTTTTGAGAGCACAGCTTACTCCATGGAACTATAGACCTCCAGGCCTACACACCCTGCCCGGTCGTCAGGTGCACTCCTGGTAATCCATGCTACAGGCCCCTCGAGTAGCTCCATCTACTCAGACACATTTAACATCGTGTCCTGTGGAGTTTCCACCTTTGCCTAAGATTTCCCAACCTTTGAGGCCCAAATCGATGGACATCTACGGCCTCCCAGGAGTACAACAAAACAAACCCCAGCTCCCCACGACATTACCTTCTCCACATACAGAATTGGACAGGGGTGCAAAAGAAGTGCCCTGTAAAACCATCTAGGAGCACGTTTCAATACCCCCTGAGTCATCTGGGATAGGTTTGTGTTGCACTTTTTTTTAAGTCACCAAAGAGCCAAACACTTAGCAGAATCCATCAGACGGAGACTAAGTTTTGAAATCCACCTAGCCCCCTCCAAAGCACATCAATGGACATCTACGGCCTCCCAGGAGTACAACAAAACAAACCCCAGCTCCCCACGACATTACCTTCTCCACATACAGAATTGGACAGGGGTGTCCGATGGAGTTTTTATCCCTGTACCCTATGTGCAAAAAACATAGCCAAATTTTGAAATCCATCTAGCCCCCTCCAAAGCACATCAATGGACATCTACGGCCTCCCAGAAGTACAACAAAACAAACCCCAGCTCCCCACGACATTACCTTCTCCACATACAGAATTGGACAGGGGTGTCCAATTGAGTTTTTAGCCCTGTATGTGCAAAAAACATAGCCACATTTTGAAATCCATCTAGCCCCCTCCAAAGCACATCAATGGACATCTATGGCCTCCCAGAAGTACAACGAAACAAACCCCAGCTCCCCACGACATTACCTTCTCCACATACAGAATTGGACAGGGGTGTCCGATGGAGTTTTTATCCCTGTATGTGCAAAAAACATAGCCACATTTTGAAATCCATCTAGCCCCCTCCAAAGCACATCAATGGACATCTATGGCCTCCCAGAAGTACAACAAAACAAACCCCAGCTCCCCACGACATTACCTTCTCCACATACAGAATAGGACAGGGGTGTCCGATGGAGTTTTTATCCCTGTACCCTATGTGCAAAAAACATAGCCAAATTTTGAAATCCATCTAGCCCCCTCCAAAGCACATCAATGGACATCTACGGCCTCCCAGAAGTACAACAAAACAAACCCCAGCTCCCCACGACATTACCTTCTCCACATACATAATTGGACAGGGGTGTCCAATTGAGTTTTTATCCCTGTATGTGTAAAAAACATAACAACATTTTGAAATCCACCTAGCCCCCTCCAAAGCACATCAATGGACATCTATGGCCTCCCAGAAGTACAACAAAACAAACCCCAGCTCCCCACGACATTACCTTCTCCACATACAGAATTGGACAGGGGTGTCCGATGGAGTTTTTATCCCTGTACCTATGTGCAAAAAAACATAGCCAAATTTTGAAATCCATCTAGCCCCCTCCAAAGCACATCAATGGACATCTAAGGCCTCCCAGAAGTACAACAAAACAAACCCCAGCTCCCCACGACATTACCTTCTCCACATACAGAATTGGACAGGGGTGTCCGATGGAGTTTTTATCCCTGTACTATTGGGGATTTATTATTCTCCTAAACTGATGGGATGACTAATTTAGAAAGAATGCAGTCTTGACTGGGCTAATGTAGGCTGTGACACCTGGCAGGCTGTAATTGATGTGAAGAGAAGATAAGGATTGTGTCTTCAAATGCTAGACTATAATAGTTCATTGTGATTTATGAGTCTTCCTTTGACATGGGAATGATGTCTAAGGGAGCTGGCTCTTCGCACTATGATAGGTTGTTATGATAATCTTGTGACTGACTAAAGTATGTAACAAATGGCGCCGAAGAGATGAGACCAACCCCCTGCATCAACGGATTGGCTGAGATAGTTTAAACCACGCTCAAGTTTACTCTAATTGGCCAGCAGAGAAGTGGGAAACTTCCTCTGTCAGAGTATTTGAATATTGTTTTCTGGAATAATTAGTTAGTTCTCTGGAGTGTCCTGCGAGACATCTCAGAGAGCCCGTATATACGAAACATCATATTTACCATTGAAGGTTTTTGCATTAATTAAAATAACTAGTATACCTTAGAAGTCGTGTTGACCTCTTTTGTTCCTAATACCAGATTTGAATTGACGCGACTTTGACAGTACCTATGTGCAAAAAACATAGCCAAATTTTGAAATCCATCTAGCCCCCTCCAAAGCACATCAATGGACATCTACGGCCTCCCAGAAGTACAACAAAACAAACCCCAGCTCCCCACGACATTACCTTCTCCACATACAGAATTGGACAGGGGTGTCCAATTGAGTTTTTATCCCTGTATGTGCAAAAAACATAGCCAAATTTTGAAATCCATCTAGCCCCCTCCAAAGCACATCAATGGACATCTACGGCCTCCCAGAAGTACAACAAAACAAACCCCAGCTCCCCACGACATTACCTTCTCCACATACAGAATTGGACAGGGGTGTCCGATGGAGTTTTTATCCCTGTACCTAACCCTAACCCTAACCCTTACCTTTAACCTTAACCCTAACCCTAACCTTAACCCTAACCTTAACCCCAACCTCAACCTTAACCTTAAACTTAACCTCCATAACTCTCCCGGGAGAACTCTTGACCAGGTACTGACTCCTGACCTGGGGGAACAGCCCACGCCTATCCCTATCCCTTTCCCGATTCTGGGTATGTATCCCTATCCCCCCCATCCTATCCCGGTCCTCCACCCTCAGACCTTTCCCAGACCCCCTGTTCCTATTCCCCCAACAGACACAGAACCACAGATTATACCCATTATCAGCACCTTCTCCGACGTAAACAGACTCCTTCACTCTAGACTAAAATTCGCTTTCACCCAAACACAACGCACATTCCCCCCACTTCAGGAATTCAGACCCATATCAGCTTTCCGTAGAAACCCCAATTTAAGGGATCTCTTAATCTTTGCAAAGTTTTCCAATAAACCTACTCCCAAACTACCCGTTGAACAACAGTATCATAGACAACTTTCACACATTCAAAATCCACATGCACAAACCTCCAGTCCTATTTCACAACTCATGACCATCCATAGTACCAATATTGTCTATGCCATAACATGCACACTATGCCACAACATTTATATAGGAGAAACCGGTCACACAGTCCTGACACGCCTCAAACAGCACCTCTACACAATTAGAAAAAACATATTACAAACACACCTGGTCCAACATTTTCAGATTCACCCAACAACTTCCCTCTATATTACCGGTCTGGAGATGAAATCCACCTGGACCAGAGGCCAGAGAAAAGCGGCCGAATCCAGGTGGATTTCAAAACTTAATACTTTGGCTCCACTGGGGATGAATATCAAAGAATAAATAAAAACATTAACACTTTTGAGTTCTCGAGACCGGGCAAAGGTGCAATAGGCCCGTGCAACCTAAAGGTTTGAAACCAGTATAAACATAAACCCTCTTAAACCTAACCCTAACCCTACATTTTACATTTACATTTTTGTCATTTAGCAGACGCTCTTATCCAGAGCGACTTACAGTTAGTGAATACATTTTTTTTTTTATACTGGCCCCCCGTGGGAAATGAACCCACAACCATGGCGTTGCAAACGCCATGCTCTATCAACTGAGCTACATCCCTGCCGGCCATTCCCTCCCCTACCCTGGACGACGCTGGGCCAATTGTGCGCCGCCCATGAGTCTCCCGGTCGCGGCTGGCTGCGACAGATTCTGGATTCGAACCAGGATCTCTAGTGGCACAGTTAACACTGCGATGCAGTGCCTTAGACCACTGCGCCACTCAGGAGACAAACCCTATCATATAAGTAAGGAGTCGGTTAAAAGCACACTATACATCCACTTTAGATCTCATCCAGTAGCTCAGTTAAGAATAGCAGGGTTGGAATCTAACCAGGGGTGGTCGCTAAAACACAGACAGATCAAGGAGCGGTGTTGGATAAAAAAATTGGGTACTTGTAATCCTAAAGGCCTTAATGAAAAGTATTAGAGACCTAAACTTTTCTAACTCTGACCTGAACACTAACCTGAACCATCCCAACCCCAGTTTACTTTAACTATAACCCCAACCATAATCCAAAACTTAACCTTAACCTTGATTATAACCTTAATCCTAACCTTAACCGGAGCAATTTCAATTCTAGCTCTAACTTTAAACCCAATCCTAAACCTAACCTTAACTCTGATCATAACCCTAACCCCAGTCTCAAACTTAACCACAAGCCTAATCCTTTGGTTTACCCTAACTATAACCCTAACCTTGATTGTATCCTTAATTCTAAACCCAACCCTGACCTTAACCTCACCTTTAACTGGAGCAATTTCAACCCTAACTCTAACCTTAACCCTAACCCTAATCCTAAACCTAACCTTAACTTTGATCATAACTTTAACCATAACTCCAGCCTCAAACCTAACCCCAAACCTAACCCCTTGGTTTACCCTAACTATAATCCTAATCTTAAACCTAACCTTAACCTGGATTGTAATCTTAATCCTAACCTGAACCCTGACCTTAACCTGAATCCTAACCTTAACCTCACTTTTAATTGGAGCAATCCTAACCCGAACTCTGATCTGAACCCTAACCTTAACCTCACCTTTTACTGGAGCAATCCCAACCCTAGCTCTAACCTTAACCCCCATCCTAAACCTAACCTTAACCTTGATCATAACCTTAACCCTAACGCAAGCTTCAAACTTAACTTGAACCCTAAGTCCAACCTCTTGGTTTACCCTAACTATAGCCCTAACCTTGATTGTAACTCTAATCCTTGCTCGAACCCTAACCTTAACCTTACCTGAAACTGGAGCAATCCCAACCCTAGCTTTAACCTTAACCCTAATCCTAAACCTAAACCTAATCTCAACCCGGATAATAACCTCAGTTCTAATCCTAACCCCAATCACAATCCTAATCTTAACCCCACCTCAATCCCTGAACCTGACCCCGATACCAACCTTAATTTGAACTTAAGCCTCAAATCTAACCTTAACCCTAACCCCTTGGGACTTAAAAAGTGGATATCAGGAATTCCACAGGTCTGAAACAAAAGTATGAGAGCCTAATTTTAACCTTGACACTGACAATCTTAATCGGTACTTTAAATTATAACCCTGGCTTCATAAAGATGTATTCTGAGGAGCCTGGGAATTAGAGGGTATGTATTGTTTGGGTAGTGTCTGGGTGTTTATCCTCTTGGAGGAAAAGGTTACTTTTATCTGTTCTTTTTCAGGGATAAACCATAACATCTTTCTTTGGGGTATATCTCCCAATTTCCTGTAGGACTATGATGTATCAATAGGAGAAATAGAATTAGAGAACATGTGCCCGTGTATTTGGTCCTCTTGAAGGGCAATTTTCTCTTAAACCTAACCCGCCAGAGCCCTGTTCTCCTCCTCCTAATTAGATACTTTTACCCAGAGAAACTTGAATCTCATATATCAGGAGCACTTTTATATTATAATTGGAACCTTGTTAATATGTAAATTATTTTTGTTTTATTAAAGTTGTCTCTTTATATTTTTCTTTTTTTGTCTTGTGTGTTTTGGCCCTGTTTCTTTTGATTCATTTATTTGGAATTTCTTTAGAGGTCTTCTTGTAGTGGGGAACGATGTCATAACAAAACCACATTTTCCCTTCATGTAGATTGGTTTATACAAGGAAGGTGAAAAAACAATGGGAAATTTGTAGAATTAAGGACAGGTGTGTTGGAGGATATAGGATGGACATAATAGTCCACCAATGGAAGGTCAGGCTTAGTAGCTTAGCCCCTCCCCTCACCCGTTCTCATACTATATGGGCTGGCCTCTTCTCATTTTCTGTCTATTTTCCTCTGAAGAAGCACGAATTGTGCGAAACGTCAGGAACTTTTTCTTCCTAATTTTAAACAATACTCCTTTTATCTTTTTACCTTGAAACAAAAAAGGTTTTGATAATGTGAATCAGAAGAGGATTACTGTATCTCACTATTCTAAAAGGACACCATTTTTCCTACAAACAAAGATAAGCAC
The DNA here is from genome assembly GCF_964263955.1 of Coregonus lavaretus. NCBI lineage: Eukaryota > Metazoa > Chordata > Actinopteri > Salmoniformes > Salmonidae > Coregonus > Coregonus lavaretus. The sequence goes on from NC_139996.1 coordinate 50,090, forward strand.
ATGGACCTTTGGAGACTTGGTGGGGATGGTATGGAAGAGCTCTTTTCCGTGTGAGATATCCATTTCTCTGGGTTGGTGAGTACTCCCAAAATCACTGTGTACACATGAAGATTTGAACATTTGGAGTGACTTGAAGTGGAACCACTATCAGAATTGAACCATAAAGGAGTGATCACTTTTGAATGGAGTGTTTTTCTCCCACCTGAGTGGGGTTTTTTTTTTCTCACCTTTGTGTGTTTTTATGGAGTGACACCTAACCTAAAGTGGTAATTTCCTACGGATCTGGGGTAACCACCAGTTGGCAACGGACAATTATTTGTTGTTGGAGTAAATTAGTTGTGAGTGCTGACCTCTTATCCTTTCTTTATATTGGGTTTTGTTTCATTGGAGTTTTTTATCTAAAATAGGGCTAATTCTTTCTAATTTTTTGTCTTTGGTGTATATATTTTTCTTTTTGTCTTTTGTATGTGTGTATATATATACTTTTTTTGGGGGGTTGATTGGTTCCAATTATATATTGTGGGGGGGATTTTAACCTTTATATGATCCCTTCTTTCAGTTGGGATTTCCAGCAAGGGTTCCTGGTTTTGAACCTTTACCATGGCAGTGCCACTATATAACCGTTTCCAGGCTCTAGTTAGTTTAAATGATGAGGGTGAGTCTACTGGAGAGATTAGGAATGTTTCTTCTTTGCAAGATATAACTTGCACAAAGGGATATTTCAAGGCTCTACAAGCAATTCATCACTCAGAAATATTAGATCATTCTGCAGTTAATCATTCTTTTCCAGCAGGGATGGTAAGACAGGTGAACAAATTGGCGGCCTTTATTAAACCCTCCTCGCCTAACCAACAGACCCTGGCAAAGGTAAAACTTAATACCAGTAGGTGGATGGAGAATAATATGGATATTCTGAGGGAGAATTATGATGGGGTAATTGCCTTTTGCATTCAGAATAGCTCAACTTATAATCAAGAAGCTCTAGATAAAGCGGTGATGTGGGCAAAGGCAAGATATAAACACAAATTTACATCTTCGCCAGTAAGTACCTTAAAAAACATGTTGCAAAAACCAATTGACCCGCCGGCCTCTACTAAACTGATAACTTCTCATCAGGCCCATTCCAGTTATGCGGCTGCGGTGACCAGCAAGTCACCAACTGGTAGGGTCTCAATGGGAGCCCAGGCCCACAGGGACTTTGGAATATGCAGGAATATCCCAGGGGGCCAGAGTGACACTTCGGTAAGGGACAATATGGTTAATAAACAGGCCTTCAGTAATCCTGTAGATAAACCGATAAACCATAGTCAGACTATCAACAGCAATACCACAGGGCTTGCTGGGGGTATGCAGAGAAGGGAGGTGCAGGTAGAAGTTCATGTTGGGTCTACTTCACTTTGTAGAGTGGTTCCTTCGACGAGCTCACCTACTAACCAACTATCTCCCCTCTTGTCCTGTCTCACCCCTCGGGAATTAGGTCCTGCAAAGAGTGGCGGGACTAGCTTCAGACTTACCCCAATAACCAGGAAGAGTACGGGGATACCGAATCCCCAAACTCAGCGACCAAGAAACAATTTGGCTGAGCCTAAAGTCCCAGCCTTGACCCTTCCAGGTAGAGAGCCCTCGAATTTACTTTTAACAGTAGAGGCGTTGGAGATTACGGTGAATAACGGCAATGGTCAAAAACTACCATTGAACAATGTGGCTGTTTTGATGGATGATATGGTTTTATCCAATTCTACGACAGGTTCACAGCAAGAGGACCATCAGGGTAAGGTAGCAATGGCAAATGGAAAAGACACGGGCCCTGGGACAGAACCAATACTGGAACCTGTAAAAAAGGAGAAACTCTTTTATCCCACATGTCATTCTAGAACTGAAAGGAAAATAAATGATTGGAGTATTGAGATTAAAAAGCCTGTGGTCTTTATTGGGGATTCCAACCTTGCGCGCATTTCTAGTTTCACTGACACTAATACACAGATAGATAGTTTTCCGGGAGCAACCTTCAGACATATTGCAGGAGTGATAGGCAAGTTGGAGAAACAGCAAAACACACAGGTTGTTATATCAGTGGGTCTTGTTAACGGCTTTAACCAGCAGTATACCACTGCAGTCAAGCAGTTGCAACAGCTACTGAATAAAGCAGGTGAAGTTTTTCCTCATGCACAGGTTTATGTTCCTATCATACATTTTTCAGATGAGCTTCCATGGGAAAAGCAGGAGGTACTGAATCAATTGAACAAGTATATTCAGAAGAATTGTAGGGAACTATTGGATCTGAATAAACTTAGATTTCACACAGTGCAGGACGACCCAATACATTGGAGACCAGATACAGCTGTAAACATTTTTAATTACTGGCTAGACCAGTTAAACTATTAAGAGGGGAAGAGTGTATTGGTATTACTCCCCAGCACTCTAATGTACTTAACTTATCGACTACTTTTAGACTTACAGCGGCAGAACAGCAACTTCTGGAGAAGGGTCTTATGTTTATCCCGACACCCACTAAGATAGATCGCATGGAGCTCAGGAGGGATCTGCATACCTATCATAGAAAATTAAAATTACTTGATCATTTTAATTATAATACTGATAACCAAAGAATACCATTTATTGGTCCATCACATTGGGAGCCTAAGTTAGAGGGAGTGTCCAATACGATGCAGACTTTAATTCAAAGAGACTCTACCTCTTTTAGTACATTTAGGTTTTATATGGCAGGGAAAGATAATCTTACAAAACAAGAACGTAAATCCTTAAAATCCTTAAGTAAGAATTCCAACATAGTTATAAAACCAGCGGATAAAGGATCAAAGATTGTTATTTTGGATAAAACACAGTATCTGATCGAGGCGAAAAGACAATTGAGTAATTCTAAACATTATAGACCATTGACTCATTCATTGCAGCAGGAGACCCAGAGACAAATTAGGCAGATTTTAGGAGAACTTTATGAGAATAATTACATTACAGACAAACAAATGTTTTACCTATTTGGACCAGATACCCCACGTCCCAGACAATTTTATTTGTTGCCTAAAATCCACAAACCTCCTGAGACTTGGACCATTCCTTCTGAGGTTCCATGTGGTAGGCCGATTTGTATCGGACTGTGGCTCGGAATCGTATAGAATAGCAGAGTATTTAGATTATTTTATAAATCCTCTGTCACGGAAACATCAAAGCTTCATTAAAGACACGTATGAATTTGTGACAAAATTGAAAGAAATTAGTGTGCCTCAAGAAACTGTTTTTTTCAATTGATATTGACTCATTGTATACCAACATTGACACCAAGTTGGGTCTTAGAGCGATCAAAAACATCTTCCATAAATATCCAGACCTAGATAGACCAGATGGGGCTTTACTACAACTGTTGGAACTCAGTTTAACAAGAAATGACTTTGAATTTAATTCTAATTGGTTTCTTCAAATCCATGGTACAGCTATGGGGAAGAAGTTTGCCCCGTCCTATGCCAATATTTATATGGCAGAATGGGAACAATCAGCCTTCCCCAAATGTATAAAGCTTCCAATTTTGTATTTACGGTATCTAGATGATATATTTGGGTTATGGACACATTCACTTTCAGATTTTATGGAATTTGTGAAGATTCTGAATACACATCATCCGTCAATTACGATTAAACACAATGTTCAGCCGGAACGAATAGAATTTTTGGACACAGAGGTATTTTTTGTAGAGGGGAATGATAACCTGAAGCGATTAGCAACAAAGGTTTATTTTAAACCTACGGACACCCATTCCCTCTTACATAAATCCAGTTTTCATCCAAAACACACCTACAGGGGGTTGATAAAGTCGCAGCTTATTAGATTTAATAGGATTTGTACACAGGAAAAACATGTCAAGGAGGCTATAGGAATTCTTTTTAAGGCTCTCAGACCCAGAGGATACTCAAAACGTTTCCTCCGCACTATAAGAGCAGAGGTGAACAATATGTCTGTAACGGAACCTATATGTGGGAGGACTAGTAATGATGGATGCATTATTCCATTTGTCACCACATATTCACAGTCTTCTATGAGGTTTAACTCCATAGTGAAGGATCATTTTGAGCAGACGAGGGAGGAGGTGGAGATTCTCCAACAGTTCAGAGTAATATCAGCATATCGGCGAAATAAAAATTTGAAAGATGTGCTGGTACACTCTGGTTTCAGGGAGAAGCCGGGGCGGAGTGGATCACATTTTAGACAAGTTAAATACATTCAGAATAAATGGTCGGGTCTAGGGGCTCCAGTATGGGAGGTATTTCAATTGAAGACCACCAACATTGTATATGGAATTGAATGTCTACAATGTGGAAAACTGTATATTGGAGAAACTAGGAACTCCTTGGAAGCCAGACTCAAACAACATCTCTATCATATAAGTAAGGAGTCGGTTAAAAGCACACTATACATCCACTTTAGATCTCATCCAGTAGCTCAGTTAAGAATAGCAGGGTTGGAATCTAACCAGGGGTGGTCGCTAAAACACAGACAGATCAAGGAGCGGTGTTGGATAAAAAAATTGGGTACTTGTAATCCTAAAGGCCTTAATGAAAAGTATTAGAGACCTAAACTTTTCTAACTCTGACCTGAACACTAACCTGAACCATCCCAACCCCAGTTTACTTTAACTATAACCCCAACCCTAATCCAAAACTTAACCTTAACCTTGATTATAACCTTAATCCTAACCTTAACTGGAGCAATTTCAATTCTAGCTCTAACTTTAAACCCAATCCTAAACCTAACCTTAACTTTGATCATAACCCTAACCCCAGTCTCAAACTTAACCACAAGCCTAATCCTTTGGTTTACCCTAACCCTAACCTTGATTGTATCCTTAATTCTAAACCCAACCCTGACCTTAACCTCACCTTTAACTGGAGAAATTTCAACCCTAACTCTAACCTTAACCCTAACCCTAATCCTAAACCTAACCTTAACTTTGATCATAACTTTAACCCTAACTCCAGCCTCAAACCTAACCCCAAACCTAACCCCTTGGTTTACCCTAACTATAATCCTAATCTTAAACCTAACCTTAACCTGGATTGTAATCTTAATCCTAACCTGAACCCTGACCTTAACCTGAATCCTAACCTTAACCTCACTTTTAATTGGAGCAATCCTAACCCGAACTCTGATCTTAACCTGAACCCTAACCTTAACCTCACCTTTTACTGGAGCAATCCCAACCCTAGCTCTAACCTTAACCCCCATCCTAAACCTAACCTTAACCTTGATCATAACCTTAACCCTAACGCAAGCTTCAAACTTAACTTGAACCCTAAGTCCAACCTCTTGGTTTACCCTAACTATAGCCCTAACCTTGATTGTAACTCTAATCCTTGCTCGAACCCTAACCTTAACCTTACCTGAAACTGGAGCAATCCCAACCCTAGCTTTAACCTTAACCCTAATCCTAAACCTAATCTCAACCCGGATAATAACCTCAGTTCTAATCCTAACCCCAATCACAATCCTAATCTTAACCCCACCTCAATCCCTGAACCTGACCCCGATACCAACCTTAATTTGAACTTAAGCCTCAAATCTAACCTTAACCCTAACCCCTTGGGACTTAAAAAGTGGATATCAGGAATTCCACAGGTCTGAAACAAAAGTATGAGAGCCTAATTTTAACCTTGACACTGACAATCTTAAATCGGTACTTTAAATTATAACCCTGGCTTCATAAAGATGTATTCTGAGGAGCCTGGGAATTAGAGGGTATGTATTGTTTGGGTAGTGTCTGGGTGTTTATCCTCTTGGAGGAAAAGGTTACTTTTATCTGTTCTTTTTCAGGGATAAACCATAACATCTTTCTTTGGGGTATATCTCCCAATTTCCTGTAGGACTATGATGTATCAATAGGAGAAATAGAATTAGAGAACATGTGCCCGTGTATTTGGTCCTCTTGAAGGGCAATTTTCTTTTAAACCTAACCCTAACCCCAACCCCAACCCTAACCCCCAACCCTAACCCCCAACCCTAACCCCTAACCCTAACCCCTAACCCTAACCCTAACCCGCTACATCAGGCATTCAAACATAATTTTCTCATTACTCAACAGGCATACACACCCTTCCAGCCATATAGAATTATCTCAGCATTCAGAAGGAATAAGAGTCTCAAAGACGTCCTAATCAAAGCAAAATACAGCACTAAGCCCCCACAACCACCCAAACCTCACACGGCCCACTTCAAACCAAGAAAATGCATTTCAAATCCACACATTAAGACCTCCACTCCAGTTCTAGACTCTCTCACTCAACACTCCAAATGTCATTTATATAATTACCTGTACATTATGCAAAAAACACTACATCGGGGAAACTAAGATATATATATAGCCCCCGTGCCCGTGCACACTTAACACCCACTTGGTGTTAAGAATTTTTCCCCTACTAACCCCTAACTCTAACCCCAGAGACACCGGTGCCTAACCCTAACCTCAGAGACAGCGATGCCTAAAACTTAAGACATTACAATAGAATCCCAAAAACGGGAAGGAATTGTCTTGTCCTTGTCTCTCCTGTATTTTTTATTTTTGTATATGTTTTTGGGGGGATTTCATTGAAACATAAAGCATGATATATATATAGCCCCTGTGCCCGTGCACACTTAACACCCACGTGGTGTGAAGAATTTGTCCCCTACCTAACCTAGCCTGTGCCTGGTTGGCTATTATCACAATTAGGTATTCTGATTTTAAAATGAGATCTAATTATGGGCAATAGGAATTTATAGTACATTATAGGTAGGGAAGACTTATAAGAAGACTACACGTTTTAGAGGGAACTTGTATCTATTTGGGGACCTTTAAGATGCAGAAAGTTTTGGAGGGAAAAATGCCAAAGACCAATTAACAGTGGTTGCCACTGGAGGTCAGCCCCTCTGAAACCCCTTTTATAGTTCCTGTTTTGCCCGTTGTCTTGATACCTCTGATGAAGCCTAGTAAGGCGAAACATCAGGCAGCGCTTTTATATGTATATCTGGAAACAATTTTTGATGACTTTTTGGACACCCTTTTTTAAAAACAGGGGATTCAGATACTTTTAAAACCAAAAGGACTACAAAATCAACAAACAATTCAAGTGCAGGAGCACACCGATAACATCCACTATTGGATTCTTCCATTCTTCCTCCATCACTAAGGGTAGGCCACCCAAACATTTCAAATGTGAGTATGGAATAAAGGACCTGGGTAAGAATTTGTTTTGGACTAGGTGTGCACACTGAAGACAACCGTCACCTACAAACAAGCAAGATTTCTGGCTCTCACAGACCTGTAACTTCTTCTTTAAGAGGCTCTTCTGTCCTCCACTTGTTACCTGTATTAATGGCACCTGTTTGAACTTGTTATCAGTATAAAAGACACCTGTCCACAACCTCAAACAGTCACACTCCAAACTCCACTATGGCCAAGACCAAAGAGCTGTCAAAGGACACCAGAAACAAAATTGTAGACCTGCACCAGGCTGGGAAGACTGAATCTGCAATAGGTAAGCAGCTTGGTTTGAAGAAATCAACTGTGGGAGCAAATATTAGGAAATGGAAGACATACAAGACCACTGATATTCTCCCTCGATCTGGGGCTCCACGCAAGATCTCACCCCGTGGGGTCAAAATGATCACAAGAACGGTGAGCAAAAATCCCAGAACCACACGGGGGGACCTAGTGAATGACCTGCAGAGAGCTGGGACCAAAGTAACAAAGCCTACCATCAGTAACACACTACGCCGCCAGTGACTCAAATCATGCAGTGCCAGACGTGTCCCCCTGCTTAAGCCAGTACATGTCCAGGCCCGTCTGAAGTTTGCTAGAGTGCATTTGGATGATCCAGAAGAGGATTGGGAGAATGTCATATGAAACCAAAATATAACTTTTTGGTAAAAACTCTACTTGTCGTGTTTGGAGGACAAAGAATGCTGAGTTGCATCCAAAGAACACCATACCTACTGTGAAGCATGGGGGTGGAAACATCATGCTTTGGGGCTGTTTTTCTGCAAAGGGACCAGGACGACTGATTCGTGTAAAGGAAAGAATGAATGGGGCCATGTATCGTGAGATTTTGAGTGAAAACCTCCTTCCATCAGCAAGGGCATTGAAGATGAAACGTGGCTGGGTCTTTCAGCATGACAATGATCCCAAACACACCGCCCGGGCAACGAAGGAGTGGCTTCGTAAGAAGCATTTCAAGGTCCTGGAGTGGCCTAGCCAGTCTCCAGATCTCAACCCCATAGAAAATCTTTGGAGGGAGTTGAAAGTCCGTGTTGCCCAGCGACAGCCCCAAAACATCACTGCTCTAGAGGAGATCTGCATGGAGGAATGGGCCAAAATACCAGCAACAGTGTATGAAAACCTTGTGAAGACATACAGAAAACATTTGACCTGTGTCATTGCCAACAAAGGGTATATAACAAAGTATTGAGAAACTTTTGTTATTGACCAAATACTTATTTTCCACCATAATTTGCAAATAAATTCATTAAAAATCCTACAATGTGATTTTCTGGAAAAAAAATTCTCATTTTGTCTGTCATAGTTGACGTGTACCTATGATGAAATTTACAGGCCTCTCTCATCTTTTTAAGTGGGAGAACTTGCACAATTGGTGGCTGACTAAATACTTTTTTGCCCCACTGTATAGCCACTTGTTTTTCACTAAGGAAAATACAAAATTGTTTTTGTTCCGATGGTAGTATAAAGTGGAAACTACAAAAGGAAGAACCACCAAACACTTCCAGTTCCATACCTTTAATGGTGGATGTTTTTGGTTTTGTGTAGTCATTAAATGAAAATGATTACATCCTAAATCCACCAGATGGCAGTGAGAGTTCACTCCTTGAGAGTTCACCTGTAAAATAACCCTAACCCATCCACCAGATGGCAGTGAGAGTTCACTCCTTGAGAGTTCACCTATAAAAGTGAGTGTTAGATTGAGTGTGGTATCTAGTTCTCTTTCCAGTCCGGTCATTAATCATTGTGTGTTTTATGTAAACCCCCTTTTTTTTTTTTAAACCCTACCCTATCCTTTCCCACCTTTTTTTCCATGCTTGTTTTAGATAGGGATCTTTATATGTGGTCCTCTGTAGCTCAGCTGGTAGAGCACGGCGCTTGTAACGCCAAGGTAGTGGGTTCGATCCCCGGGACCACCCATACACAAAAATGTATGCACGCATGACTGTAAGTCGCTTTGGATAAAAGCGTCTGCTAAATGGCATATTATTATTTTATTATTATATGCTTACCTTACCTGTTTACATTGTTGTCTCTAAGGCTGATGGCTAAAAACAGATGCCAATATGTCTGTCCCTCTCCACAATCGCTATGGGAGTTTGGCTCGGAATATTGACTTGGGTGAGTGCACCCCAGCCCCTACAATGAACACAAGTGAGAGACAGATTATTAATAGACCTATGGCCCCTGTAGATCTGGTACTTACTAAAAAGTACTTTAAGTTACTGCAGGCTCTACACCATTCAGAGATTTTGGCCAACTCTGTTACTACAGGTTCTTGCCCCCCTGGGATGCTTAGACAGGTTGCTAAGCTATCTGCTTTTATTAAACCCTCTTCACCTACTATAGACACTTTAGAGAAGGTTAAGCAGAATACTGCACAGTGGATGGAGGCTAACATGGGTATATTATGGGAGCATTATGATATGGTGATAGCTCTGGGTTTAGAGGAACTTCACGATTTTCACCTGGAGGCCTTTAATAATAATAATAATAATAATAATATGCCATTTAGCAGACGCTTTTATCCAAAGCGACTTACAGTCATCAATCAATCAATCAATTTTATTTTATATAGCCCTTCTTACATCAGCTAATATCTCGAAGTGCTGTACAGAAACCCAGCCTAAAACCCCAAACAGCTAGTAATGCAGGTGTAGAAGCACGGTGGCTAGGAAAAACTCCCTAGAAAGGCAAAACCTAGGAAGAAACCTAGAGAGGAACCAGGCTATGAGGGGTGGCCAGTCCTCTTCTGGCTGTGCCGGGTGGAGATTATAACAGAACCATGCCAAGATGTTCAAAAATGTTCATAAGTGACAAGCATGGTCAAATAATAATCAGGAATAAATCTCAGTCATGCGTGCATAAATTTTTTTTTGTGTGTGTATGGGTGGTCCCGGGGATCGAACCCACTACCTTGGCGTTACAAGCGCCGTGCTCTACCAGCTGAGCTACAGAGGACCTTTAATAAGGCAGTAGTTTGGGCCAAAGCCAGATTTAGGCACAAGTTTACTATAACTTCAGCGGATACATTGAGATCCATGCTACAGGCCCCTCGAGTAGCTCCATCTACTCAGACACCTTTAACATTGTGTCCTGTTGAGTTTCCACCTTTGCCTAAGGTTTCCCAAACCTTTGAGGCCCACTTCCTATGCCCAGGTAGTAGCAGATCTTAAAGCCACTAGGGATACACCATCTAAGCCCTTACCGGTGGTAGGTTTCCCCTGGTCTGGTTTACCTCCATATGCTCCCAGGCAGCTCCCCAGTCCTCAGGGCCCATGCACTTCATTGGAGAAGGAAGACCGTAGATTGATATCAGTCCCTCTTGCCCCCATTCCCGATAAAGTCCCCTTACCACTTACGGTACAGGCCTTTATTGAAATTGAGCCCTGCTCCTTTGGAAATATCATCTTTTTTTTCGTGATATGTATTTTATCATTTCATTGCGTGAAAATAATAATAATTAGTCCCATTCCAAAACTATGTTATGGTTAAAGCTGAAAGTAGGGGAACTTCACCACAGTCGGTGCAATACCCCAGGATATGTTGATGACACGTGTGATGGGGTTAAGGTGGGAACCAATGTTTCCTGGGTACTTTGAGCGAGAGAAATGTTTAGTGCGACACCCTACTCAGAGACGTGTTCAAGAAGGTTTTCTTCGGCGATCTACTATTAAACGTAAGTTTAACCTATTTAGTATAGGTGAATGTATAGTCTTATAACGACACTGTATGATATCTGGGCATGTTTCATTGGTCGTGTTACATTTTATCAAACGTATTTTACCTGTAACCCATGCGTACCTGCTAAATACCTACCTGTATGGGGAAAAAGGTCATAATGAATACATCATAGTAGACATCATTTGATTTCCTGTCATGTTTCACAATATATATGGTTGAGGACGGACGTGGTTTTGACGCAAAGTTATAGCTGTTGAAACATCGGGAATATGCATAAAATTGACGTCAAGTTGGTTATCTCCGCCATCTTGCTATGATTTGCAGCTTTTACCATGTCCGGCAACAAATCATTTTGTGTGTTTGGCCAAGTTGTGGTCACTGCATGAAATCCAAATAGTCAGACCATACTGGTTGCTCATCAACCCATATGAAAGTTGTTCATCATGACAAATGGTGCATGTATACAACGTTTTATGCTTGTTGCACTTTCCTAGTGGAAATGGCCGCCTGTTGAAATGTGAACTTTAAATGTTTCATATAGCGCCACCTATGGCCGAATCTGGCCCATCGTTTGCATCCCTTACTCATTTTACAAGTTCTACCAGCCTGCCAATTTATAAATTGTTTGTGCATGTAGGTTTTGAATTTGTCCGAAAAAAATACAAATAAAAACATTACTAATAATAATATGCCATTTAGCAGACGCTTTTATCCAAAGCGACTTACAGTCATGCGTGCATACATTTTTATTTTTTTTATGTATGGGTGGTCCCGGGGATCGAACCCACTACCTTGGCGTTACAAGCGCCGTGCTCTACCAGCTGAGCTACAGAGGACCACTATTAATACTACTAATAACACTAATGATTACAATGGTGTTGCCACAGATTTCTTAGGACCCCTACTTATACCTGTTCTTACTGTTTTGCACAAACTAGGGAATCTGCAAAGATGGTGAGACATATCGTCTATTGCCTCCTCTGCGAGTCATCCCAGGACCAGCTTCCCACTCATTTGCTCCGGACGTGCATGAAGGACAATACTCCGGAGGAGCGGCATGCTGAGGTGGAAAGGGCGAAGGCGTCGCAGAGAACGTGGGCTAAAGAAGGTCGGGTGTGGGACTTCAACGACCTGTCTAGCCTGGTAAAGGACAACGCGTCCAGCATGGCTCTGGCCAAAACGTTTTTGGAAAGGGGATTCTTCGTCACCAATAAGCCTCAGGAAGTGTTGGCAACAGACTCGGCCCGACAATCCTCAGCGACACGAGTGACTCCGTCCACTGAAAGGTTCAGTCTTCTAGAGTTCTTCAATCCAAAGTTGGAAGCAACATACGCCGGCTACGGCTGGATGACAGCGTTGAAAAGGGGAGACTGAATGAGTTCAGGAGGTACTGTGTTTCTGTGATGATGCTGGAGCATCACAAAACGCCACGCGCAGTCATGGAGCTGACGGTGGAGGACTGGCATAACCGCACATTGCTTGATGGAGGAGGAGCTGTCATCAAAACAACTCACGGCGGAGCACCGGACAGCCTCACGCTGACAAATGAACAGGAGGCCTGTTTTGACTGCTACTTTTCCAGGGTCCGATCGGTGTACCTTACGACCCAAGAAAAGCCGACGTCCGACAAAGGCAGGAAATGTAAATTGACTGTCAACAATGAGTTGTTTTAAATCAACTGACTGTTGATGTTTTGTTTAATTATTTTTTTTAAATCATTTTTTGTTAATAAAGCTGTATACAAACATGTCTATACGACATGCTAACCCTTTATCTTGTAAGTTTTCTGACGCAAATAGTCTTTCCACAGGCTTCTATCATAATGCTGGACCGTTCTGTAGGTACTCTGATAGATTGAGAATGACCACTTTGACCACGTTTCATGCACTTTTGTACAGTAGTGTGTGTGATATTTCTATTCCATGCATGTAATATACATTTCAGGAGAGCGATTACAGGCTATCCTCTGACAGAGAGGGACCTCCAAACCTTGGACAACAACGATTACATGCTATCCTCTGACAGAGAGGGACCTCCAAACCTTGTCGGACAACAAGAGCGTCTGCCGTTGCCCCCCCCCCCCCCCGCGAGGTCCTCAACCTCGCACAACCTCAGCCTCATCCAGTATTTCCTCCTCTTCCCCAGCTGAACAATGCAGAAGATGACATGGTAGATCTGGGAATGTATAAGGTGATGACACTTTGCCTGTGCATATGGCCTCTTGGTGATGTAATTATTTGTCTTTCTCTCAAGTACATGGCCGACGATGAGGAAGAGCAGGGGGATGACGAGGTGTCACCTGAGGAAGAGGACAAAGGGGAGCAAGCCGTTGCATTCCTTTCCGACCTCAATAATGTTGATATTCTTTGGACACGAATGATGCCAGGGTTAGGGGCACAGGGATTAAAAACAGGGAGACATATTCCTGACAACTCTAACCTTAACCCCACCCCTAACCCTAACCTTCTCCCTCCTAACCTCAACCCAGGTGGCATTGTTCCTGACACTAACCCGAACCACAACCCTAATCCTAACCTTAATCCTAACCCTCAGACTTTCCCTAGAAACCCCACTCCCACCTTGGGTACAGGGCCTGAACTTAAGAGGTTACCAATAATCAGCACCTATTCACACACAAACCAACGCATACACTCAAGATTAAAAAGCGCATTTTCTAACACACAACATGTCTTCCCCCCACTACAACCATTCCGACCCATCTCAGCATACAGGAGGAATCCCAATCTGAAGGACCTCTTAGTTCATGCAACATTTTGGAACAGGCCCTCTCCCCCAGTACCCATGGAAAGTCACTATTACAGACAACTGACAAACATACACCACCCACACGAACACACCTTTAGCCCAATCAAACAACTGCCAAACATACACCACCCACACGAACACACCTTTAGCCCAATCAAACAACTGCCAAACATACACCACCCACACGAACACACCTTTAGCCCAATCAAACAACTGCCAAACATACACCACCCACACGAACACACCTTTAGCCCAATCAAACAACTGATGAACATGAACAGTACTAACATCGTTTATGCAATCACTTGTGCATTATGCCAAAAAATCTTTGTGGGGAAACTGGATCTACAATTTTAACACGTCTTAAACAACATCTATATACAATCACTAATAATAAACTGTCCACACATCTAGTTATACACTTCCAAACACACCCGATTATACACCTGAACATCACTGGGTTAGAAACTGTCTCCACCTGGACCATAGCCCAGAGAAAGGCCCAGAATCCAAGTGGATAACCACCCTTAGATCTCTGGCTCCACTTGGATTGAATGGCAAAATGTAAGTGTAGGTAAACTATTCATACATCTCACATTTTCATTCACACAACCCTCCAAACAAACCCAGAATGGAAATAATAAGAGATCACAATAGGCCAGTGCAATGCGAAAAACCTCAAAAAAAAGAATGTATCATAAACCTAACCCTAACCATTTATTTGAAAGGTTTTGCCAGTGCCAATGCACATCAGATTTGACTGTTACTTATTAAACCTAACCCTAACCTCTGAAGCCTAGTAAGGCGAAACGTCAGGAAGCGCTTTTTATTTGTATATTTGTCCTAAATTAGAGAATATTCCCCTGCCCCTCACCTTAACCCCAACCTCAGTGACACCGATGCCTAAAACTTAACCCTAAAAAAATAAAACTTCCCTTCCCGTTTTTGGGATCCTACTATAATGTCTAACCTCAACCTTAACCTCCATAACTCTCCCGGTAGAACTCTGGACCAGGTACTGACTCCTGACCTGGGCGAACAGCCCACGCCTATCCCTTTCCCGATTCTGGGTATGTATCCCTACCCCCCCCATCCTATCCCGGTCCTCCACCCTCAGACCTTTCCCAGACCCCCTGTTCCTATTCCCCCAGACACAGAACCCCAGATTATACCCATTATCAGCACCTTCTCTGACGTAAACAGACACCTTCATTCTAGACTCATTCGCTTTCACACAACGCACATTTCCCCCACTTCAGGAATTCAGACCCATATCAGCTTTCCGCAGAAACCCCAACTTAAGGGATCTCTTAATTTTTGCAAAGTTTTCCAATAAACCTACTCCTAAACTACCCGTTGAACAACAGTATCATAGACAACTTTCACACATTCAAAATCCACATGCACAAACCTCCAGTCCTATTTCACAACTCATGACCATTCAAAGCACCAACATTGTCTATGCCAAAACATGCACACTATGCCACAACATTTATATAGGAGAAACCGGTCACACAGTCCTGACACGCCTCAAACAGCACCTCTACACAATTAGAAAAAACATATTACAAACACACCTGGTCCAACATTTTCAGATTCACCCAACAACTTCCCTCTATATTACCGGTGTGGAGATGAAATCCACCTGGACCAGAGGCCAGAGAAAAGCGGCCGAATCCAGGTGGATTTCAAAACGTAATACTTTGGCTCCACTGGGGATGAATATCAAGGAATAAATAAAAAACATTAACACTTTTGAATTGTTGTGGGTGACCCCTCGGAGCTCTCGGTCTCTCATGTCCTCCCACGTTCTCCAGACCAGGCAAAGGTGCAATAGGCCCGTGCAACCTAAAGGTTTGAAACCAGTACAAACATAAACCCTCTTAAACCTAACCCTAAACACTAACCCTAACCGTTTTTGTTGCTTCCAACAGTGAGATAGAAACAGGTTCCGGTAGCCAGTGGGTTAACATAGGCCAAGACAGAATATTCCCCTCAACTTTTGACCTAACCCTAACCCCAGTGACATTGTGCCTGAACTAGAGAATATTCCCTTAACCCTAACCCCAACCATAGTGACACCAGTGCCTAAACCTAACCTCAGTGACACCGGTGCCTAAATCCTAACCCTAAAGTCCTCTACCTAACCCTTAACCCTAACCCTGACCCTAAACCTAACCTCAGTGGCACCGATGCCTAAAACGTAATTCCTTCCCTTCCCGTTTTGGGGATTTTTTTGTATTGTCTTGTCCTGTCCTTGTCTCTCGTATTTTTTGTATACGTTTTTTTTATTGAAACCTAAAGCCCCTATATCCCCTGTGCCCGTGCACACAACACCCACGTGGTGTGAAGAATTTGTCCCCTACCTAACCTAGCCTGTGCCTGGTTGGCTATTATCACAATTAGGTATTCTGATTTTAAAATGAGATCTAATTATGGGCAATAGGAATTTATAGTACATTAAAATGTGTAGTCTTCTTATAAGTCTTCCCTACCTATAGAGGGAACTTGTATCTATTTGGGGACCTTTAAGATGCAGAAAGTTTGAGGGAAAAATGCCAAGGACCAATTACAGTTTCTCAGTCGCTTTGGTGCATTTCTTAGATCAAAAGTGCAATTCTTGATACTACTTGTACAAATTCCAAATCATCTAGTCACTTGTGCACATCATTAAAGCAATTTCTTATTCCTTTGAACAAATTGCAATTGCTTTTGTACATATTGCAATTGATAATGTACAAGTGTCAGCTTTTTTCCACATTTTCAATTGCTCATGTCATGTTGATCAAAATATAGTAGATGGTTCTCTGTTGAATAGTCTTACCCCTCAAAACATCTAGGCATTAGTTCCTTGCATAAGCCATTACTGTCACGGTTTCGGCCGAGGCGGCTCCTCCTCCTTGTTCGGGCAGGTTTCGCCGGTCGTCGTCTCCGGAGTTCTAGCTGCCACCGCTCTATGTTTCTTGTTTGATTGGTTTTGTCTGTTAGTCACACCTATTTTGTGTTGTGCTCTAGTAAAGTCTTGTTGGACTTATCCTCTGCTTCCTGCGCCTGATTCTACACCACACCAATCCCAGCAACGTGACAGAACTACACACCAGAACATGGAATCAGCAGGAGCACCCGTCGACACCATGGAGGAGCGTCTCCTTGGTCAAGAGCACCGTATCAACCGGATCGGGCACGCCTTGGAGGGCGTCATGGACACCCTTTGTCGATGGGAAACCAGCGGGGTTCCCACAGCCCCACCTATCGCACCATCACCACCGGACAGCCAGCCCGTCCATCGACCGGAACCCAGTGGGATTCGGCTCTCGCTCCCGAGGGCGTACGACGGCACCGCTGCCGGGTGTCAGGGGTTCCTCTTACAAGTGGAGCTCTACATTGCCACCATACACCCGGCGCCCTCGGGATACGAGAGCGTTTCCGCCCTCATCTCCTGTCTCACCGGCAAGGCGTTGGAGTGGGCCAACGCCGAATGGAGGGGAATAGACGCCGCCACAGTCACCTATGAGGAGTTCTCCCGCCGCTTCCGTGCGGTCTTCGACCATCCACCGGAGGGGAAAGCGGCGGGGGAACGTCTATTCCACCTCCGACAGGGGATGAGGAGCGCCCAGGAGTTTGCGCTGGAGTTCCGGACTCTAGCGGCTGATGCTGGGTGGAATGAGAGGGCCCTCATAGACCACTTCAGATGTAGCCTTCGGGAGGATGTCCGCAGGGAGTTAGCATGCAGGGACACTACACTAACATTTGACCAGCTGGTGGACATGGCCATTCGACTGGACACCCTGCTTGCGACCCGCGGACGTCCCAGGTGGGGGCCTCCCATTCCACCCTCCAGCGCCTCCGAGCAGTGTCCGATGGAGCTTGGAGGTGCTGGCGCTAGAGGGAGAAGAGGTAGGAGCCCGAGGGGGGCAGTCTCCTGCACCAAGTGTGGGCGCGGAGGGCACACCGCGGCTAGGTGCTGGGGAGGGTCCCCTGGTGAGGGAGATGGCAGGTCATACAGTGGAGAGTCCTCCCAGGTGAGTAGGCGCCCTACTTACCCAGAGCTTTCTGTCGTACACATTACATTACCTGTTTGTTTCCCACAGGTTGCACCTCGGTCCCAGCATAAGGCGCTAGTCGATTCAGGCGCAGCTGGGACTTTTGTAGATCGGAGATTCTGTGTTACAGTTTTTCTCCATTGGTTTGGCTCATTTCTTGAAACAGAAATTACATTCTCAAAACTACATGGACAAACCTCCAAACCACTTGGCAATTGTTCACAACAGAATTGAATTTGTCATTCATTTCATCAAATTGCAAATGTCTAAGTACATGTCTCAATGTCTCAGTACATCTTTGCAAATGATTAAGTACAGGTAGCCTACATTTAGCACAATTTCCAAGTGAATAGATCTTGTTGATCTAAACTGATTGTTGATTCTCAGTCTAATGGTTGTTCGCTCCAAAACGTGTCAGCGTCATTTCATTGTATAAGTCATCACATGCACAATAGTCTGTTCAATTGTCAAAATTAGTCAAGAACATAATACCATGAATACCATATATGAATCCCTTGGAACATTTGATAAATTTATTACAGCAATTGACAGTCAGGTGAAACTAGAACTTGACTAACGAAGGAGGAGTTTCACACATCTCAGATGACCAATCAAACAGTATGTTTAGTTACCTGACAGGTGCTGTCCATGACTGTGAATGCTGCCAAACATGTATGTAAAGAGCTTGACCATGCAGGACCAGTACAATTTCTGAACATGGAGGCACCTGGCCAAGTAAATGAACAAGGGCAACTGCCTGCTCGAGGAAGAGGAAGAAGAAGAGGAGGAGGAGGAGTAAGGGTGCGTGGTGGTGGAATAGGGGGAAGAGGCCGAGGAGCACGAAGACACCATGCTGTCCCGGATGAAATTCGGGCCACAATTATAGACCATGTCATCAACCATGGCCTCACAATGGCGGAGGCAGGTCGCCGAGTGCAGCCTAATGTGCCTCGCTCAACAGTCTCCTCCATCATCCAAACCTTTCGCAGGGAAAACAGGTATGTAGTCATCCAATGATGGAATTATATGTTGTATAGGACAGGACACTGTGCATAGAGCAAGAAATATATTTATTTACATATTTACCTATTCATTTAGTGTGTGTGTGTGATAGGCCTACAGTAATATCTTACCTCAATGGGATGTTATGATACTAAAAATGACAAGAAAAACATTGGAGAAAATAAACTATGGAATAGTTTATTTTCTACAGTATTGATGATACAGTTTACAGTAGTATTCCAGTCACTGTGCAGTGATGCATTAGAATTGTGGTAAAGTTACTGTAAGTAAAACAACAATACAATTACATAGGTAACTCATTCTGTAAGGAATACATAAGGTATACATTACGAATGGAGTGTTGTCCTTTGACTTCTATATCTAGGATTGGACGACAACCTTGCACAGGTGGCAGAGGAAAACTTCTCAATGAACAACAAGAACAAGAGATCTGTAACATGGTGATGGCAAATAATGCCATCACATTGAGACAGATCCGCGCTGCAATCCTACAAGACAATGCCATATTCCAAAATGTCAACTCTATAAGCATCTCCACAATAGACCGGATATTGAAGAAGCATCAGATGACAATGAAGCAAATTTACAGTGTACCATTTGAGAGGAACTCTGATAGAGTGAAAGAGCTGCGGTACCAGTATGTACATGTAAGTCAGTTACTGGTTGTCCATCATTATAACATTTTTACAATTAAGCAGTGGTTCCCAAACTTTTTTGGCTTCAGTACCCACTTTACCTGATTTGTGTATCCAGGTAATCCAGGTATGGAAGTATTTGATTTATCTGACTTCAACATTTCGCCTAAAAACTGCAGCTTACTGTATGATGCAATTATCATTATAATCCTTATTTTGAAGAATATAACATACAATAAGAAAAGGGGTCAAAGAGCTGCAATTAGTGCCTCCCATGTAAATCTAATACTGTGGGTTTTACTGTAACATTTCAGTAAGTCTAGTCATTGATGATTTCCCCCCTCCCCTTTCTGTCAAATACCCCCTGTAGTACCTCTGCATAGGGGTACATGTACCCCAGGTTTGGAACCACTGGAGTAGTGGCCAGTAGTATATTGAACTTGTGGAGAACATTCCTATGTAATTGTCTGTAACTGTAGTGTATGACTCTTCTGTATGACTGATTTGATGTTTTCTTTTTTTACGCTATTGTAGAGAATAATGGCATTGGAAGGAAACGAGACCCATCACATCCTCGTGTTTGTGGATGAAGCTGGCTTCAACCTGGCCAAGGGCCGAAGACGTGGCCGTAATATTATTGGCCACCGGGCCATGGTGGATGTCCCAGGCCAGCGAGGGGGCAATATAACTATGTGTGCTGCCATATCGGAGAATGGTGTGGCCACTCACATCCCCAGTCTTGGCCCATACAATACACAGAAGCTCCTCATCTTCTTGGACCGCCTTCATGTTGATTTGATCCCTGAAAATGAGAGCGGTCTCGTAGGGCCTCACCTACCACAATATGTCATTGTATGGGACAATGTGAATTTCCACCGTGGCCCGCTCATCAGGGCCTGGTTCACTACTCATCCAAGGATGGTCATGGTGTTCCTACCACCTTACTCTCCTTTCCTCAATCCTATTGAGGAGTATTTCTCCGCTTGGAGGTGGAGAGTGTATGAGCATCGGGCTCAAGATCAGAGGTCCCTGCTCCATGCAATGGACGCTGCGTGTGAGGATATTACAGCAGATCAGTGTAGGGGATGGTTGCGACATGCACGCCGTTTCTTCCCTCGTTGCATCGCAAGGGAGAATATACGCTGTGATGTGGACGAGAATCTGTGGCCAGACAGACAGCAGCGTGTGGATGGCCAGGAGGGTGAGGACAGCGACCAGTGAAGAACTGTTAGTTGTGAAACTCCAGCTTTATTTACAGCACTGTAGGCTGCATATAATTTATTGTTTTTTGTTTGTGTGTTTATATTACAGTATATTATGCTGTATACATTTTCTTTTTACTCTGATGTATGGAAGTTACTTTATGTGTGTGAATGATAATGGTTACAATTTCCTTGGCAGTATGAGTGCAATGTGTGATGTCAAACCTTGGAGGCTACTCTTACCCTAAAATCCTATTTATTTTTTTCAGTTTTATACACAATTGTATTCTGTTAGCTAGACAAAAAACAGTACAGTAACCATTGTCAATGAAGGACTGGGCTAAGACTGAAAGGTGGACATGAGGGATATTTCAATGGTCCTCTGCCATAGTGACAAAACATCTAAACATTTTGACTTGCAGTGCTTACACAATGCCAAAGGGACGAAGCATTTTGGGGGCACTGACTGTTTAAATGAGAAGGAAATTTAGTTTTGACACATGCGTGAACTGTTTTGGGAGAGGTATGAGCTTTTGCAGGTGAACCATGGTGTTGTGCCGAACCATCCACGTTATTTTGGCTAAAGCACCAAGAGTGTTGAGAACGTCTGGTCTGTTTCAAGAAATGAGCCAAAGCAATTGAGAAGGATCTTTGCCATTTTCGTGGCACTGACTCCTTATATGGGAAAGGAATTTAGTTTTGAAGCATGAGTGAACAGTTTTAGGAGAGATATGAGCTTTTGCAAGTGAGCTATAGTGTTGTGCTGAACTGTAAGACTGTTTTGCCAAATGATCTTAGTTTTGAGAATGTAATTTCTGTTTCAAGAAATGAGCCAAACCAATGGAGAAAAACTGTAAGTCAGGGATTCCCCTCCTTCCAGTCGAAAAACCCTTTCCTGTACATGCCTTAGATAGTCGTCCGTTAGGATCTGGGTTGATTGGGGAGGTCACAGCGCCACTTAGGATGATGACGCAGGGGGGTCATGAGGAGACGATTCAACTCTATCTGATCGACTCTCCTGCGTATCCGGTGGTACTGGGGCTTCCCTGGTTGATGACCCATGATCCTACTATTTCGTGGCGAGAGAAGGCTCTTAAAGGGTGGTCTGCTCAGTGTGAGGGGTTATGTCTGGGTGTTTCCGTAGGGGCGACCTCGGTGGAGAGTCCGAACCAGATGCCAGCACTGCACATTCCTCCTGAGTATGAGGATTTGGCGCTCGTGTTTAGTAAGACCAGAGCGGCACGGTTGCCACCTCATAGACAAGGGGATTGTGCGATAGACCTCCAGACAGGAGCAGCGCTTCCGCGGAGCCATGTGTATCCTTTGTCACAGGAGGAGAAAAGGGCAATGGAAACTTACATTGCCGAGTCTCTGAGACAGGGATACATACGGTCCTCCACTTCTCCCGCGTCCTCGAGCTTCTTTTTTGTGAAGAAAAAGGATGGAGGTTTGCGTCCGTGTATTGATTACCGCGGTCTCAATCAGGTGACTGTGAAATATAGTTATCCACTCCCGCTGATTGGGACCATGACGGAGTCCTTACACGGGGCAAGGTTCTTCACAAAATTGGATCTCAGGAGCGCATATAACTTGGTGCGCATTAGGGAGGGCGATGAGTGGAAGACAGCATTTAGTACTACCTCCGGCCATTACGAGTATCTCGTCATGCCATATGGGTTAATGAATGCTCCATCAGTCTTCCAATCGTTTGTAGATGAACTTTTCCGGGACATGCAGGCGCAGGGAGTAGTGGTGTACATAGATTATATTATTGTGTACAGTTCTACTCGGGCCCAGCATGTAGCCCTGGTGCGCAGGGTATTGAGGAGACTGTTGGAGCATGACCTGTATGTCAAAGCTGAGAAATATCTGTTCTTTCAGGAGTCAGTTTCCTTTTTGGGTTACCAGTTGTCTGCGTCAGGGGTGAGAATGGAGGTGGACCGAGTGTCCGCCGTGCGTAATTGGCAAACCCCAACTACGGTTAAAGAGGTGCAGCGGTTCTTGGGTTTTGCGAATTACTACCGGAGGTTTATCCGGGGTTTTGGACAGGTGGCAGCTCCCATAACGTCTCTTCTGAAGGGGGGTCCGGTGCGCTTGCAGTGGTCGGCTGAGGCGGACAGGGCCTTTGGGAGACTGAAGGACCTGTTTACCTCGGCTCCGGTGTTGGCGCACCCGGATCCCACTTTACCCTTCCAAGTTGAGGTGGACGCGTCTGAGGCCGGTATCGGGGCAGTTCTTTCTCAACGATCCGGTACACCACCTAAGCTCCGCCCCTGTGCTTTTTATTCTAAGAAGCTCAGTCCGGCGGAGCGGAATTATGACGTAGGGGACAGGGAGCTGTTAGCCGTAGTACAGGCCCTAAAGGTGTGGAGGCATTGGCTTGAGGGGGCTCAGCACCCTTTCCTCATTCTGACCGACCATCGTAACCTGGAATACATTCGGGCAGCTAGGAGACTGAATCCTCGCCAGGCTCGATGGACTAGGTTTCTCGCCCGGTTTGTGTTCAAGATCACTTACATCCCTGGGTCCCGGAAGGCAGATGCTCTGTCCCGTCGGTATGACACGGAGGAGAGGTGCGTGGAGTCCATTCCCATACTACCGGAGTCTTGTCTGGTGGCACCGGTGGTGTGGGAGGTCGATGCGGAGATCGAGCGGGCGTTACGCACCGAGCCTAGTCCTCCACAGTGTCCGGTGGGTCGGGCGTACGTCCCGCTCGAGGTCCGGGATCGGCTGATTTATTGGGCTCACACGTCCCCCTCCTCTGGACATCCGGGTATTGGCCGGACAGTGCACTGCCTTAGTACGAAGTACTGGTGGCCAACGTTAGCCAGGGATGTGAGGGTTTATGTCTCCTCCTGCTCAGTGTGTGCCCAGTGTAAGGCGCCCAGACACTTGCCCAGGGGTAAATTACAGCCCCTGCCTGTTCCACAACGACCCTGGTCTCACCTCTCGGTGGATTTTGTTACCGATCTTCCCTCCTCACAGGGGAATACCACCATCCTGGTCGTTGTGGATCGGTTCTCGAAGGCCTGTCGTCTCCTTCCCATGCCGGGTCTTCCTACTGCCCTACAGACCGCTGAGGCTCTATTTACTCACGTCTTCCGGCATTACGGGGTGCCCGAGGATATAGTGTCCGATCGAGGCCCCCAGTTTACCTCCAGAGTCTGGAGAGCATTTATGGAACGTTTGGGGGTCTCGGTGAGCCTTACCTCGGGTTACCACCCGGAGAGTAATGGGCAGGTCGAACGAGTCAACCAGGATGTGGGTAGGTTTCTGAGGTCATATTGTCAGGGCCGGCCGGAGGAGTGGGCGAGATATGTGCCCTGGGCCGAGATGGCACAGAACTCTCTCCGCCACTCCTCCACCCAACTAACCCCTTTCCAGTGTGTGTTAGGGTACCAGCCGGTTCTGGCACCGTGGCATGAGAGCCAGATCGAGGCCCCCGCTGTGGATGAGTGGGTGCGGCGCTCGGAGGAGACGTGGAACGCTGCACACGTCCATCTGCAGCGTGCCATACGTCGACAGAAGACGAGCGCCGACCTACACCGCAGTGAGGGGCCAGTGTACGCACCTGGAGATCGAGTCTGGCTCTCAACCAGAAACCTGCCCCTCCGCCTGCCCTGCCGGAAGCTGGGTCGGCGGTTTGTGGGGCCTTTTAAAGTCCTGAGGAGATTGAACGAGGTGTGTTACAGGTTAGAACTACCTATTGATTACAAGAATATTAACCCCTCGTTCCATGTGTCTCTCCTCAGGCCGGTGGTAGCTGGTCCACTCCAGGACTTTGAGGAGACTCCTCCGCCCCCGTTGGACATCGAGGGGGCTCCGGCGTACACTGTTCGGACCATCCTGGATTCGAGACGCCGGATGGGGGGTCTCCAATATCTCGTGGAGTGGGAGGGGTAGGGTCCGGAGGAGCGGTGCTGGGTGCCGAGGAGGGACATTCTGGATCCGTCCCTGATGACCGAATTCCATCGTGGTCATCCTACGCGCCCTGCTCCGCGTCCTCCTGGTCGTCCCCGAGGCGGCGCGCGGCTGGAGCCGCGCGTCAAGGGGGGAGGGGGGGGGGGTACTGTCATGGTTTCGGCCGAGGCGGCTCCTCCTCCTTGTTCGGGCAGGTTTCGCCGGTCGTCGTCTCCGGAGTTCTAGCTGCCACGCTCTATGTTTCTTGTTTGATTGGTTTTGTCTGTTAGTCACACCTGTTTTGTGTTATGTCTCATTTAGCACCCTATTTAGTTTCCTTGTTGTTAGTTTAGTGTTGTGTGTAATTGTTCGTGTCGTGTTGTTACGCTACCCGTGTCGGTACGCTATTTCATAGCTTCCTCCTTGTGTTTAGAGTATTACGCACCTGTGTGTGCTCTCGCTATTTACGCCTTTGTGCGTCCTTTTGCCTCTGTGCTGTTTGGATTTATTTTGTGTTGTGCTCTAGTAAAGTCTTGTTGGACTTATCCTCTGCTTCCTGCGCCTGATTCTACACCACACCAATCCCCAGCAACGTGACAATTACATGCAAAATTGTTTAACTATTTGTCATAAACTGTCAAGCATAGTTTTACACATTTCTATTAGACCTTTTGTACAAAAACGTAAATTGCTGAATCGTGCAGGTGAAATTAACCCTCACTCATGAAGGAATGTAAAGTGTTAGTTCAACCAACAATCAACCAGTTGTCTAAATTGCTCAAAGGTTCATCTCATGAAGAATCAATTGGCAAGCATATATAGACAGACCACAACACAGAGTTGCAATTTTCCAATAATGGATGGACCAGGAAACGAACAGGGTCAACAGCCAAGAGGAGGAAGAAGAGGAGCAAGGATGCGTGGTGGAAGGCAAAACAGGACATAGGCGCATATCTGATGACATAAGGGCCACTATTGTAGACCATGTTGTCAATCATGGCCTTACAATGGCTGAGGCGGGTCGAAGGGTGCAGCCGAATATTGGGAGATCAACCGTGTCCTCAATAGTACAAACGTTTCGAAGAGAGAACAGGTATGTCCACCAATGTACAGTGCACTGTTACTGTATATAAGCAGTATACTGTATACTTCCTACAATGCTTCATATTACAGTAGTCCACTTGTATTTCACAGCATACAGAAATATACTCTATACAGATACATACTGCACCTTACATGCACCCACCTGTATGTTTTACAGTAAATTGTGTGTTCGCATAGTTTTTGTCTATGTGAAAGTGTGCGATGCATCACTGCATTTTTCCACACATAGGACTGCAAGATCACCTCAAACCGGTGGCAGAGGACGCCTTTTCACACCTCAACAGGAGGAGGCTATTTGCACCATGGTCCGAGCAAACAATGCCATGAGACTCAGGGAAATACAAAGGACCATTATAGAAGACAACGATGTCTTTGAAAACATCCATACGGTTAGCATCTCAACCATCGACAGGGTGCTGCATAGAAACCAGATGAGTATGAAACAGCTGTACCGTGTACCATTCCAAAGGAATGAGGACAGAGTTAAGGAGCTACGGTACCAGTATGTACAGGTAAAACATATATCTATGTAACTACTTTACAGCAACATTTTATAGTGTTACATAGTACAGTAAGCATAAACTGCACACATTTCCATTGCTGTGGAAGGAACATGCAATATATGTACATTTTATGTCACTCTTCCTTACCAAAACAAATTCAACTGTGTGTTCTGGGATATATCGTATAATGGAGTTGGAATCAAGTGAACCCTCTCACAACTTTGTATACGTGGATGAGGCTGGCTTCAACCTGACCAAATGCAGAAGGCGGGGTCGGAATATCAGTCACAGAGCTACTGTGGATTTGCCAGGCCAACGGGGAGGAAATATCACCATGTGTGCTGCTATTTCGGAGCATGGTGTCCTAACCCATATCCCCCTTTTAGGGCCATACAACACCCAGCATCTACTCAACTTTTTAGAGGGGCTCTCATCCCTGATGATGAGAGGGGTCTGTTTAGAGAGGATTTGCCAAAGTATGTGGTCATTTGTGATAATGTGAGTTTCCATCGATCAAACATCATAAGGCAATGGTTTGTGACCCACCCGAGGATGCTCATAGAATTCCTCCCACCTTATTAACCATTCCTTAACCCAATTGAGGAGTTCTTTTCAGCATGGAGGTGGAAGGTGTACGATCGTCAGCCACACACACAGATGACCCTGCTGGCTGCAATGGATGCAGCATGTGAGGACACCACAGTAGACGCCTGCAGAGGATGGATAAGGCATTCCAAAAGATTCTTTCCACGTTGCATTGAAAGGGAAAATATCCGGTTTGATGTGGATGAGAATATGTGGGCTGACAGACAGGAACGTCTGGATGTGTAGAGACAGCACTAGAACAGTGCTGTGGGCAAAGTTGTGCCTTAGGGGTGGTTTCCTGTGTTTCTTTCTAATTTAGTTTTTTTTCCTTTGTGCCCCTTGGGTTGTCCAGTCTCTTTCAATCAATAACCCACATACAGTAATATGTAAATAGTACTGTTGAAATTGATATATGCCATAGAAGTGCAGCCTTGTGCATTTTCAATACAGTAACTGTCATCCAAACTGTAGCCTAAGTTTACATCAGGTAATACTGTCAAAGTACACAGTTCCATTGACAACATGCCTAAACATTTTGACAACCTTGTTCGTGAACAATGACTCAATGACTTATCATTCTGATGACACTGACATGATCACTGGCATGAATATTTACTTTTGAGAGATGTACTAAGGATTTTTAGTGACTGACTAGCTTTAGAAACATATCTATTGTATATTGCAGTTTGTACAAATTGTTCTGAGAAATGCACTTATTATTTTGCACATGTTAGGGATGATGTGAAAAATGCACCAAAGCGACTGAGAAAAACTGTAACAGTGATTGCCACTGGAGGTCAGCCCCTCTGAAACCCTTTTTATAGTTCCTGTTTTGCCCGTTGTCTTGATACCTCTGATGAAGCCTAGTAAGGCGAAACATCAGGCAGCGCTTTTATATGTATATCTGGAAACAATCTGATGACTTTCTGGACACCCTTTTTTAAAAACAGGGGATTCAGATACTTTTAAAACCAAAAGGACTACAAAATCAACAAACAATTCAAGTGCAGGAGCACACCGATAACATCCACTATTGGATTCTTCCATTCTTCCTCCATCACTAAGGGTAGGCCACCCAAACATTTCAAATGTGAGTATGGAATAAAGGACCTGGGTAAGAATTTGTTTTGGACTAGGTGTGCACACTGAAGACAACAACGTGTATCTATATATATTTTTTATATGTCCACTTGTTTTTCACTAAGGAAAATACAAAATTGTTTATACTACCATTGGAACAAAGTGGAAACTACAAAGGAAGAACCACCAAACACTTCCAGTTCCATATCTTTAATGTTGGATGTTTTTGGTTTTGTGTAGTCATTAAATGAAAATGATTACATCCTAAATCCACCAGATGGCAGTGAGAGTTCACTCCTTGAGAGTTCACCTATAAAAGTGAGTGTTTGTTAGATTGAGTGTGGTATTTAGTTCTCTTTTCAGTCCGGTCATTAATCATTGTGTGTTTTATGTAAACCCGCTTTGACTTGGGTGAGTGCACCCCAGCCCCTACCATGAACACAAGTGAGAGACAGATTATTAATAGACCTATGGCCCCTGTAGATCTGGTACTTACTAAAAAGTACTTTAAGTTACTGCAGGCTCTACACCAGGGGTGTCAAACTCATTTTAGCTCAGGGGCCACATGGAGGAAAATCTATTCCCAAGTGGGCCGGACCGGAAAAATCATGGTATATATAACTTAAAAACAACAACTTCAGATTGTTTTCTTTGTTTTAATACGATCAACATAAAGCTGGAGCCTGAGGACAGTGTGTCCAAAATAGTACAAGCACAACATCACTATTAATCATAAAACACGTCAAGTTTATTTGAAAATTCTAAAGAAAAAGAACAAACACACAATGCCTCAGTGATTAACAGAACTGTTTCACAGATCACATAACTATATCAGGGTGTCATTTCTCAGGCAGAAATGTAGATAAAAATAATGAAATCCTGTTCCCCAAACAAGTGCAAGAACCACAGAGTCAATAATAGGTTAAATATACAAATCAAATCAATTAAAAACAATAGCACATCAACATAAAAACATATAAACATAAAGCTGGAGCCTGAGGACAGTGTCCAAAAGCACAACATCACTATTAATCATAAAACACCTCAAGTTATTTGAAAGTTCTGAGGACAAAGAACACCCTCACTAAATGGTTTTGAAGCCACTGCGATTTCATTAGCAATGAGGTAGCTAGCTTTCACTGCAGCGTCACTGATGTCTTGGCTGTGAGTAAACACAGACTGCTGTTTCTTCAGACCCGCCAACAGTTCATTCACCTTCTCTCATCTCCGCTGTCCTTGAAAGTTGTCATATTTGTCGGCATGAAGACTCACATAGTGGCGACGAAGGTTATATTCTTTCAGCACTGCAACATGCTCTGAACACACCAAACATACAGCTTTCCCATTAAATTCCGTGAATAAATAGGATGACCATTTTTCTTGGAACACTCTGCGTCCACTTTTCTCTTTTTTGACAGAGACATATTGGGGCAATGAGGGTGCCAAAGCAGATAATGTTAAAAGTAGAAGCCGTAATAAATATTGCGGGCAAAACAAAGTAGCTCATTGGCTGCACGTGCTTGACCTACTTGCTCTGCCCCGGTATAAACAGTTTGCTTGCTTAACACAATTGCTATTGCGCTTTCCAGTGGACGCAATTGGAACAGCAGTTTATTTTATTGAAAAATTGCAGCGCATTTTGATACTTTACAAAAAAAAAAAAAGTTTTTTTTTTTTTTTTTTTTTTTTAAATCATCTCGCGGGCCGGATTAAACCCGTTTGCGGGCCTGATCCGGCCCGCGGGCTGGACGTTTGACACCCCTGCTCTACACCATTCAGAGATTTTGGCCAACTCTGTTACTACGGGTTCTTGCCCCCTTGGGATGCTTAGACAGGTTGCTAAGCTATCTGCTTTTATTAAACCCTCTTCACCTACTATAGACACTTTAGAGAAGGTTAAGCAGAATACTGCACAGTGGATGGAGGCTAGCATGGGTATATTATGGGAGCATTATGATATGGTGATAGCTCTGGGTTTGGAGGAACTTCACGATTTTCACCTGGAGGCCTTTAATAAGGCAGTAGTTTGGGCCAAAGCCAGATTTAGGCACAAGTTTACTATAACTTCAGCGGATACATTGAGATCCATGCTACAGGCCCCTCGAGTAGCTCCATCTACTCAGACACCTTTAACATTGTGTCCTGTTGAGTTTCCACCTTTGCCTAAGGTTTCCCAAACCTTTGAGGCCCACTTCCTATGCCCAGGTAGTAGCAGATCTTAAAGCCACTAGGGATACACCATCTAAGCCCTTACCGGTGGTAGGTTTCCCCTGGTCTGGTTTACCTCCATATGCTCCCAGGCAGCTCCCCAGTCCTCAGGGCCCATGCACTTCATTGGAGAAGGAAGACCGTAGATTGATATCAGTCCCTCTTGCCCCCATTCCCGATAAAGTCCCCTTACCACTTACGGTACAGGCCTTTATTGAAATTGAGCCCTGCTCCTTTGGAAATCTCTTTTGCACTTCAGGAGGATTTACCATCAGGGGAGAGTAGTATGACCTCCAGCCCCCAAGCCAACAACCCTCAGCCAGGTAGGATACACATCACTATATCCTACATGCGTTTGGCCAACAAGGTGAAGGATCGTGTTATTGGCATCAGCATCAGGTAACTGACAGCGAGCTCAGCCAGGTAGGATACACATCACTATATCCTACATGCGTTTGGCCAACAAGGTGAAGGATTGTGTTATTGGCATCAGCTAACCGGAAGTAAATGGGGGAAAATGTAAATTGACTGTTTTTGTTTAAGTATTTTTAACCCAGGTGGCATTGTTCCTGACACTAACCCGAACCACAACCCTAATCCTAACTTTAATCCTAACCCTCAGACTTTCCCTAGAAACCCCACTCCCACCTTGGGTACAGGGCCTGAACTTAAGAGGTTACCAATAATCAGCACCTATTCACACACAAACCAACGCATACACTCAAGATTAAAAAGCGCATTTTCTAACACACAACATGTCTTCCCCCCACTACAACCATTCCGACCCATCTCAGCATACAGGAGGAATCCCAATCTGAAGGACCTCTTAGTTCATGCAACATTTTGGAACAGGCCCTCTCCCCCAGTACCCATGGAAAGTCACTATTACAGACAACTGCCAAACATACACCACCCACACGAACACACCTTTAGCCCAATCAAACAACTGCCAAACATACACCACCCACACGAACACACCTTTAGCCCAATCAAACAACTGCCAAACATACACCACCCACACGAACACACCTTTAGCCCAATCAAACAACTGATGAACATAAACAGTACTAACATCGTTTATGCAATCACTTGTGCATTATGCCAAAAAATCTTTGTGGGGAAACTGGATCTACAATTTTAACACGTCTTAAACAACATCTATATACAATCACTAATAATAAACTGTCCACACATCTAGTTATACACTTCCAAACACACCCGATTATACACCTGAACATCACTGGGTTAGAAACTGTCTCCACCTGGACCATAGCCCAGAGAAAGGCCCAGAATCCAAGTGGATAACCACCCTTAGATCTCTGGCTCCACTTGGATTGAATGGCAAAATGTAAGTGTAGGTAAACTATTCATACATCTCACATTTTCATTCACACAACCCTCCAAAACAAACCCAGAATGGAAATAATAAGATATCACAATAGGCCAGTGCAATGTGAAAAACCTCAAAAAACAGAATGTATCATAAACCTAACCCTAACCATTTATTTGAAAGGTTTTGCCAGTGCCAATGCACATCAGATTTGACTGTTACTTATTAAACCTAACCCTAACCTCTGAAGCCTAGTAAGGCGAAACGTCAGGAAGCGCTTTTTATTTGTATATTTGTCCTAAATTAGAGAATATTCCCCTGCCCCTCACCTTAACCCCAACCTCAGTGACACCGATGCCTAAAACTTAACCCCCCAAAAAAAAACTTCCCTTCCCGTTTTTGGGATCCTACTATAATGTCTAACCTCAACCTTAACCTCCATAACTCTCCCGGTAGAACTCTGGACCAGGTACTGACTCCTGACCTGGGCGAACAGCCCACGCCTATCCCTTTCCCGATTCTGGGTATGTATCCCTATCCCCCCCCATCCTATCCCGGTCCTCCACCCTCAGACCTTTCCCAGACCCCCTGTTCCTATTCCCCCAGACACAGAACCCCAGATTATACCCATTATCAGCACCTTCTCTGACGTAAACAGACACCTTCATTCTAGACTCAAATTCGCTTTCACACAACGCACATTACCCCCACTTCAGGAATTCAGACCCATATCAGCTTTCCGCAGAAACCCCAACTTAAGGGATCTCTTAATTTTTGCAAAGTTTTCCAATAAACCTACTCCCAAACTACCCGTTGAACAACAGTATCATAGACAACTTTCACACATTCAAAATCCACATGC
Organism: Coregonus lavaretus; assembly: GCF_964263955.1. NCBI lineage: Eukaryota > Metazoa > Chordata > Actinopteri > Salmoniformes > Salmonidae > Coregonus > Coregonus lavaretus. The sequence goes on from NC_139996.1 coordinate 82,276, forward strand.
ACAAACCTCCAGTCCTATTTCACAACCCATGACCATTCAAAGCACCAACATTGTCTATGCCAAAACATGCACACTATGCCACAACATTTATATAGGAGAAACCGGTCACACAGTCCTGACACGCCTCAAACAGCACCTCTACACAATTAGAAAAAACATATTACAAACACACCTGGTCCAACATTTTCAGATCCACCCAACAACTTCCCTCCATATTACCGGTCTGGAGATGAAATCCACCTGGACCAGAGGCCAGAGAAAAGCGGCCGAATCCAGGTGGATTTCAAAACGTAATACTGACTCCACTGGGGATGAATATCCAGGAAGGCTCCACTGGGGATGAATATCCAGGAAGGCTCCACTGGGGATGAATATCCAGGAAGACTCCACTGGGGATGAATATCCAGGAAGACTCCACTGGGGATGAATATCCAGGAAGACTCCACTGGGGATGAATATCCAGGAAGACTCCACTGGGGATGAATATCCAGGAAGACTCCACTGGGGATGAATATCCAGGAAGACTCCACTGGGGATGAATATCCAGGAAGACTCCACTGGGGATGAATATCCAGGAAGACTCCACTGGGGATGAATATCCAGGAAGGCTCCACTGGGGATGAATATCCAGGTATAATATAAAACACTAACAGAGGGGGAGGGGGTGGGGGCCTAATTAAGAGGACTGGAGGGGCCACTGGAACAAGGAGGAAGTGCAAATTCTACTTTTTTTTTTTTTAAAGAAGCATTTGATTGCTCAACCTGGTGGTGTCTTTTTTGTACTTTTTGCTGAATTTTATTATATTACACATTTTAACATGACGTGATTATTTACTTGATTATTTATCTAACTATTTAATTATCTAATTGATCTGGTATGCATGTTTTAATGTGGTTTTACATGAAATTTGGTTTAGGGTTAAACCTTTTTAATCCCAGGTTGTTTTCGATGATTGTCTTCCTCCTACTTTGGAATTGTTGTGGGTGACCCCTCGGAGCTCTCGGTCTCTCATGTCCTCCCACTTTCTCCAGACCGGTCAAAGGTGCAATAGGCCTGTGCAACCCAAGGTTTGACACCAATACAAACATAAACCCTAACCCTTGCCTAACCCTAACCCATAAACCCTTGCCTTAACCTAACCCTAACATAAACCCTTGCCTTAACCTAACCCTTGCCTTAATTTTAACCCTAACCCTACCGGCCTTAACCCCCAGTCCTTATCCTTACCGTTAACCACTAGCCCCCTAATTCCAAAATTTTACTCCCAGCCCTGATTCTAACCTCAATCACCATCCCCTATCCTCACCCAAAATTCTACTCATCGGTTTGACCTTGGCCCCTGGTCTCTAATTACCAGTCTTGAATCCCTGGTTCCCAACCCTAGTTTTATTTTAAATCCTTTTGACAATTAAGTATTTTTATATAAGTTTAACCATTTAATATAAACGTTTTGCCTGTGCCAGTGCACATCAGATTCGTCTGTTCTTTAATTACCCTGAAACAGGAAATATCATCTTAAACTTTTGGTTATTTAAACATGTGCCCGGATACTTATATATGGGTTTTCGGGAAGAAGCAGTGTTTAAGTGTAAGATCCTTCCTTTTCTATATCTCAGGTATTTGGATGACATCTTTGGCATCTGGGTGTTTTTTTTAGAAACACTAAACACACATCATCCTGCCATTACAACCTCCCACAATATACAAAGGGAAAAACTAGCGTTTTTGGACACTCAGGTCTTCTTTGTATTTTCTGAGGGTATTAACTAAATCATTGGCCACTAGTCTTCTTCAAGGAGACCGATATGTAGCAGGGCATGCCTAAGGCAAGTTATCCTCCAAAACATACTTTCAGAGGGATTATTAAATCTCAGCTGATTCGGTTCAATATAATCTGTACATTACCTGAGCACGTGGAGGAGGCCATAACTATTATTTTTAGAGCCTTACCCCAACCCTTACCTTACCCCAACCCTTACATTACCCCAACCCTTACCTTAACCTTAACCCCACCGGCCTAAATGAGATTGCCTAAGTCCCTTTGTGGATCTTACTCCAACCAGAATTTTTTTTTTGATAATATGTTTGTGTGGGGAGGTGGCACTGACTGTACCAAATAACCTCTTACCTCATTTCAATAAATCCTCTTGTTTAATTGATTATGTATTTATTCATTTCTATTTTCTGATTGGATTGCTGTGTTATTTTTCATTGCATGATCATTATTTTGATTTCTTACCCCATTTTAAAAAGGCACTTGTGTGAACAATTAGCACTTATTTATATTTGCCAACATCAGCACTTATAACCTTTTAGGTAAAATATATATTTATTAACTCATTTATTTTGTTATGATTTTGAGGATCTAAATGTTTTGAGGACTGGTGTTGTTGGTGTCATCTCCTCCCAACTAAAAGGAAATTGTATCTAGTTTACAAACATTTCAGACATGTTAAATACCATGCACCTGGCCATGGTGGTCCAGTGGTTAGGGCATGGGGAAAGTTAGTGGTAATTTGCTGGTTTGAATCCCCCAGGGGGATAAAAAAGGAAAAACCTATGTTTTGGGTGTTCCATTGAGAAAGGCACTTGGTGCCAACTGTTTTATGGTATGCTGTTGATGGGAATTCAGGCCATCTAGTGACCATCAAACAACATTTTGTGGAACTACCCTTTATTCTGGTTGGAAGTTGAGCTTTTTGGGACCACTTCATCTATTGTTACAATGTATTAAAATGGTACTTTGGTTTTATGTAGAGGTTCATATAATGAGTGGGGTCATTGTCTGTTGCCCGTGCACCATGTACTCCTTGTGGGTAACAGTTTTTGTCCCCTTACCTAACCCTAACATTCCTAGCATTATGGGTCCCCCATCCCCCACCATAGACTCCAACCCTGAACTCCTCTAATTTAATCCAGACCCAGTTGAGTTCCACCATAGGGCTTGCAGCCAGCCAGGAACCCTTGGGGTCACAGCAATACTCCCCAATCCCTTGGCTAGAACTCCTACTACCAAGCTATAGCAATATAGCAATGTTTCTGTTAAAGTCTTGGAAAGGATTTCACCTCTTTCTCACCAACAGGAGGCGCCAGATCAGGGGGTAAGACTAGGACTGGGCAGCTCCAGGGGCAAATGACAATTGATCGGCCAAACAATGGGCAACACCCCAAAAACAGCCAATCTGAGCCCTCCAAAAAAGACAGCATGCCACTGCCAGTCCAAGACCCCTGTATAACTGGCGCCTCAATACACCCACCCCAGTATCAATCACAGCCCCAGCCTCAGCCACAATCCCAGCATCAACCCCCATTCCCAGCAACCCTACAGAAACCATTGTATCACAAAGCCAGACCTAAATACAAGGTGGTGGATTGGAATTTTCAGGGAAACAAACAAATACTGGTGTTGGGAGACTCCAATGTGAACAGAATCCCTCCATTCCACAACCCAGACATACATGTGGACAGCTACCCCGGGGCAACTTTTTATCATTTCAGAGGTCCTGGAGAAAACAGAGGTTCACGTGGACACCAGTATAGTGGTTCTCTCGGTGGGCATAAACAATATGGATAATGACCCATACAAAACCTCAATTAAGCAGATTGCAGCAATGCACAAGGAAGCTAGAGTTACTTTCCCTAACGCAATTATCTACATCCCCATTATTAACCACTCACACCTTTCACCAGACCAGAAACCAAAGTCATTACTGGTTACATCACTGCACATTGCCCATTTCTCTTGGAGATACCCCATGACACATTTCACACAACAGCAGACCGGATACACTGGACAACAACCACAGCAGCTCTCATTTTTAAGAATTGGTGTGATCAGCTAAATGTATAATAGGTTCTAACCACAACATGGACCAACCAAGCTGCACCATTTTGACTTCTCCCCAACCCCCTTCCCTATCCCCAACCCCCAACCCCCTTCCCTCTTCCTCCAGTTCTTTCCTTAGATCCTCCAGCAGAGGGGGCAGTTCCCCCCTCCTTATCCAACATCAACTTGTCAAAGTCTTTTCAACTTACAGCATCACAGGCCCAACTCCTGGAGAGAGGGTTGTCCTTCATTCCCCATACCATCAAATTTGACTGGAAGGAACTTCATAGGGACACCCACAAATACCATAGACGACTTAGACTATTTTGACTATCGGACAAATGATAACTACTTACCATTCACCCTTCCTTTGACCTGGGAACCTAAACTGTCCCAGGTAGACAGGAGGGTCCAGAATCTAATCAGAGCGGAAAAAGACACCCTTCACAACTACCACACCCAGGCAGATAGACAGGACAACCTCACTAGTATAGAAAGACAAGCCGTACAATAACTTGAACAACCCTCACATAATTGAAACCAGCAGATTAAGGATCCAAAACAGTGATCCTAGACAAACATCAATACACATATGAGGCAAACAGACAGTTATCCAACACCAAGTACTATGTACCAATAGAAGACAGCCTACAACCACAGACTCAGACTAAGCTACGCCGAATCATACAAACACTTTATGATAAACGGTACATCAATAAGAAACAACAAGACTTTCTATTTGGACCAGACACCCCACGACCCAGACTGTTTTACCTACTTTGTAAAATTCACAAAGAACCAGACACCTGGACAATTCCCCATGAAGTTCCTCCTGGAAGGCCCATCGTATCAGACTGCAATAGTGAATCGTACAACATAGCTCAATATATTGACCATCATATCAACCCTCTCTCCACTAGACACCCCAGCTACCTCAGAGACACTTACCACTTCCTTGAGAAGATTAAACCCATAGTTTTTCCCTCCCAAACATACATATTCACTATAGTCATTGATAGCTTATACACCAACATAAATACAGCAACAGGAATACAGACGGTCAGAAATCTACTCCATGCACACCCAGATAGGAATAGACCAGACAATGAATTACTACAATTATTAGAAATTAGTCTCACACACAACGATTTTATTCAATGATAGGCACTACTTACAGGTGGAGGGAACAGCTATGGGGAAGAAATTTGCCCCTGCATATGCAAACATCTACATGGCTGAATGGGAGAGAGAGGCATTGGCCAAGTGCCCACATCAACCCACATTTTATTACAGATTTCTAGACGACATCATAGGAGCCTGGTCTCATGACATCCAACTATTCACTGAATTCATCAGCATTCTCAGTCATCACCTGTCCATTAAGGTTAAATACACAATAGATCCATGTGAAGTACATTTATTGGATACTACAGTCTTCTTTAAATCAGATAAACCAATCCCAAAAAACATTACTCACTAAAGTTTATTTCAAACCAACAGATACACATGCTCTACTCCATAAACAGAGTTATCATCCCAAACATACATTTAAAGGCATCGTCAAATCCCAAATTATACGGTTCCATAGGATATCCTCCTGTAAACAGGATCTGGACACAGCAATTCAAACACTATTTCATGCACTTAGACAAAGAGGCTACTCAAAACGATACCTCAGAACCATAAAAACCAGTACCTTGGCGGCCCTCTCTCCCATTCAGCTAACACACCCACAAAACACAAGTCTGTCAATCACTCTTTCGGACCACAACTTTCATTACAGAGGTTCTGGAGGCACTGCCAAATTCCCCCCTTCCCCTGACCTTAACCCGGGTTCATATCCTGTTCCCACCCCTAACCCTACCCCTAACACCACCAACCCCCCCCCCCCCTCACCGAACCAGAACCTTCTCTCCTCCTCTGATTCCTCTTCCAATCAGTGAACAATCCTTATCCCCTTAGTCATTACATTCTCACATAGGATCAGACTGCTACATCAGGCATTGAAACATCATTTTCTCATTTCCCAACAGGCATTACACACCCTTCCAGCCAGATGGAATAAGAGTCTTAAAGACGTCCTAATCAAAGCCAAATACAGCACTAAGCCCCCACAACCACCCAAACCTCACACGGCCCATTTCAGACCAAGACAATTCATTTCAAATCTATATAGCAAGACCCCCACTTCAGTTTTAGACTCTCACTCAACACTCCAAATGTCATTTATAATTACCTGTACATTATGCAAAAAAACACTACATTGGGGAAGCTCAGTATATAATAGAAACTAGACTTAAACATCTATACACAGAACTAGTCACTCATTTCCAGGATCACCCCATCACTTACCTCAATATATCCGGCTTACAGTCGTGTTCTGGGTGGACCAGTGGGCGGCGAAAAGCATTGGAACGTGGGTGGATAAGAGATCTACAACTTACATTTTACACCCAGCGGTCTGAATGAGCGTTTTTATCCGGTTAGATAGGATCAATTGAAAGGGATAGCACTTGTTTACAGGGATCTCAAGGAGGTGGAAGGAGGATGCACTATTCAAACAAAAAATTAAGTTTCAGTGGTTGTCTAATATTTTGCATGCTTATCTGAAATAGTTGTATTCCTTCCTTTTTTATGTATTTGAATTTGTTTTGACATTTTAGCACTTTATCTCCTAGCACTTTGTCTTCTAGCGCTTATATATGTGTCTATAATTGTGTTTGTATATGTATTATTAAAGCATCTATCCCCTGATCCCTTGTATATTTTAATATCAGTCCCTTCATGGTCCTAGATAACCACTCAGACTATCATTTAGAAACAATAATAACCTACTTACTTTTGGTAAGGTTCGTAGGGGGTAATCTAGATAATTTTAACAGTGGAATTTTCTATAGCATTATATTGGAGGGGCACACAACAATAGGCCTGCGCACCACAAGACAAACCAGTCTCTTTTTAACCCTAACCTAACCCTTTGAAGAAGCCTAAACCAGGCAAAACATCAGGAACTCCCTTACCCTTCTTGGGCTACTTTTAAATGAACAATGTTTTAACCTGGGGACTCAGAATCCTTCTTTTTAATCATCCTCTCTCTGGAAATACAGTCCTCCTAACAAAGGAACTTTTTTGCAAGAGGAAGTCCAACAACAACCGGTTGACTTTTAGAAGTTTTTAGTTGGACTGTAGTCCTCTGTAGCTCAGCTGGTAGAGTACGGCACTTGTAACGCCAAGGTAGTGGGTTCGATCCCCGGGACCACCCATACACAAAAAATGTATGCACGCATGACTGTAAGTCGCTTTGGATAAAAGCGTCTGCAAAATGGCATATTATTTGGTGAGTACTCCCAACCTTGCTCTTCCCCAAAAAAAATTGGGCGTGCACACATGGTTACAACAAACCAAATACTAAGGAAGAAACAATTTTTTCAAGGTTGTTGGAATTCAACATTAGAGTTTAAAGTGGTATTCCTGTACCAATGAGAACTGCTCTCGGACTCACATATTGCTGTTCACTGGACCTTATGATCACTCAGCTGCACAGCTGATGCCTGCTGGACTGATCCTTTACACGGTACCCTGTCCTGTTTATCTGTTTAGCCTCGGCCCAAACTTTATCGCCATTACCAGTTGTTGTCTTAGCTCTCTAATAACACCTGTGATTGTTTTATGCCTCTCTCCCATGTCAATATGCCTTGCCTATTGCTGTTCCAGTTAGTTCTTATTATACAATTTCACTGTAGAACCCCAAGTCCCTCTCAAACTGCCTCAAATAGTTCCTTTGTCCCACCCCCCATACACGCCGAGACCGGCTCAATCGGTGCCTCCAGTGATGCTATCTTTCATTGTTACCCAACGCTTAGGCTTACCTCCACTGTACTCATATCCTTCCATATCCTTGTCTGTACATAATGCCCTGAATCTTTTCTACAAAGCCCGGAAATCTGCCCCCTTTATTCTCTGTACCCAACGCACTAGAAGACCAGTTCTTAAAGCCTTTAGCCATTTCCCTATTCTACTCCTCCTCTGTTCCTCTGGTGATGTAAAGGTTAACCCAGGCCCTGCAGCCCCAAGTATCACTCCTACTCCCCAGGAGCTATCATTTGTTGACTTCTGTAACCGTTAGGAACCCGTAAAACGGCAGCCATCTCCTCCGGCGCCATTCTGAAGGTGGAGCACAATGAGCAGGTGTGGAACAATGGGTGCTGTGGATGGAACCACCACCTTTATTACCCCAGCTGGAGGAGCTACGACGGGATGGTGTGGATGGAACCACCACCTTTACCCCAGCTGGAGGAGCTACGACGGCCAACACTCGACAACGGGATAGAACTACTACCCACCCCAGTAGGCAGAAATGCGTCATGGCAGGGACCTTAAGGCGGCTTCCACCCGGACATCGGAAAGGTCTCCTTTTGGCTACTTCTTTCTTATTTTGCACTTAGCGCTTCGGACATGATGGCGAGGGACCATACACTACGGAGCCGGTCTCCGGCACTTCAACTCGCTCTACGCCCTTCACGGACCCTACAGCTACAACCCGGCCATCGATCTCCTACCTGAGACGAAGCTACAAGGGAACACCGAATGCTCATCCCGGTCTACAATGAGCGACTTGACCATCGCCCTCATCCAGGAGACGACACACCGACGGACCACCGGATGCTTCTCCCGATCAGCATCCCGGTATCACCATCAGATCGTCAAATCCTCACAAGAGCCGACGCACCGAGGAAACACCGGAAGCACCTCCTGGTCGACGCACAGAGCAGCACACAACACTACAGAGCCCGACACCCACACACGGATAAAGACCCAACGACCGGACCGGCCTGCTTCGGACGATGACTCCCATCCTCACCACTCGACGAGGGACGCCATGACACCTGCCTGGGCTACTACGGGACAAATACGCAACAGGAGACCAACAGCAGTGACACCTCAGACCCTCGGGCAACCACCACCACCGTTGACAAAATACCACCCTCCTACACGACGCAGCCTAAGACATAGGAGTACTGCAACCATGGGCCCTTCAGCGTCTCTAGCCACCGAAGGAGCAACTATACACACCCAAGCTGAGACACAGTGGGAAGCACCCAACTGCGGGTCCCTCTTTGTTTCCAGCCACCGAAGGAGCAACTACACTGCCCAAAACCGAAGACTTAGCGACAAAGCAACTTGGTGCGGATGCATGGCAACCAACAGGGGGTGACGATCCTGGAAGGGAGTGGCCTCCTAGCTTTTTGCATGCTCAACCACAGAGGACCTAGTGACAGTAACTTACCCAACCCTAACCACCTAACCCTAACTTACCCAACCCTAACCACCCATACCTAAACTTAACCGTCCACTCGCGCCGGGCCCTGACCCAGGGATCCCACGCCTCAACTTAACCATCGCACCCCAATACCTCAACCGAATCATCGCACATCAAAAATCATCTCATTTTGGACATGGGGGATGAAGAGCAGACTAAGTGGAGAATGGTAAAGATCACCCTCTACAACAACAGGAGCACACTACTTCCCCTTCCCCTGGTTTGGCTGGGCCCCTGGCCCCATTGCACACCGGCTCGGCAAGCGGAGCGCCCTTCCCCCTTGGTTTCTGCACAGCTACGTAGCGACGGACCAACCTTGGGGAATCAATAATTTCACCCTAACCTGATATATTAATATCCCCTCACAGTTTGAACACAGAGACAGGAACTGTCAGATAACCTGATGCATTAATTACAGACTGTCTATCGGTTATTTAGCATTTATTAAAGTAATCAGTTGATAAAGACATAACACTTTTCCTTCTTTACCGCTAAAATAGATACTGTGCGTCTTCATGACACTTTATGATAATAGTAATGTGGTGACTCCCATGAACTGTTGTTCTGTGTGTGTGTGTGTGTGTGTGTGTGTGTGTGTGTGTGTGTGTGTGTGTGTGTGTGTTGCTATTATTGTGTGTTTTCTGCATGTTTGGGTTGGCAGGAATGTGCATGTGTCGCTTTTGTGTGTTCAGACTAATCAGTCAGCTGGGTGATGAAGTGGCACTTCCTTCAATTGTCCCTTTGAAGGAGATGGGTTGGGGGGGCTCTCTCTCTCTCAATTCAATTCGCTTTATTGGCATGACGTAACAATGTACATATTACCAAAGCTTAGTTTGGAGATTTACAATATTAACATAATTAATAATCAATATTGTCAACGGGACAACATTAACAACAATAACATTTACATTACATTTTACATTTTAGTCATTTAGCAGACGCTCTTATCCAGAGCGACTTACATTTTTTTAGTGAATACATATATTTATTTTATTTTTATACTGGCCCCCCGTGGGAATCAAACCCACAACCCTGGCGTTGCAAACGCCATGCTCTATCAACTGAGCTACATCCCTGCCGGCCATTCCCTCCCCTACCCTGGACGACGCTGGGCCAATTGTGCGCCGCCCATGAGTCTCCCGGTCGCGGCCGGCTGCGACAGAGCCTGGATTCGAACCAGGATCTCTAGTGGCACAGTTAGCACTGCGATGCAGTGCCTTAGACCACTGCGCCACTCAGGAGGTCAAAATAACCATACATTGAACAATAACAATAAGCATAGAGGTTGGTCTGTCAGACACTGTCCCTCATCTTATGGCAGGCAGCAATGTAATGCGCTGCCAACCCACAGCTCTCTGAGTCCTCCCCCAACAGGACGGGTAGCCTGCGTCCTCCCCCAACAGGACGGGGAGCCTGCGTCCTCCCCCAACAGGACGGGGAGCCTGCGTCCTCCCCCAACAGGACGGGGAGCCTGCGTCCTCCCCCAACAGGACGGGGAGCCTGCGTCCTCCCCCAACAGGACGGGGAGCCTGCGTCCTCCCCAACAGGACGGGGAGCCTGCGTCCTCCCCCAACAGGACGGGGAGCCTGCGTCCTCCCCCAACAGGACGGGTAGCCTGAGCGTCACGGTTTCGGCCGAGGCTGCCTCTCTCCCTTGTTCGGGCAGGCTTCGGCGTTCGTTGTCTCCGGAATACTAGCTGCCACCGTTGTATGTTTCATGTTCGTTTGCTTTTGTCTGATTGTCACACCTGTTTTCATTTAGTGTCATTAGTGTCCTATTTAGTTCTCGTTGTGTTTGTCAGGTGTTGTGTGTTATTGATTTTTGTCAGTCGTGTGTAGGGCTGATGTTCGCTACTTCGCTCGGTTGAGCTTCCCTCCACTGCGTGGAGTGTTTACGCACCTGTGTAGTGCGCATTTGTTTTGTGCGCCTTCGTGCGTTATTTCGCCTACGGGCAAGTGTTCTCGTAATTTCCTTGTTGGAGAGTTACTAAAGTCTGTTGGACTATACTTCGGTGTCCTGCGTTTGATTCCACCACTACACCCACCTACGGCACGCGTGACAGAATAACACACCTTAAAATGGAATCAGCAGGAGCCGCAGCAGCCCAGACGACGCTGGAGGACCAGGTTCGGGAACAACAGGACCAGATCCTGCAGATGGGGACCGCACTGCAGGAGGTGATCACCACCATTCGAGGCTGGGGAACGCCTCCACCGCCATCGGCCAGTCCGCCCATTCCAGCACCGGAACCCCGAGGAGTCCGACTCTCGCTCCCGAGGTCCTACGATGGAACCGCGGCCGGGTGTCAGGGATTCCTTCTCCAGGTGGAGCTGTACCTGGCCACCGTGCACCCGGCGCCCTCGGGACATGAGAGCGTGTCCGCCCTGATCTCCTGCCTTTCCGGGAAGGCATTGGAATGGGCCAACGCGGAGTGGAGGAGGATCGACGCGGACACCATCACGTACGACGAGTTCTCCCGCCGCTTCAGGGCGGTGTTTGACCATCCCCCGGAGGGGAAAGCGGCGGGGGAGCGTCTGGTCTTCCTCCGGCAGGGGAGGAGGAGTGCGCAAGAGTTCGCCCTCGAATTCCGTACTCTAGCAGCAGATGCAGGGTGGAATGATCGGGCTCTCGTCGATCACTACAGGTGTAGTCTACGAGAGGACGTCCGTCGGGAGCTGGCTTGTAGGGACACCAGCCTCTCGTTCGACCAGTTGGTCGACATGTCCATCAGGCTGGATAACCTACTAGCTACCAGCGGACGTTCCGAGGGGGGTCCGTCCATTTCACCCTCCAGCGCCTCCGAGCCGTGTCCCATGGAGCTCGGGGGTGCTGGCGCTAGAGAGAGGAGGGGTCGGCTTACTGGGGATGGCCTCCTAGGGGAGAGAACGACAGGTCCCGCACTGGGGTTTCCTTCCAGGTGAGTAGGCGCCCCACTCACCCAGAGCTCTCTATTGCACATTTCTGTTTGCCTGTGAGTTTTCCACAGGTAGCACCTCATTCCCAGCATAAGGCGCTGGTAGATTCAGGCGCGGCTGGGAATTTTATTGATAAGAAATTTTGTTTAGCTTTAGGGATTCCCCTTCTTCCTGTTGATGTCCCTTTCCCCGTTCATGCCCTAGATAGCCGTCCGTTGGGTGCGGGCTTGATCAGGGAGGTCACTGCGCCACTTAGGATGTGTGCGCAGGGGGGTCATCAGGAGATGATTCAGCTATTTCTGATTGACTCTCCTGCGTATCCGGTGGTGCTGGGCATGCCCTGGTTGAGTACCCATAACCCATCTATTTCGTGGCAGGAGAGGGCTCTGATGGAGTGGTCTGCCCAGTGTGTGGGTAGATGTTTAGGCGTTTCCGTAGGGGCTACCTCGGTGGAGAGTCCAAACCAGGTGCCCGCATTGCACGTTCCCCCTGAGTATGGGGATTTGGCTATTGCGTTTAGTAAGTCGAGGGCAACGCAGTTGCCGCCCCATAGGCAGGGAGATTGTGCGATAGACCTCCAGGCAGGAGCTGCGCTCCCACGGAGCCATGTGTATCCTCTGTCTCAGGAGGAGACGAAAGCTATGGAGACTTACATAGACAAATCTCTAAGACAAGGATACATACGGCCTTCCACTTCCCCTGCATCCTCGAGTTTCTTTTTTGTGAAGAAGAAGGATGGTGGTTTGCGCCCATGCATCGATTACCGTGGTCTCAATCAGATCACGGTGAAGTACAGTTATCCACTCCCGCTGATTGCGACCATGACTGAGTCCTTGCATGGGGCGCGTTTCTTCACTAAATTAGATCTCAGGAGCGCGTACAACTTGGTGCGCATCAGGGAGGGCGATGAATGGAAGACAGCCTTTAGTACCACCTCGGGCCATTACGAGTATCTTGTCATGCCATACGGGTTGATGAACGCTCCGTCAGTTTTCCAATCATTCGTGGATGAGATCTTCAGGGACATGCAGGGGCAGGGGGTCGTGGTGTACATAGATGACATTCTCTTGTACTCGCCTACCCGTGTCGAGCATGTGGCCCTGGTGCGCAGAGTGTTGCGGAGGCTGGTGGAGCACGACCTGTATGTTAAGGCAGAGAAGTGTCTGTTTTTTCAGGAGTCGGTCTCCTTTTTGGGGTATCAGTTGTCTGCGTCAGGGGTGAAGATGGAGGTAGACCGGGTGTCAGCCGTGCGTAATTGGCAAACACCAACCACTGTGAAGGAGGTGCAGCAGTTTTTGGGGTTTGCGAATTACTACCGGAGGTTTATCCGGGGTTTTGGACAGGTGGCAGCTCCCATCACGTCTCTCTTGAAGGGGGCCCCGGTGCGTCTGCAGTGGTCTGCCGAGGCGGACAGGGCATTTGGGAGGCTGAAGGACCTGTTTACCTCGGCTCCAGTGCTGGCGCATCCGGATCCCTCTTTACCATTTCCGGTAGAGGTGGACGCGTCTGAGGCCGGTATAGGAGCCGTGCTTTCACAAAGATCAGGCGCGCCACCTAAACTCCGCCCCTGTGCTTTTTATTCCAAGAAGCTCAGTCCGGCGGAGCGAAACTATGACGTAGGGGACAGGGAGCTGTTAGCCGTGGTACAGGCTCTAAAGGTGTGGAGGCACTGGCTTGAGGGGGCTCGACACCCTTTCCTCATTTTGACGGACCACCGTAACCTGGAGTACATCCGGGCAGCGAGGAGGCTAAACCCTCGGCAGGCTAGATGGAATATGTTTTTGACCCGGTTTACGTTTAAGATCACGTACATCCCTGGGTCCCAGAACGGTAAGGCAGATGCGCTGTCTCGGCGGTATGACACGGAGGAGAGGTCCGTGGAGCCCACTCCCATACTGCCGGAGTCGTGTCTGGTGGCACCGGTAGTGTGGGAGGTCGATGCTGAGCTCGAGCGGGCGTTACGCACCGACCCTAGTCCACCACAGTGCCCGGAGGGTCGGAAGTACGTTCCGCTCGAGGTTCGGGATCGATTGATCTATTGGGCTCACACGTCACCCTCCTCTGGACATCCGGGTATCGGCCGGACAGTGCACTGTCTTAGTGCCAAGTACTGGTGGCCCACGTTGGCAAGGGATGTGAGGGTTTATGTTTCCTCCTGCTCGGTGTGCGCCCAGTGTAAGGCGCCTAGACATCTGCCTAGGGGTAAGTTACTACCCCTGCCCGTGCCACAACGACCATGGTCCCACCTCTCGGTGGATTTCCTTACTGATCTTCCTCCTTCACAGGGGAATACCACTATACTGGTCGTTGTGGACCGGTTTTCTAAGGCCTGTCGTTTGCTCCCCATGCCGGGCCTTCCTACCGCCCTGCAAACTGCCGAAGCCCTATTCACCCATGTGTTCCGGCACTACGGGGTACCCGAGGATATTGTGTCTGATCGAGGTCCCCAATTTACCTCCAGAGTCTGGAGGGCCTTTATGGAGCGGTTGGGGGTCTCGGTGAGCCTCACCTCGGGTTACCACCCGGAGAGTAATGGGCAGGTGGAACGTGTAAACCAGGATGTGGGCAGGTTTCTTAGAACATACTGCCAGGACCGGCCGGAGGAGTGGGCAAGGTACGTTCCCTGGGCCGAAATGGCCCAGAATTCCCTACGCCATTCCTCCACTAACCTAACCCCTTTCCAATGTGTGTTAGGTTACCAGCCGGTTCTGGCACCCTGGCAGCAGAGCCAGATCGAGGCTCCTGCGGTGGATGAGTGGGCAAGGCGCTCGGAGGAGACATGGAACGCTGCACACGTCCACCTGCAGCGGGCCCTCCGACGTCATAAGGCGAGCGCCGATCTCCACCGCAGTGAGGGACCGGTGTACGCACCTGGTTATCGAGTCTGGCTCTCTACCAGGAACCTGCCCCTCCGCCTGCCCTGTCGGAAACTGGGTCGCCGGTTTGTAGGGCCATTTAAAGTCCTGGGAAGGTTGAACGAGGTGTGTTATAAATTACAGCTACCTGTTGAATATAAAAGTATTAACCCCTCGTTCCATGTGTCCCTTCTCAGGCCGGTGGTAGCTGGCCCACTCCAAGAAAGTGAGATCAGGGAGACTCCTCCGCCCCCATTGGACATCGAGGGGGCACCGGCGTACTCTGTGAGGTCCATCTTGGATTAGAGACGTCGGATGGGGGGGTCTCCAGTATCTAGTGGAGTGGGAGGGGTACGGTCCGGAGGAGCGGTGCTGGGTGCCGAGGAGAGACATTTTGGACCCGTCTCTCCTGACGGAATTCCATCGTGGGCACCCGACGCACCCTGCTCCGCGTCCTCCGGGTCGTCCCCGAGGCCGGAGTCGGCGCACGTCTGGAGCCGCGCGTCAAGGGGGGGGTACTGTCACGGTTTCGGCCGAGGCTGCCTCTCTCCCTTGTTCGGGCAGGCTTCGGCGTTCGTTGTCTCCGGAATACTAGCTGCCACCGTTGTATGTTTCATGTTCGTTTGCTTTTGTCTGATTGTTGTCACACCTGTTTTCATTTAGTGTCATTAGTGTCCTATTTAGTTCTCGTTGTGTTTGTCAGGTGTTGTGTGTTATTGATTTTTGTCTGTCGTGTGTAGGGCTGATGTTCGCTATTTCGCTCGGTTGAGCTTCCCTCCACTGTGTGGAGTGTTTACGCACCTGTGTAGTGCACATTTGTTTTGTGCGCCTTCGTGCGTTATTTCGCCTACGGGCAAGTGTTCTCGTAATTTCCTTGTTGGAGAGTTACTAAAGTCTGTTGGACTATACTTCGGTGTCCTGCGTTTGATTCCACCACTACACCCACCTACAGCACGCGTGACACTGAGTCCTCCCCCAACAGGACAGGGAGCCTGCGTCCTCCCCCAACAGGACGGGGAGCCTGCGTCCTCCCCCAACAGGACGGGCAGCCTGAGTCCTCCCCCAACAGGACGGGCAGCCTGAGTCCTCCCCCAACAGGACGGGCAGCCTGAGTCCTCCCCCAACAGGACGGGCAGCCTGAGTCCTCCCCCAACAGGACGGGCAGCCTGAGTCCTCCCCCAACAGGACGGGTAGCCTGAGTCCTCCCCCAACAGGACGGGTAGCCTATCCTCATCAGAGAGATCTTTGAAACCTTGAATAAGGGTTTCAAATTTGGGGAAATGACACTAATTGTTTTATATTTCTGACATTTTGTTTTGACTGTTGTAATTTGGTTTATTCTGATTGGATGTTCTGGTCCTGAGGCTTCAGTGTGTTAGTAGAACAGGTTTGTGAACTCAGCCCTAGGACCAGCTGGATGAGGGGACTCTTTTCTGTGCTTAGCTCTTGGCATTGCAGGGCTTGGTAATGATATGAGAGTGGGTCACTGTATTTTAGATGTTTCCAAAACTTAATTGCTCTTTTTACAGTTTCTTATTAGTGGATATTGGCCTAATTCTGCCCTGCATGCATTGTTTGTAGTTTTCCTCTGGACATGTAGGATAATCTTACAGAACTCTGCATGCAGGGTTTCAATGAGGTGTTTGTCCCATTTGGTGAAATCTCAAAGTATAATTGGTTCATTGACACATTCAATTCGTTTTAGCCAAAACTTAAGTATTTGAATTGGTTTTTTAATGGCGTAGAATGCCCTGCATGCTTTCTCTCAGTTCATTCACTGCATCATTAAGGTGTCCAGTTGAGCTTATTTTTAAACCTAAGTAATTGTAGTGTGTGCAGTACTCTATATATTTTGTACCAATTGACAACTTTGGTCTAATTCCCTGAGATCTGGATCTTCTCTGAAAAATCATTATTTTAGTCTTTTTGGGGTTTACTGCCTGGGCCCAGGTCTGGCAGTACTGCTCTAGCAGGTCCAGGCTCTGCTGTAGGCCATGTACTGTGGGTGACAGCAGGCATAGGTCATCTGCGAAGAGCAGGCATTTAACCTCTGAATTGTGGAGACTAACACCAGGGGCTGAGGATTTTTTTTTGGTTTTTCAAATTTAGCCAGAAGTTGTGTTTATGGACTCCTCAGTTAGTGTCAACTGCTTGCTGTTGTACTGGGCTTTTTTGGTTCTGAGTGTACGTTTATAGAGTTTTAAAGTCTTACAGTAATGAAGGAGTAATTATTATTTGGGTCTCTGTGCTTTTGGTTTGATAGTGTACGGAATAACACACAACAAAATAACGAAATACTGCAAAGTTGCATAGGAGCTAGAAGCAGTGCTGCCCATCTGTCGGTTCTCTTCTCTGCCCTGTTTGATACTCTACTGATGTCATAGGCTACCTGTTGAAAACAGAGACACTATAATATGAGTGAAAGGATTTGAGGATAGGAGCTAGAAGCAGAGCTGCCCATCTGTCGGCGTCGTGTTGAAGCGATGTGCAAATAGTTCAAGTACAAAAGGGAAAATAAATTAACATAAATAAGGGTTGTATTTACAATGGTGTTTGTTCTTCACTGGTTGCCCTTTTCTTGTGGCAATAGGTCCCAAATCTTGCTTCTGTGATTGCACACTGTGGTATTTCACCCAGTAGATGTGGGAGTTTATCAAAATTGGATTCGTTTTAAAATTATTTGTGGTTCAGTTTAATCTGAGGGAAATATGTGTCTCTAATATGGTCATACATTTAGCAGGATGTTAGGAAGTGCAGCTCAGTTTCTACCTAATTTTGTGGGCAGTGTGCACATAGCCTGTCTTCTCTTGAGAGCCAGGTCTGCCTACGGCAGCCTCTCAATAGCAAGGCTATGCTCACTGAGTCTGTACACAGTCAAAGCTTTCCTTAATTTTGGGTCAGTCACAGTGGTCAGGTATTCTGCCAATGTGTACTCTTTGTTTAGGGCCAAATAGCATTCTAGTTTGCTCTGTTTTGTTAATTCTTTCCCATGTGTAAAGTAAATTGTCAGAGAAAGGCAAAACACCCTCGAAAATGAAGGATTAGGCTGCCGCAGTGTCTTCACAGGCTGCTTCACAGCATCACCCCTCTGCAGAGACACCAACCCGTCTGAAACAAAGGGTTCATACACATCTGATCCAAAATCTTGTTTAGTAGATACACCAGTCCCAACCAGAGACTTAACGGGCTGGAGTGCTACCACTCGAACTGCCGCTGTTTCAGGGATTTGGTTCTTCTGAATTCCGTCAGATCCACTTCCTCTTTGGACTCCAGACCTTATGAAAGAGGACGATGGATGAAAATAGAAACTGAATGAAAGGATATCCACTCCAACAATGGAAATGTCTAGCTACTAAGGCCATTTACTAACTAGTTTCAAGATGGTGTAGCAGCGCGGTCGTGTTCTCGTGTCCATGTAAATAGCCCGTTTTTTGTATTTTACGTATATAGTTCGCTATCACACTTTTCATCCTTCTACTAAATATACTTTCCTGCAACCCGCCTCACTCAATGTAGAACGGATTCTATTATTTACTCACCTTTATCTAGAATCTCCAGTTGAAACTAGCCAGCCAGCTAACTAGCTACTTGCTATTAGCCACCGTTAGTTATCAGATTTTCTGCCGGAATAACTGAATCACTGGACCTTTAACACTGGATAATCAAACTAGCTAGCTGCAACCAAATGAACGTTGTTGTTGGCTAATCAGCCTTGAGCTAGCCTTGAGTCAGGCACATCTCCCGGCTATCTACCGCTCTGTCAACCTGACGGGACCTCCTAGAGTCGACACGGAACCCCACCGATCCATCACGACTGGTCTGCCGACGTAATCGTCTGGTTACGACGACCACGAAGCTCCATCTGCTAGCCACGGCCCGCTAGCACATGCAAACGACAGCCATGCTTCCTGATCGCTGTGATGTAGTACCAATTCAAACTGCTCTCGGACTCACATATTGCTGTTCACTGGACCTTATGATCACTCAGCTGCACAGCTGATGCCTGCTGGACTGTTCATTTACACAGTACCCTGTCCTGTTTATCTGTTTAGCCTCAGCCCTAATTTTCATCGCCATTACCAGATGTTTTCTTAGCTCTCTCGAATAACACCTGTGATTGCTTTATGCCTCTCTCCCATGTCAATATGCCTTGCCTATTGCTGTTCCAGTTAGTTCTTATTATACAATTTCACTGTAGAACCCCAAGTCCCTCTCAAACTGCCTCAAATAGTTCCTTTGTTCCACCCCCCATACACGCTGAGACCGGCTCAAATCGGTGCCTCCAGTGATGCTCTTTCATTGTTACCCAACGCTTAGGTTTACCTCCACTGTACTCATATCCTTCCATATCCTTGTATGTACATAATGCCCTGAATCTTTTCTACAATGCCCGGAAATCTGCCCCCTTTATTCTCTGTACTCAACGCACTAGAAGACCAGTTCTTAAAGCCTTTAGCCGTTTCCCTATTCTACTCCTCCTCTGTTCTTCTGGTGATGTAAAGGTTAACCCAGGCCCTGCAGCCCCAAGTATCACTCCTACTCCCCAGGAGCTATCATTTGTTGACTTCTGTAACCGTAAAAGCCTTGGTATTCTGCACGTTAACGTCAGAAGCCTCCTTCCCAAGTTTGAGTTATTCACAGCGTTAGCACACTCTGCCAACCCTGATGTTCTAGCAGTGTCTGAATCCTGGCTTAGGAAGGCCACCAAAAATTCAGAAATGTCCATCCCAACTACAACATTTTCCATCTAGATAGAACTGCCAAAGGGGGTGGAGTTGCAAACTACTGTAGAGAGAGCCTGCAGAGCTCTATCATACTATCCAGGTCTGTGCCCAAACAGTTTGAGCTTCTACTTCTAAAAATCCACCTTTCCAGAAATAGGTCTCACTGTTGCCGCTTGCTACAGACTCCACTCAGCCCCCAGCTGTGCCCTGGACGCCATATGTGAATTGATTGCCCCCCATTTATCCTCAGAGTTCATACTGCTTGGTGACCTAAATTGGGATATGCTTAACACCCTGGCCATCCTACAATCCAAACTAGATGCCCTCAATCTCACACAAATTATCAACAAACCTACCAGGTACAACCCTAAATCCGTAAACATGGGCACCATCATTAGATATCATCCTGACTAACTTACCCTCTAAATACACCTCCGCTGTCTTCAACCAGGATCTCAGCGATCACTGCCTTATTGCCTGCGTCCGTAACGGGTCCGCGGTCAAACGACCACCCCTCATCACTGTCAAACGCTCCCTAAAACACTTTAGCGAGCAGGCCTTCCTAATTGACCTGGATCCTGGATGGATATCGATCTCATTCCGTCAGTAGAGGATGCCTGGTTGTTCTTTAAAAGTAATTTCCTCTCAATCTTAAACATGCCCCATTCAACTAAGAACAGATATAGCCCCTGGTTCTCCTCAGACTTGACTGCCCTTGACCAGCACAAAAACATCCTGTGGCATACTGCAATCAAGAATTTCAACAAGCATTTTGCTACGGCTGGCCATGCTTTCCACCTGGCTACCACAACCCCGGCCACCAGCTCTGCACCCTCCGCTGCAACTTGCCTATGCCCCCGCCGCCCCCCGCTTCTCCATCACCCAAATTCAGATAGCTGATGTTCTGAAAGAGCTGCAAAATCTGGGCCCCTACAAATCTGGGCTAGACAATCTGGACCCTTTCTTTCAAAAATTAGCAGCCGAAATTGTCGCAACCCCTATTACTAGCCTGTTCAACCTCTTTCGTAACGTCTGACACCCCGAGAGATTGGAAAGCTGCCGCGGTCATCCCTCTTCAAAGGGGTGACACTCTAGATCCAAACTGTTACAGACCTATATCCATCCTGCCCTGCCTTTTCAACAGTTTTTGAAAGCCAAGTTAACAGATCACCGACCATTTCAAATCCCACCATACCTTCTCCGCTATGCAATCCGGTTTCCGAGCTGGTCATGGGTGCACCTCAGCCACGCTCAAGGTCCTAAACGATATTATAACCACGATCGATAATAGACAGTACTGTGCAGCAGTCTTCATCGACCTGGCCAAGGCTTTCGACTGTCAACCACCGCATTCTTATTGGCAGACTAAATAGCCTTGGTTTCTCAAACGACTGCCTCGCCTGGTTCACCAACTACTTCTCAGATAGAGTTCAATGTGTCAAATCGGAGGGCCTGTTGTCTGGACCTATGGCAGTCTCTATGGGGGTGCCACAGGGTTCAATTCTTGGGCCGACTCTTTTCTCCGTGTATATCTATGATGTCGCTCTTGCTGCTGGTGACTTTCAGATCCACCTCTACACAGATGACACCATTTTGTATACATCTGGCCCTTCATTGGACACTTAACAAACCTCCAAACAAGCTTCAATGCCATACAACACTCCTTCAGTAGCCTCCAACTGCTATTAAACACTAGTAAAACTAAATGCATGCTCTTCAATCGAACGCTGCTGGCACCCGCCCACCCGACTAAAATCACTACTCGACGGGTCTGACCTAGATTATATGG
Source organism: Coregonus lavaretus (assembly GCF_964263955.1). Taxonomy (NCBI): domain Eukaryota; kingdom Metazoa; phylum Chordata; class Actinopteri; order Salmoniformes; family Salmonidae; genus Coregonus; species Coregonus lavaretus. The sequence continues at coordinate 103,706 of NC_139996.1, forward strand.
ACAACTACAAATACCTAGGTGTCTGGTTAGACTGTAAACTCTCCTTCCAGACTCACATTAAGCATCTCCAATCCAAAGTGTGACCTGTACGCTCTTGTTGGCTGGTCCTCACTACATATTCGTCGCCAAACCCACTGGCTCCAGGCCATCTATAAATCACTGCTAGGCAAATCCCCGCCTCATCTTAGCTCATTGGTCCCCATAGCAACACCCACCCGTAGTCTGCGCTCCAGCAGGTATATCGCACTGGTCATCCCCAAAGCCAACACCTCCTTTGGCCGCCATTCCTTCCAGTTCTCTGCTGCCAATGACTGGAACGAATTGCAAAAATCTCTGAAGCTGGAGACTTATCTCCCTCATTAACTTTAAGCATCAGTTGTCAGAGCACCTTACCAATCACTGCACCTGTACACATCCCCATCTGAAATCAGCCCACCCAACTACCTCATCCCCATTTTGTTATTTATTTTGTTCATTTGCACCCCAGTATTTATATTTGCACATCTCTTGCACATCTATCATTCCAGTGTTAATACTAATTGTAATTATTTTGCACTATGGCCTATTTATTGCCTTACCTCCATAACTTGCTACATTTGAACACACTGTATATATATATATATATATATATATATATATATAGTATTTTTTTACTTTGTTTTACCCCATATGTAACTGTGTTGTTTTATTGCACTGCTTTGCTTTATCTTGGCCAGGTCGCAGTTGTAAATGAGAACTTGTTCTCAACTGGCTTACCTGGTTAAATAAAGGTGAAAGAAATAAAATAAATAAAAGGTTAAATTAAAATAAACAAAAAACAATAAACTGCTTTTTCCTCGCTCTTTTTTCCATTTCAACACAGAGAATGTGGAGACCAATCAACCAGCCCTAACCCCAACCACGTGTCCTTTCTCACGGCATTAATGACAAACTGCCGGATATGAAAAAGCAGTGTTCTGCCGATCTTTATCTTTGGGCACTGTAGAAATGGACTGAAACCACGCAGTATGAGGGGACTTCTCTGGATTGCTTTTTGCGTAGGTATAACTACAGGGTGCTTTGTTTGTGAAGGTAGTTATGTGTCAATAGAAACTGATTTGCAAGGACTGCAGCTTTCTCAAGAGTGAGATCCTTGTGCTTATAAACACTTTCAAGGAGCAGTGACCAAATATCTAGCGGCCATTTTAGGGATGTGGCAATCCGCTCAAACAGTAAAAGATACAGCCACCTCCCTTTCGTTTTAAGGCAGTACAAGTCGGCTGTTTTGATCAAGATCAAACTCTGTTGAGGGTGCAGGACGGCCTGACTGGATTTGGAGAGTTTCCAGATCTATCTCCCTTTGTCGCGCTTTCAGCTCAATCTCTTAATCAAATGGGATGCACATGTTCTTGTTCTAGTCTGGCTGCACATTTACGTTCTTGTTGTTTGGTTGCTCATTTTTCCCTGTGCTCCAACTCATTTATATTGTTCCAATCGCTCATCACGTTCTTTCCCTGTGCTCAAACTAATTTCTGTTGTTTAATCTCTAATTTTTGTTGATCCAACTTTGCCATTAGTTCCAACTCCCTTAGTTGCATTATACCACCCGTAGGACTTTTTTTCCCCCATCAACCTCCCTCTCTGGAAGGATTTCCTCCTCCACCAAAGCAGTACCGATCAACTCTTTGACTACTGCTTTTGGATCGCCAGATGCCACTTTGATGTCATGCTTCTCAATGACGAGTAGATTAGTCTTCGTACATTTATCTAACATCTCCCATGTAGGGTCTTCCACATATTCTTCCAACTTAAAGTACATGGCATTATTTATTTGGCTGTGTGTTTATGCAACTTTCAAAATGATTCCCCCAATCTTATAACCCCTTGGGTGGATGTCAGTGACAGACTCGCAAAAATGTGTATTTTGAACACTCAAATATCTGGGCACAGCAGAGCTTCAGAGTAGGTGATTATGGCGACTACTCATTGGAAACATTCTCCCTGATGAGTCCCCATTTTGTTACCTTCTCCAGCAAGATCACTCAAACAGAAGGGGGAACTAACAAAGAGTCACTGATAACAACCAAAACGAAACAGGTGGGGTTTTAGGAGGGGTTCTGAAAGACACTCATGGGGTGTCCACTGAAAGTTTACTAGTAACAACAACTGGAACCTAAAAAAGACACCCACCATGAGAGCCCACTAAAGACACCCACATGAGACCCACTAAAGACACCCACCATGAGACCCACTAAATTTGCCCAAAAAGACTCAAACAAAATAAAAAGCCACACCAAACTTAAAGACAGGAAGCAAACCAAAAAGGTGGAGCAAAATGAAATCAGGGAAGATCAGATAAAGGATTGTTTGTCTAGAAATCAAACTAGGGAACGCCAACTAAAGGTGTTGACCCTCCGCATCTATCTAGACAACTGGAGCACTGGGCCAACCACTCTTAAATAGTACCTGGGCCAGCACAGGTGAAACACCTTCCCACTAACGAGATGGCAAACAGTACAGGTGGATCACATATTGACTAACGAGGTGACACCAATCGGTGGGCCCTACGTGCTATCATGCCCTACGTGCTAAAGTCCATCCTCAAAACATAATTGGAAAAAAATCAAAACCTGTAACACACTGTTTTCCTCCACCCTCTTGGGAAAATAAATATGTATGTTTTTCTCATGTGTTGACTGCATAGTTGTTATTTGTGTACATCGATTTGATGACATCATATGTTTTTCCACCCACACCACTTTCAATACATTTCAGTAAAAGGCCTTCATGCCAAATTTAATCAAATGCTTTTTGGAAGTCTACAAAGCATGAGGCATTTTCTATTTTTATTTATATGTTTGTCAGTTATGGTGTGTAAGGTATAAATATGGTTTGATGTTCGATAATTTGGTACGAATCCAATTTGACTTTTGCTCAGGACATTGTGTTCACTGAGAATGTGAAGTGCAGTAATCTGTTGTTCATGATGGCACAGAATATTTTCCCCAGGTTGCTGTTGACACATGCCATGATAATTGTTTGGGTCACAATTTTCTCCATTTTCTAAATTTGGTGTTATTAGTCCCTGGTTGCAGATGTCAGGGAAATAGCCTATCAATAAATCAATCAATCAGTGCAGAGAGATAAAGAGTCGAAAACAGCACGTCCGGGACAAGGCAGCAGGTCCGGTACAAGGTAGCAGGTCCGGGACAAGGCAGCAGGTCCGGGACAAGGCAGCAGGTCCGGGACAAGGCAGCAGGTCCGGGACAAGGCAGCAGGTCTGGGACAAGGCAGCATGTCCGGGACAAGGCAGCACGTCCGGGACAAGGTAGCAGGTCCGGGACAAGGCAGCAGGTCCGGGACAAGGCAGGGTTAGGGTTAGGCAGCAGGTCCGGGACAAGGCAGCAGGTCCGGGACAAGGCAGCACGTCCGGGACAAGGTAGCACGTCCGGTGAACAGGTCAGGGTTCCATAGCCGCAGGCAGAAGAGTGGAAACTGGAGCATCAGCACGACCAGGTGGACTGGGGATAGCAAGGAGTCATCAGGCCAGGTAGTCCGGAGGCATGATCCTAGGGCTCAGGTCCTCCGGGAGGGGGAGAGAGGGAGAGAGAGAGAATTAGAGGGAGCATACTTAAATTCACACAGGACACCAGATAAGACAGGATAATTACACCAGATATAACAGACTGACCCTAGCCCCCCGGCACATAGACTATTGCAGCATAGATACTATAGACTGAGACAGGGGTGGGTCAGGGGACACTGTGGTGACGTCAGACGATACCCCCAGACAGGGCCAACCTGTCTACACTCAACACTTTGTTCAATAGTTGGAGTATGGCAATGCTAAATATGCTGTCTGTGTATTTTATCACTTCGTTTAATATTCCATCTGTAATGCAAGCCTTTAGGGGTTTCAGGGCCTGTATTATTTCAAATATAGATTTTTCTGTTATTGGGGAATCCAGAGGGTTCTGGTTGTCTTTAATTGCTCATTTAAGTATCTGAAGTTTTTCATATATTTCTTTTGTTTGGAATTCATTGTAAAGTTTCTATACAGTTCTTCAAAGTAATTCAAATAAAATAAAATAAAATTGTATTGGCCACATGCGCCGAATGCAACAGGTGCAGACATTACAGTGAAATGCTTACTTACAGCCCTTAACCAACAGTGCATTTATTTTAAATAAAAACGTTTAATAAAACAACAACAAAAAAGTGTTGAGAAAAAAAGAGCAGAAGTAAAATAAAATGACAGTAGGGAGGCTATGTTCGGGGGCACTGGCTAGTTGAGGTAGTTGATGTAATATGTACATGTGGTAGAGTTAAAGTGACTATGCATAAATAATTAACAGAGTAGCAGCAGCGTAAAAAGATTCGGTGGGGGTCTTTTGGACCTAGACTTGGCACTCCGGTACCACTTGCCGTGCAGTAGCAGACAGAACAGTCTATGACTAGGGTGGCTGGAGTCTTTGACAATTTTGAGGGTCTTCCTCTGACACCGCCTGGTATAGAGGTCCTGGATGGCAGGAAGCTTGGCCCCAGTGATGTACTGGGCCGTACGCACTACCCTCTGTAGTGCTTTGCGGTCGGAGGCCAAGCAGTTGCCATACCAGGCGGTGATGCAACCAGTCAGGATGCTCTCGATGGTGCAGCTGTAGAATTCTTTGAAGATCTGAGGACCCATGCCAAATCTTTTCAGTCTCCTGAGGGAGAATAGGCTTTGTCGTGCCCTCTTCACGACTGTCTTGGTGTGTTTGGACCATGATAGTTCGTTGGTGATGTGGACACCAAGGAACTTGAAGCTCTCAACCTGTTCCACTACAGCCCCGCAGATGAGAATGGGGGCGTGCTCAGTCCTCTTTTTTTTTCCTGTAGTCTACAATCATCTCCTTTGTCTTGGTCACGTTGAGGGAGAGGTTGTTATCCTGGCACCACACGGCCAGGTCTCTGACCTCCTCCCTATAGGCTGTCTCATCGTTGTCGGTGATCAGGCCTACCACTGTTGTGTCGTCGGCAAACTTAATGATGGTGTTTGAGTCGTGCCTGGCCATGCAGTCATGGGTGAACAGGGAGTACAGGAGGGGACTGAGCACGCACCCCTGAGGGGCCCCCGTGTTGAGGATCAGTGTGGCAGATGTGTTGTTACCTACCCTTACCACCTGGGGGCGGCCCGTCAGGAAGTCCAGGATCCAGTTGCAGAGGGAGGTGTTTAGTCCCAGGATCCTTAGCTTAGTGATGAGCTTTGAGGGCACTATGGTGTTGAATGCTGAGCTGTAGTCAATGAATAGCATTCTCACGTAGGTGTTCCTCTTGTCCAGGTGGGAAAGGGCAGTGTGGAGTGCAATAGAGATTGCATCATCTGTGGATCTATTGGGGCGGTATGCAAATTGGAGTGGGTCTAGGGTTTCTGGGATAATCGTGTTGATGTGAGCCATGACCAGCCTTTCAAAGCACTTCATGGCTACAGACGTCAGTGCTGCGGGTCGGTAGTCATTTAGTCAGGTTATCTTAGTGTCCTTGTGCACGGGGACTATGGTGGTCTGCTTGAAACATGTTGGTATTACAGACTCAGTCAGGGACATGTTGAAAAAGTCAGTGAAGACAGTTGCCAGTTGGTCAGCACATGCTCGGAGTACACGTCCTGGTAATCCGTCTGTCCCTGCGGCCTTGTGAATATTGACCTGTTTAAAAGTCTTACTCACATCGGCTACAGAGAGCGTGATCACATAGTCATCCTGAACAGTTGGTGCTCTCATGCATGCTTCAGTGTTGCTTGCCTCGAAGCGAGCATAGAAGTGGTTTAGCTCATCTGGAAGTCTTGTGTCACTGGGCAGCTCGCGGCTGTGCTTCCCTTTGTATTCTGTAATAGTTTTCAAGCTATACCACATCCGACGAGCGTCAGAGCCGGTGTAGTATGATTCAATCTTAGTCCTATTGACTCTTTGCCTGTTTGATGGTTCGTCGGAGGGCATAGCGGGATTTCTTATAAGCGTCCTGGTTAAAGTCCCGCTCCTTGAAAACGGCAGCTCTACCCTTTAGCTCAGTGCGGATGTTTCCTGTAATCCATGGCTTCTGGTTGGGGTGTGTCCATAGGTCACTATTTTGGATAGCCAATTCTTCTCCATATTGGTTTGGTTAGGCAGTTCCAATTTTCCCAGAAGTTGTTTGAACCAATGGATTCCTCAATTTCAGTGCTGAGGGGGGTTTGGAGTTGCTCAGGCCTAGTGATGCCCATGGGGGGGGGGGGTTCTGGGTTCATGTCTGCTGGGTTGTGGGGCTAGTCTTTTCGGGGTGGGGGCTGCTATTCTGCTTCTGTTGGATGTGGTGGGCAGGCGTCCTAGGGCAACATTCTTCGGTGTCCTGGCAACCCCCAACCCTTCAAAGAGGCAGTTCATGTTGAGGATAGGATGGGGGTCAGGTGTACATTCGGCTGCAGGGCACAGTCCCAGGAGATGCAGGCATTGATGCGTTGTATAGTTTCGGGGTAAAAGTCTGTTCTCTGGAGAAGAGCGTACACCACAATCTTGGTGTTGGGGAATGTGGTGATGGCCTATTCTATTACCCTACTCAAGCGATGAGACACCCTCTCCTGCTGGGCCCCCAGGTCCTTACTCAGTGATGTAGCCACCCTCTCCTGCTGGGCCCCCAGGTCCTTACTCAGTGATGTAGCCACCCTCTCCTGCTGGGCCCCCAGGTCCTTACTCAGTGATGTAGCCACCCTCTCCTGCTGGGCCCCCAGGTCCTTACTCAGTGATGTAGCCACCCTCTCCTGCTGGGCCCCCAGGTCCTTACTCAGTGATGTAGCCACCCTCTCCTGCTGGGCCCCCAGGTCCTTACTCAGTGATGTAGCCACCCTCTCCTGCTGGGCCCCCAGGTCCTTACTCAGTGATGTAGCCACCCTCTCCTGCTGGGCCCCCAGGTCCTTACTCAGTGATGTAGCCACCCTCTCCTGCTGGGCCCCCAGGTCATTACTCAGTGATGTAGCCACCCTCTCCTGCCGGGCCCCCAGGTCATTACTCCTCAGTGATGTAGCCACCCTCTCCTGCTGGGCCCCCAGGTCATTACTCCTCAGTGATGTAGCCACCCTCTCCTGCTGGGCCCGCAGGTCATTACTCCTCAGTGGCGCACAATTGGCCCAGCGTCGTCCAGGGTAGGGGAGGGAATGGCCGGCAGGGGATGTAGCTCAGTTGGTAGAGCATGGCGTTTGCAACGCCAGGGTTGTGGGTTCGATAAAATAATGTATGCGCTAACTGTAAGTCGCTCTGGATAAGAGCGTCTGCTAAATGACTAAAATGTAAATGTAAATGTAATGTAGCCACCCTCTCCTGCTGGTCCCCCAGGTCATTACTCAGTGATGTAGCCACCCTCTCCTGCTGGGCCCCCAGGTCCTTACTCAGTGATGTAGCCACCCTCTCCTCCTGGGCCCCCAGGTCATTACTCCTCAGTGATGTAGCCACCCTCACCTGCTGGGCCCCCAGGTCCTTACTCAGTGATGTAGCCACCCTCTCCTGCTGGGCCCCCAGGTCATTACTCAGTGATGTAGCCACCCTCTCCTGCTGGGCCCCCAGGTCCTTACTCAGTGATGTAGCCACCCTCTCCTGCTGGGCCCCCAGGTCCTTACTCAGTGATGTAGCCACCCTCTCCTGCTGGGCCCCCAGGTCCTTACTCAGTGATGTAGCCACCCTCTCCTGCTGGGCCCCCAGGTCCTTACTCAGTGATGTAGCCACCCTCTCCTGCCGGGCCCCCAGGTCATTACTCCTCAGTGATGTAGCCACCCTCTCCTGCTGGGCCCCCAGGTCATTACTCCTCAGTGATGTAGCCACCCTCTCCTGCTGGGCCCCCAGGTCATTACTCAGTGATGTAGCCACCCTCTCCTGCTGGGCCCCCAGGTCATTACTCCTCAGTGATGTAGCCACCCTCTCCTGCTGGGCCCCCAGGTCCTTACTCAGTGATGTAGCCACCCTCTCCTGCTGGGCCCCCAGGTCATTACTCAGTGATGTAGCCACCCTCTCCTGCTGGGCCCCCAGGTCATTACTCCTCAGTGATGTAGCCACCCTCTCCTGCTGGGCCCCCAGGTCCTTACTCAGTGATGTAGCCACCCTCTCCTGCCGGGCCCCCAGGTCATTACTCAGTGATGTAGCCACCCTCTCCTGCTGGGCCCCCAGGTCATTACTCCTCAGTGATGTAGCCACCCTCTCCTGCTGGGCCCCCAGGTCCTTACTCAGTGATGTAGCCACCCTCTCCTGGGCTGGTGTTGATGTGGCTTGGGTTTTGTCCTGTGAGTTGGTGGTGGGGGTGCAGGCTGGGCTGGTTGGTGGTGGGGGTGCAGGCTGTGCTGGTTGGTGGTGGGGGTGCAGGCTGGGCTGGAGAGATCTGGCTTGTTAGAGTGATCTTCTCTGCTGTGTTAGGGCAGAGCTCAGGGTGGGGGTTCAACTGTGTCTTTAGGGCACACAGGTCTCTCTCTCTCTCTTTGTCCTGCAGCTGCTGTCTTAGTATGGCCATCTCAGTCCTGGAGTTCTCTCTGTCTCTCTGCAGCTCTCTCACCTATGCTGTATGATCAGCCAGTTCTCTCTATCTCTCTGCAGCTCCCTCACCTATGCTGTATGATCAGCCAGTTCTCTCTTGAGTATCTCTTTCTCTTGTTGCATGTCCCTCAGCTGTGCAGTGAGGCTGCTGTCATCTCTTCATGTGCTGGCTGTGGACCCCTGTACGGTGTCTGGCTGCTGTCATCTCTTCCTGTGCTGGCTGTGGACCCCTGTACGGTGTCTGGCTGCTGTCATCTCTTCCTGTGCTGGCTGTGGACCCCTGTACGGTGTCTGGCTGCTGTCATCTCTTCATGTGCTGGCTGTGGACCCCTGTACGGTGTCAGCCATTACAAATTCCCTCTCTTTTGATTGAGGGTTAGTGGGCCTTTACTGCTCAGTGCCATGCACTTGGTTGCTCTGTCAAGACAATTACCTTGCTGACATCTCCGTTCTTGTATAAGTCTGCAAACATAGTCTCTGTTCTTGTATAGGTCTGCAAACAGAGTCTCCGTTCTTTTATAGGTCTGCAAACAGTCTCTGGTCTTGTATAAAATCAAATCAAATTAAATTGTATTTGTCACATACACGTGTTTAGCAGAAGTTATTGCGGGTGTAGCGAAATGCTTGTGCTTCTAGCTCCGACAGTGCAGTAATATCAAACAAGTAATATGTAACAACTTCACAACATATACACACACATCTAAGTAAGGAATGGAATTTAAGAATATATATATATATATGGACAAGCAATGACAGAGCGGCATGGACTAAGATACAGTAGAATATTATAGAATGCAGTATAGACATATGAGATGAGTAGTGCAAGATATGTAAACATTATTAAAGTGACTAGTGTTCCATTTCTTAAAGTGGCCAGTGATTTCAATAGGCAGCAGCAGCCTCTAATGTGCTTGTGATGGCTATTTAACAGTCTGATGGCCTTGAGATAGAAGCTGATTTTCATTTTCTCGGTCCCAGCTTTGATGCACCTCTACTAACCTCGCCTTCTGGATGATAGCTGGGTGAACAGGCAGCGGCTCGTGTGGTTGATGTCCTTGATGATCTTTTTGTCCTTCCTGTCTACAGCTGCACCATCGAGAGCATCCTGACTGGTTGCATCACCGCCTGGTATGGCAACTGCTCGGCCTCCGACCGCAAGGCACTACAGAGGGTAGTGCGTACGGCCCAGTACATCACTGGGGCCAAGCTTCCCGCCATCCAGGACCTCTATACCAGGCGGTGTCAGAGGAAGGCCCTCAAAATTGTCAAAGACTCCAGCCACCCTAGTCATAGACTGTTCTCTCTGCTACCGCACGGCAAGCGGTACCGGAGCGCCAAGTCTAGGTCCAAAAGGCTTCTCAACAGCTTCTACCCCCAAGCCATAAGGCTCCTGCACAGCTAATCATGGCTACCCGGACTATTTGCACTGCCCCCCCACCCCCACCCCATCTTTTTACGCTGCTGCTACTCTGTTAATTATTTATGCATAGTCACTTTAACTCTACCCACATGTACATATTACCTCAACTACCTCAACTAGCCGGTGCCCCCGCACATTGACTCTGCACCGGTACCCCCCTGTATGTAGCCTCCCTGCTGTTATTTTATTTCACTTCTGCTCTTTTTTCTCAACACTTTTTTGTTGTTGTTGTTTTATTTTACTTTTTTATTAAAAAATAATGCATTGTTGGTTAAGGGCTGTAAGTAAGCATTTCACGGTAATGTCTACACTTGTTGTATTCGGCGCATGTGGCAAATAAAATTTGATTTGATTTGATTGGGTGCTGTAGGTGTCCTGGAGGGTGGGTAGTTTGCCCCTGGTAATGCGTTTGGCAGACCACACGCCCTCTGGAGAGCCCTCCGGTTGCGGGCGGTGCAGTTGCCGTACCAGGCAGTGATACAGCCCGACAGGATGTTCTCAATTTTGCATCTGTAAAAGTTTGTGAGGGTTTTAGGTGCCAAGCCAAATTTCTTCAGCCTCCTGAGGTTGAAGAGGCTCTGTTGCGCCTTCTTCACCACACTGTCTGCGTGGGTGGACCATTTTAGTTTGTCAGTGATGTGTACGCCAAGGAACTTGAAGCTTTCCACCTTCTCCACTGCGGTCCCGTCGATGTGGATAGGGGGGTGCACCTCGTATAGGTCTTCAAACAGAGTCTCTGGTCTTGTATAGGTCTGCAAACATTCTTTGTTCTTGTATAGCTCTGCCAACAGAGTCTCTGGTCTTGTAGAGGTCTGCAAACAGAGTCTCTGTTCTTGTATAGGTCTGCAAACAGAGTCTCTGTTCTTGTATAGGTCTGCAAACAGAGTCTCTGGTCTTGTATAGGTCTGAAAACAGAGTCTCTGGTCTTGTATAGGTCTGACAACAGAGTCTCTGGTCTTGTATAGGTCTGACAACAGAGTCTCTGGTCTTGTATAGGTCTGACAACAGAGTCTCTGGTCTTGTATAGGTCTGACAACAGAGTCTCTGGTCTTGTATAGGTCTGACAACAGAGTCTCTGGTCTTGTATAGGTCTGCAAACGGAGTCTCTGGTCTTGTATAGGTCTGCAAACGGAGTCTCTGGTCTCTCCCTCAAAAGTTTCTGCTCGTGCTGGTTTTGTGCATTATCGTTTTTGGCCTCTGGGGGGTAGTATATTGGAATGGCCTCAGTTTAGGGGGAGAAGAGACATGTCCTCACAGGGATGCTGTTCTGCTACATCTATGTGGGGGAGGGGCAGAGACTGCTACTTTACTCATCAGAAAAGGTGGGAAATTCAAACTGGCCAGTTTTTAACCTAGCCTAGTTTAGTGGTTGATCTCCTAAATTTGGTAAAAGAGCAAGAGAATCGCTGACTGTTCTCTCTTCTCGTTCTCTCCTGTTATTTCCTTAGCTACTCACTTTTTGAGGTTGCTGACAGAGTTTTGCACTTTTTTCTCCTCTAGGTTCCTCTTGGCTGGCTGGCTAGGTGGTTAGCTGGCTAGGTGGTTAGCTGGCCAGGTGGTTAGCTGGCTAGGTGGTTAGCTGGCTAGGTGTTTAGTTGGCTAGGTGGCTAGCTGGCTAGGTGGCTAGCTGGCTAGGTGGCTAGTTGGCTAGGGGGCTAGGTGGCTAGCTGGTTAAGTGGCTAGCTAGTGAGAGTCCTTTTCAAACAGATTTAGTTCAAATTCCATCAGTAAACAGTTCCCGATGATTCCATTTCGGAAGGGTTTTGTAGAGGCTTGTCTCCTATTCATGAATGTTTATCTATTTTTTTTAAGCTCATAATGCTATGCTGCTGATCATGCTGCTGATACTCCCTCTCTCTCTCTGACTGTCTGTCTGACTGATTCACTGTCTCTCTCTCTCTCTCTCTCTCTCTCTCTCTCTCTCTCTCTGTCTGACTGATTCACTGTCTCTCTCTCTCTCTCTCTGACTGATTCACTGTCTCTCTCTCTCTCTCTCTCTGACTGATTCACTGTCTCTCTCTCTCTCTCTCTCTGACTGATTCACTGTCTCTCTCACTCTCTCTCTCTCTCTCTGACTGATTCACCCTCTCTCTCTCTCTCTCTGACTGAATCACTGTCTCTCTCTCTGTCTGACTGATTCACTGTCTCTCTCTCTCTCTGTCTGACTGATTCACTGTCTCTCTCTCTCTCTCTCTGACTGATTCACCCTCTCTCTCTCTCTCTCTCTGACTGATTCACTGTCTCTCTCTCTCTGTCTGACTGATTCACTGTCTCTCTCTCTGTGTCTGACTGATTCACTGTCTCTCTCTCTCTCTGTCTGACTGATTCACTGTCTCTCTCTCTCTCTCTCTCTCTCTGACTGATTCACCCTCTCTCTCTCTCTCTCTGACTGATTCACTGTCTCTCTCTCTCTCTGTCTGACTGATTCACTGTCTCTCTCTCTCTCTGACTGATTCACTGTCTCTCTCTCTCTGCCTGACTGATTCACTGTCTCTCTCTCTCTGTCTGACTGATTCAATGTCTCTCTCTCTCTGCCTGACTGATTCACTGTCTCTCTCTCTCTGTCTGACTGATTCACTGTCTCTCTCTCTCTCTCTCTCTGACTGATTCACTGTCTCTCTCACTCTCTCTCTCTCTCTCTGACTGATTCACCCTCTCTCTCTCTCTCTCTCTGACTGAATCACTGTCTCTCTCTCTGTCTGACTGATTCACTGTCTCTCTCTCTCTCTCTGTCTGACTGATTCACTGTCTCTCTCTCTCTCTCTCTGACTGATTCACCCTCTCTCTCTCTCTCTCTGACTGATTCACTGTCTCTCTCTCTCTGTCTGACTGATTCACTGTCTCTCTCTCTCTGTCTGACTGATTCACTGTCTCTCTCTCTCTGTCTGACTGATTCACTGTCTCTCTCTCTCTCTCTCTGACTGATTCACTGTCTCTCTCTCTCTCTGTCTGACTGATTCACTGTCTCTCTCTCTCTCTGTCTGACTGATTCACTGTCTCTCTCTCTCTCTGACTGATTCACTGTCTCTCTCTCTCTCTCTGACTGATTCACTGTCTCTCTCTCTCTCTGTCTGACTGATTCACTGTCTCTCTCTCTCTGTCTGACTGATTCACTGTCTCTCTCTCTCTGTCTGACTGATTCAATGTCTCTCTCTCTCTGCCTGACTGATTCACTGTCTCTCTCTCTCTGTCTGACTGATTCACTGTCTCTCTCTCTCTCTCTCTCTCTGACTGATTCACTGTCTCTCTCTCTCTCTCTCTCTGACTGATTCACTGTCTCTCTCTCTCTCTCTGTCTGACTGATTCACTGTCTCTCTCTCTCTGTCTGACTGATTCACTGTCTCTCTCTCTGTCTGACTGATTCAATGTCTCTCTCTCTCTGCCTGACTGATTCACTGTCTCTCTCTCTCTCTCTCTCTGACTGATTCACTGTCTCTCTCTCTCTCTCTCTCTGACTGATTCACTGTCTCTCTCTCTCTCTCTCTCTCTCTGACTGATTCACTGTCTCTCTCTCTCTCTGTCTGACTGATTCACTGTCTCTCTCTCTCTCTGTCTGACTGATTCACTGTCTCTCTCTCTCTGTCTGACTGATTCAATGTCTCTCTCTCTCTGCCTGACTGATTCACTGTCTCTCTCTCTCTCTGTCTGACTGATTCACTGTCTCTCTCTCTCTCTGTCTGACTGATTCACTGTTTCTCTCTCTGTCTGACTGATTCTCTCTCTCTCTCTCTCTTTCTGACTGTCTCACTGTCTCTCCCCCTGTCCCCCTCTGTCTCTCTCTCTCTCTTTCTCACTGTCTCTCTACCTCTCTCTTGCTCTCTCTCTCTCTGTCCCTATGTCTCTCTCTCTCTCTCTCTCTCTCTCTCTCTCTCTCTCTCTCTCTCTCTCTCTCTCTCTCTCTCTCTCTCTCTCTCTCTCTCTCTCAATTCATTTCAATTCAATAGGCTTTATTGGCATGGGACACATATGTTAACATTGCCAAAGCAAGTGAAATAGATAATAAACAAAAGTGAAATAAACAATAAAAAATTGACAGTGAACATTACACTCACAAAAGATCAAAAAGAATAAAGACATTTAAAATGTCATATTATGTATATATACAGTGTTGTAACAATGTGCAAATAGTAAAAATATGAAAGGGAAAATAACTAAACATAAATATGGGTTGTATTTACAATGGTGTTTGTTCTTCACTGGTTGCCCTTTTCTTGTGGCAACAGGTCACAAATTTTGCTGCTGTGATTGCACACTGTGGTATTTCACCCAATAGATATGGGAGTTTATCAAAATTGGGTTTGTTTTCTAATTCTTTGTTAGTCTGTGTAATCTGAGGGAAGTGCAGGAGGTTAGGAAGTGCAGCTCAGTTTCCACCTCATTTGGTGGGCAGTGTCCACATAGCCTGTCTTCTCTTAAGAGCCAGGTCTGCCTACGGCAGCCTTTCTCAATAGCAAAGCTATGCTCACTAAGTCTGTACATAGTCAAAGCTTTCCTTAAGTTTGGGTCAGTCACAGTGGTCAGGTATTCTGCCACTGTGTACTCTCTGTTTAGGGCCAAATTGCATTCTAGTTTGCTCTTTTTTTTTGGTTAAGTCTTTCCAATGTGTCAAGTAATTATCTTTTTGTTTTCTCATGATTTGGTTGGGTCTAATTGTGCTGCTGTCCTGGGGACCAGCATGCTTAGGGAACTATTCTCCAAGTTAATCTCTTTGTAGGTGAGGGCTTTGTTATGGAAGGTTTGGAAATCGTTTCCTTTTAGGTGGTTGTAGAATTTTATGGCTCTTTTCTGCATGCATTATTTTGTGTTTTATGTTGCACACAGAGGATATTTTTGCAGAATTCTGATTGCAGAGTTTCAATTTGGTGTTTGTCCCATTTTGTGAATTCTTGGTTGGTGTTCAGACCCCAGACCTCACAACCATAAAGGGCAATGGTTTCTATAACTGATTCAAGTATTTTTAGCCTTATCCTAATTTGTATCTCTCTCTCTCTCTGTCTGTTTCTCTGTCTCTCTCTCTCTCTCTCTCTCTCTCTCTCTCTCTCTCTCTCTCTCTCTCTCTCTCTCTCTCTCTCTCTCCCCCCCCCCCCTCTCTCTCTCTGTCTCTCTCTCTCTCTCTCTCTCTCTCTCTCTCTCTCTCTCTCTCTCTGTCTCTCAATTCAATTCAATTCAATTCAATTCAATTCAATAGACTTTATTGACATGGCAAGTTAAATTACTTACATTGTCAAAGTATACATATAACAAAAATGGTGGGACCAACAGCAATAATAATAGTAGTAGTGGAAATGGGATTACCATTAACAGCAACTACAACAACAATATTAATGAGAATAACAATACATTAAAGTAATAGTAATCGACCAGTCTCAACCTGACTGAGAAGACACATTACATGCTATGAAAGCCAAAACAAAACAGGAAATATTATTGACATTACATTACAATTTTCACTGGCTGTCCCTCAGGTTGTGGCAGGAGGACACATATTTGGCTGCCAAAATCGCACATTTTGGCTTTTCACCCAATAAATATTTGATTTTTTCTTCCTCTTTTATAGTTTCAAATTCATTGTACTGAATGATAATTTTGGGAAAGAAAGATTCTCTTAGGTCTGAGTATTTGTCACAGTGTAATAGGAAATGCAGCTCTGTCTCTACCTCTCCCCGGGGGCAGAGTGCGCACAGCCTGTCCTCTCTGGGCAGCCAGGTTTGCCTGTGACGACCGGTCTCTATAGCCAGACTGTGCTCACTGAGTCTGTACCTAGTCAGTGTATTTCTCAGTTTTCTATCAGTCACAGTGGTCAGATAGTCTGCCACCATGTACTGTCTGTTTAGAGCCAAATAGCATTGAAGTTTACTTTGATTTTTTGTGGTGTCTTTCCAATAGGTGATATATTTTTCTTTTTGCTTTGTGATGATTTGGTTGGGCCAGATTTTCTGAGTGCTGTCCTGAGGCTCTATGAGGTTGGTTTTGGTTAGTGAACTGAGCCTCAGAACCAGCTGGCTGAGGGGACTCTTCTCTTGTTTCATCTCTTGACATAGTAGAGCTGTGTGATGGAATGTTTTGGGGTCACTTGTTTTTAGATGCTTGTAAAATCTGATGGCTCTTTTTTCTATTAGAATAAGGAGGGGGTATTGGCCCAATTCTGCTCTACATGCGTTATTTTGAGTTTTTCTTTGCACTTGCAATACAGTCTTGCAAAACTCTGCATGCAGTATTTCGATTGGATGTTTGTCCCATTTGGTAAATTCAGTATTAGAGAGCGGACCCCATACTTCGCTGCCATATAGAGCAATTGGTTCTATAACTGATTGGAACATTTTGAGCCAGATTCTAATTGGAATTTCGATTTTAATATTCCTTTTAATGGCATAGAATGCTCTTCTTGCTTTGTCTCTCAGCTCATTCACAGCCATGTGAAAGCTACCTGTGTTGCTGATATTTAGTCCTAGATATGTGTAATTTTTGGTGTGTTCTAATAGAACTGTGTCCAAATAGAATTTATATTTGTCATCCTGATTTCCTGACCTTTTTTGGAATATCATTATATTCGTTTTTTTTAGATTAACGGTCAGGGCCCAGGTCTGACAGAATCTGTGCAGATGATCTAGATGCTGCTGTAACCCCTCCTTAGTGGGAGACAGTAGCACCAGGTCATCTGCGTACAGCAGACACTTGATTTCAGTGTTGTGTAGGGTGAGACCAGGTGCTGACGATTCTTCTAATGTTTTTGCCAATTCGTTAATGTAGATGTTAAATAGTGTTGGACTTATTGGGCAGCCCTGTTTCACTCCACGTCCCTGAGAGAAGAAGTCTGTTTGCTTGTTGCCGATTTTAATCGCACATTTGTTTTTAGTGTACATTGATTTAATAACATCATATGTTTTCCCTCCAATACCACTTTCTATTAGTTTGTAAAAAAGACCTTCGTGCCAAATTGAATCAAATGCTTTCTTGAAGTCTACAAAACACGAGTAGATTTTGCCTTTGTTTTGATTTACTTGTTTGTCAATTAGAGTCTGGAGGGTGTAAATGTGGTCTGTTGTACGATAATTTTTTACAAATCCAATCTGGCTTCTGCTTAGGACGTTGTGTTCATCAAGGAAATTATGTAGTCTGCTGTTTATGATACTGCAGAGAATTTTCCCCAAGTTGCTGTTAACGCAAATTCCTCTGTAATTATTTGGGTCAAATTTGTCTCCATTTTTATAAATTGGTGTGATCAATCCTTGGTTCCAAATATCGGGGAAAATACCTGCAGTTAGGATAATGTTGAAGAGTTTGAGTATAGCCAATTTGAATTTGTGGTCTGTATATTTGATCATTTCATTTAAAATACCATCAGCACCACAGGCCTTTTTGGGTTGGGGAGTGCAAAGTTTTTCCAATAATTCTTGTTCTGTAATTGGGGTATCCACAGGATTCTGATAGTCTTTGACTGCTGATTCAAGGATTTGTAATTTTTCTTGTATATCTTGTTGTTCTGGGCTCTTTGTTATATTGCTGTAGAGGTTTGCAAAGTGATTTCTCCACATATCCCCATTTTGGATAGCCAATTCCTCATTATGAGGTTTGTTTAATTTATTCCAATTCTCCCAGAAGTGGTTTGATTCTATGGATTCCTCAATCACATCCAGCTGATTTCTAATGTGCTGTTCCTTTTTTGTTCTTAGGGTGTGTTTGTATTGCTTCAGTGTTTCCCCATATTGAAGACGTATATTTTTGTTGTCTGGGTCTCTGTGTTTATGATTAGATATATTTCTCAATGACTTTCTTAGATTTTTGCAATCATTATCAAACCATTTTTCATGATCTATTATTTTTGTTTTGCTCTTATGTTTCTTAAGATTAGCCAAGGAGGCTAATTTGTCAAATATAAAGTTTATGTTCCAAACGGCCAAATTTATACCTTCATTGGTGTAGGAGAATGTTAATGCTAAAAAGTTGTCCAGGAGAGATTGTATTTTTTGGCTACTAATTGCTTTTTGGTAGATTTCTGTACTGTTTGCACTCCATCTATAGGTCTGTTTAGTACCATGTAATTTATTGGGCCGTGATGCTTCATGGTTGGGTTCTGCTCTTTTCAGATACACTGTGATTTTACTGTGGTCAGAGAGAGGTGTTAGTGGGCTGACTGTGAAGGCTCTGAGAGACTCTGGGTTAAGGTCTGTGATGAAGTAGTCTACAGTACTGCTGCCAAGGGATGAGCTGTAGGTGTACCTACCAAAAGAGTCCCCTCTTAACCTACCATTGACTATGTACAGACCCAGTGTTCGACAGAGCTTCAGGAGCTGTACTCCATTTTTGTTTTTCACTTTGTCATAGTTGTTTCTAGGGGGGTATGTGGGGAGGGAAAGGTTGTTGCTTCCCGGTAGGTGTTTGTCCCCATGACTGTTAATAGTGTCTAGTTCTTCTGCTGTTCTAGCATTCAGGTCTCCACAGACCAGCACATTGCCTTGGGCCTGAAAGTGACTAATCTCCCCCTCTAGAATGGAGAAACTCTCTTCATTGAAGTAGGGTGACTCTGAGGGGGGAATGTATGTGGCACAGAGGAAGACGTTTTTATCTGTTAAGATAGCCTCCTTGTTGATTTTTAGCCAGATAAAGAATTCTCCTGTTTTGATCAATTCGATTGAATTAGTTAGTTCAGATTTATACCATATTAGCATTCCCCCTGAGTCTCTGCCCTGTGTGATTCCTTTTAATTTGGTGGATGGTACGATTATCTCCCTATAACCTAGTGGACAGCCAGTGGAAACATCACCTCTGCACCATGTTTCCTGTAGTACTACAATATCAACATCATCAATTTCTTTAAGGAAGTCTGGGTTTCTGCTCTTTAGCCCAAAAGCAGAGGACTTCAAGCCTTGTAAATTCCAACATGCAACGTAAAAAGACTTCATAACTGTTTTTTCTTTACATTCAAAATGAGATAAACACTCACAATCCAACAAGAACTATTAAAATAGGATTTTTCAATTAAGGTAAACTCTTATTATGCAAATGTGATTTGTTTATCATTTAAGATAGTATTTGTGTCATGCCACTTGGGTGGATGTAGTGTGAGGATGGTGGAGTTCTTGTGCTCATCTTACCATGACCCTCGGCCTATCACATGTGAGCATAGTAGATTCAGCATTTGTTTGATGTCACTCATTTCGTTGGTGGGAGCTGGACCAGTTGCTCCTCTCACAGCTTGTGCATAGCTCTGTCTGCCGGGCTGTGGCTCCTCCAGGTGTGGGTCTGTGGTGGGGGGGAGGGGGGTGTTAGGCCTCGTCTGGGTGGGTCTGAAGCTGGGCTGGGGTGGTCTGTGCTGCGCTGGATGTGGTGGGCATTGAGGTTGGTGGTGCTGTGGCCGTGGCTGGGGGGTCCAGGGTACTGGACTCATGGGAGGCGCACAATTGGCCCAGCGTCGTCCAGGGTAGGGGAGGGAATGGCCGGCAGGGATGTAGCTCAGTTGATAGAGCATGGCGTTTGCAATGCCAGGGTTGTGGGTTTGATTCCCACGGGGGGCCAGTATAAAAAAAAAATATGTATTCACTAACTGTAAGTCGCTCTGGATAAGAGCGTCTGC
>NC_139996.1:130906-240906 GCF_964263955.1 Coregonus lavaretus
TCAGACCTTTAGGAGGATTCTGTAGCTGGCTTCAGACCTTTAGGAGGATTCTGTAGCTGGCTTCAGACCTTTAGGAGGATTCTGTAGCTGGCTTCAGACCATTAATAGCTTGCTGTAGTTGGCTTTAGACCTTTAGGAGGATTCTGTAGCTGGCTTCAGACCTTTAGGAGGAGTCTGGTTGGCTTCAGACCTTTAGGAGGATTCTGTAGCTGGCTTCAGACCATTAATAGCTTAATGTAGTTGGCTTCAGACCTTTAGGAGGATTCTGTAGTTGGCTTTAGACCTTTAGGAGGATTCTGTAGTTGGCTTCAGACCTTTAGGAGGATTCTGTAGTTGGCTTTAGACCTTTAGGAGGATTCTGTAGTTGGCTTCAGACCTTTAGGAGGATTCTGTAGTTGGCTTCAGACCTTTAGGAGGATTCTGTAGTTGGCTTCAGACCTTTAGGAGGATTCTGTAGTTGGCTTCAGACCTTTAGGAGGATACTGTAGTTGGCTTCAGACCTTTAGGAGGATTCTGTAGTTGGCTTTAGACCTTTAGGAGGATTCTGTAGTTGGCTTTAGACCTTTAGGAGGATTCTGTAGCTGGCTTCAGACCTTTAGGAGGATTCTGTAGCTGGCTTGGTGAAATACCCTTCAGGTAAATATTTTTTTTGTAGACAACAGCAGGGTCCTATGACCCAACCCTGAGGAACACCTACTGATACTTCATATAATTAATGCATCCACATTGATAGGATTGGTTTGCTCCTAGCAGAACTCGGCTAGGTGAAGCGAACGTCTGTGCTTGCATACTCCCTAAAGACCTGCAGACTCCCTAAAGACCTGCAGACTCCCTAAAGACCTGCAGACTCCCTAAAGACCTGCAGACTCCCTAAAGACCTTAACCCTAACCCTAAAGATTTTTGCTTAAAAAACAAGAAAAAAGCGGTAATATTACAGTTGTTTTTCTGCCCTACTTGAGACACCATAGCAACAACAGAGCCAGTAACACTTCCCCAAAATAAGTCAGAATTAATCTAAGATGAATCAATACATCTCGAATTAATTTTGATGTTATTGCAGAGGAATTCTTAGTCGGGCAATTTTCCATCCAGCTAACACGTTTGGTGCACTACTTCTCAAGGTAAATAATGTGGAACTGGAGAAAATAACACATGTATGTATGTTGTGTGTAGCCCCCAGGTGTCCAATAGGGTTAGGGTTAGTAAATGTGTGTTGTGTGTGCAGCCCCCAGGTGTCCAATAGGGTTAGGGTTAGTAAATGTATGTTGTGTGTGCAGCCCCCAGGTGTCCAATAGGGTTAGGGTTAGTAAATGTATGTTGTGTGTGCAGCCCCCAGGTGTCCAATAGGAATGCATTACAGTGAGTGTTCCAGATCTTGCTCAACCACCTGTCAGAGTCTCAACATTCAAGAGGTCTGTAAAGAGGAATGTGTGGACGGCTGCAGCTGCCCCGGTATGTACAGCACCCAAACAGTACGAAATGTGTGTGTTAACTCTCTCTAACTCTGTGTGTCAGTGGGTAAGGTGTGAATTATCTCTCTCTCTCTCTCTCTCTCTCTCTCTCTCTCTCTCTCTCTCTCTCTCTCTCTCTCTCTCTCTCTCTCTCTGTGTCAGTGGGTAGGTAATTAACTCTCTCTCTCTCTCTCTCTCTCTCTCTCTCTCTCTCTCTCTCTCTCTCTCTCTCTCTCTCTCTCTCTCTCTGTGTCAGTGGGTAGGGAATTAACTCTCTCTCTCTCTCTCTCTCTCTCTCTCTCTCTCGCTCTCTCTCTGTGTCAGTGGGTAGGGAATTAACTCTTTCTTTCTCTCTCTCTCTCTCGCTCTCTCTCTCTCTCGCTCTCTCTCTGTGTCAGTGGGTAGGGAATTAACTCTCTCTCTCTCTCTCTCTCTCTCTCTCTCTCTCTCTCTCTCTCTCTCTCTCTCTCTCTCTCTCTCTCTCTCTCTCTCTGTGTGTCAATGGGTAAGGTGTTAACTCTCTCTCTCTGTGTGTCAGTGGGTAAGGTGTTAACTCTCTCTATTTGTCAGTGTGTAAGGTGTGAATTATCTCTCTCTGTCTCTCTCTGTGTGTCAGTGGGTAAGGTGTTGACTCTCTCTCTCTCTGTGTGTCAGTGGGTAAGGTGTTAACTCTCTCTCTTTGTCAGTGTGTAAGGTGTGAATTAACTCTCTCTGTCTCTCTCTCTCTATTTGTCAGTGTGTAAGGTGTGAATTATCTCTCTCTGTCTCTCTCTGTGTGTCAGTGGCTAAGGTGTTGACTCTCTCTCTCTCTCTGTTTCAGTGGGTAAGGTGCTGGATGGTGGTCTCTGTGTGGAGGTGTCTCACTGTTCCTGTGTTCACATGGGTCAACACTTCCCTCCCGGCTCCAGCATCTCACAAGACTGCAACACCTGGTACACACACAGACAAAGATGTGATGCTATCTGAGTAGGACAATGGGGTCTTCCTCTTAGTGATGCTATCTGAGTAGGACAATGGGGTCTTCCTCTTAGTGATGCTATCTGAGTAGGACAATGGGGTCTTCCTCTAAGTGATGATATCTGAGTAGGACAATGGGGTCTTCCTCTTAGTGATGCTATCTGAGTAGGACAATGGGGTCTTCCTCTTAGTGATGCTATCTGAGTAGGACAATGGGGTCTTCCTCTAAGTGATGATATCTGAGTAGGACAATGGGGTCTTCCTCTTAGTGATGCTATCTGAGTGGGACAATGGGGTCTTCCTCTTATTGATGCTATCTGAGTAGGACAATGGGGTCTTCCTCTAAGTGATGATATCTGAGTAGGACAATGGGGTCTTCCTCTTAGTGATGCTATCTGAGTAGGACAATGGGGTCTTCCTCTAAGTGATGATATCTGAGTAGGACAATGGGGTCTTCCTCTTAGTGATGCTATCTGAGTAGGACAATGGGGTCTTCCTCTTAGTGATGCTATCTGAGTAGGACAATGGGGTCTTCCTCTTAGTGATGCTATCTGAGTAGGACAATGGGGTCTTCCTCTTAGTGATGCTATCTGAGTAGGACAATGGGGTCTTCCTCTAAGTGATGGGATTGTTAATGCTGTTTCTCTCATCTCTTCTGTCTCCAGCATCTGTCGACATGGCTCCTGGGAGTGTACCAACCAAGGCTGTCCTGGTGAGACACAGACACACATACACTCCCTCACCCACAGACACACCCTCAACCACAGACACTCCCTCACACACATACACACCCTCACCCACAAACACTCCCTCACCCACAGACACTCCCTCACACACAAACACACCCTCACCCACAGACACACCCTCACCCACAAACACACCCTCACCCACAAATACACCCTCACCCACAAACACACCCTCACCCACAGACACTCCCTCACACACAAACACTCCCTCACCCACAGACACTCCCTCACCCACAGACACTCCCTCACACACAAACACTCCCTCACACACAGACACTCCCTCACCCACAGACACTCCCTCACACACAAACACACCCTCACCCACAGACACTCCCTCACCCACAAACACACCCTCACCCACAGACATTCCCTCACCCACAGACACTACCTCACCCACGAACACACCCTCACCCACAAACACTCCCTCACCCACAAACACTCCCTCACCCACAGACACTCCCTCACCCACAGACACTCCCTCACCCACAAACACACCCTCACCCACAGACACACCCTCACCCACAGACACTCCCTCAGTGCTGTGTTGTGTGTCCCTTTGCAGGGGAGTGCTTAGTGACGGGCCAGTCTCACTTCAAGACGTTTGACAACAAGTTCTTTACCTTCTCTGGCCACTGTCAGTACCTGCTGGCTAGAGACTGCACTGCCAACCACTTCTCTGTCATCATAGAAACTGTTCAGGTAACAAACTTCCATCCCATATAAAAGTCCTGCCTACTTCCTGGTGCAAGTCACTGACTGTTTTTGAAGTTTATATAATCAAATTCATAAAAATGGGGTCGTTTAAAATATATGTAAAATTATATTCGTATTTGTGCATGAATTTACTTCTACCAGAAGCCTTTAATGAGGGTTTTTTGATTGCGGGTTTCTTTCGGAATCGAAACGGCATTGCGTAAAGGTACATTAATCCACAAATACAAATATAATTTTACATACAGAACCAGTCAAATGTTTGGACACACCTACTCATTCAAGGGTTTTTCTTTATTTTTACTATTTTCTACATTGTAGAATAATAGTGAAGATATCAACACTACGAAATAACACATATGGAATCATGTAGTAACCAAAAAAGTGTTAAACAAATAGCCACCCTTTGCCTTGGTGACAGCTTTGCACACTCTTGGCATTCTCTCAACCAGCTTCATGAGGAATGCTTTTCCAACAGTCTTGAAGGAGTTCCCACATATGCTTGTTGGCTGCTTTTCTTTCACTCTGCCGTCCGACTCATCCCAAACCATCTCAATTGGGTTGAGGTCGGGGGATTGTGGAGGCCAAGTCATCTTATGCAGCATACCATCACTCTCCTTCTTGGTCAAATAGCCCTTACACAGCCTGGAGGTGTGTTGGGTAATTGTCCTGTTGAAAAACAAATGATAGTCCCACTAAGCCCAAACCAGATGGGATGGCATATCGCTGCAGAATCCATGTTGCTTAAGTGTGCCTTGAATTCTAAATAAATAATAATAATAATATGCCATTTAGCAGACGCTTTTATCCAAAGCGACTTACAGTCATGCGTGCATAAATGTTTGTGTATGGGTGGTCCCGGGGATCGAACCCACTACCTTGGCGTTACAAGCGCCGTGCTCTACCAGCTGAGCTACAGACCGTGTCACCAGCAAAGCATCCCCACACCATAACACCTCTTCCTCCATGCTTTACGATGGGAACTACACATGCGGAGATCATCTGTTCACCCACACCACGTCTCACAAAGACACAGTGGTTGGAACAAAAATCTCAAATTTGGACTCCAGACCAAAGGAGAAATGTCCACCGGTCTAATGTCCATTGCTTGTGTTAATTGGCCCAATCAAGTCTCTTCTTCTTATTGGTGTCCTTTAGTAGTGGTTTATTTGCAGCAATTCATGAAGGCCTGATTCACAGTCCCCTCTGAACAGTTGATGTTGAGATGTGTCTGTTACTTGAACTCTGTGAAGCATTTATTTGGGATGCAGTTTATGAGGCTGGTAACTCTAACGAACTTATCCTCAGCAGCAGAGGTAACTCTGGGTCTTCCATTCCTGTGGCGGTCCTCATGAGAGCCATAGTGCTTGATGGTTGTTGCGACTGCACTTGAAGAATCTTTCAAAGTTCTTGAAATGTTCCATATTGACTGACCTTCGTGCTTATTTGAGCTGTTCTTGCCACAATATGGACTTGGTATTTTACCAAATAGGGCTATCTTCTGTATACCTCCCTACCTTGTCACAACACAACTGATTGGCTCAAACGCATTAAGATGAAAATAAATTCCACAAATTAACTTTTAAGAAGGCACACCTGTTCATTGAAATGCATTCCAGGTGACTACATCATGAAGCTGGTTGAGAGAATGCCAAGTGTGTGCAAAGATATCATCAAGGGTGCCTATTTAAAAAATGTCAATATATAAAATATATTTTGGTTACTACATGATTCCATATGTCTTATTTCATAGTTTTGATGTCTTCACTATTATTCTAGAATGTACAGTGGGGAAAAAAAGTATTTAGCCAGCCACCAATTGTGCAAGTTCTCCCACTTAAAAAGATGAGAGAGGCCTGTAATTTTCATCATAGGTACACGTCAACTATGACAGACAAAATTAGAAAAAAATATCCAGAAAATCACATTGTAGGATTTTTAATGAATTTATTTGCAAATTATGGTGGAAAATAAGTATTTGGTCACCTACAAACAAGCAAGATTTCTGGCTCTCACAGACCTGTAACTTCTTCTTTAAGAGGCTCCTCTGTCCTCCACTCGTTACCTGTATTAATGGCACCTGTTTGAACTTGTTATCAGTATAAAAGACACCTGTCCACAACCTCAAACAGTCACACTCCAAACTCCACTATGGCCAAGACCAAAGAGCTGTCAAAGGACACCAGAAACAAAATTGTAGACCTGAACCAGGCTGGGAAGACTGAATCTGCAATAGGTAAGCAGCTTGGTTTGAAGAAATCAACTGTGGGAGCAATTATTAGGAAATGGAAGACATACAAGACCACTGATAATCTCCCTCGATCTGGGGCTCCACGCAAGATCTCACCCCGTGGGGTCAAAATGATCACAAGAACGGTGAGCAAAAATCCCAGAACCACACGGGGGGACCTAGTGAATGACCTGCAGAGAGCTGGGACCAAAGTAACAAAGCCTACCATCAGTAACACACTACGCCGCCAGGGACTCAAATCCTGCAGTTCCAGATGTGTCCCCCTGCTTAAGCCAGTACATGTCCAGGCCCGTCTGAAGTTTGCTAGAATGCATTTGGATGATCCAGAAGAGGATTGGGAGAATGTCATATGGTCAGATGAAACCAAAATAGAACTTTTTGGTAAAAACTCAACTCGTCGTGTTTGGAGGACAAAGATGGCTGAGTTGCATCCAAAGAACACCATATCTACTGTGAAGCATGGGGGTGGAAACATCATGCTTTGGGGCTGTTTTTCTGCAAAGGGACCAGGACGACTGATCCGTGTAAAGGAAAGAATGAATGGGGCCATGTATCGTGAGATTTTGAGTGAAAACCTCCTTCCATCAGCAAGGGCATTGAAGATGAAACGTGGCTGGGTCTTTCAGCATGACAATGATCCCAAACACACCGCCCGGGCAACGAAGGAGTGGCTTCGTAAGAATCATTTCAAGGTCCTGGAGTGGCCTAGCCAGTCTCCAGATCTCAACCCCATAGAAAATCTTTGGAGGGAGTTGAAAGTCCGTGTTGCCCAGCGACAGCCCCAAAACATAACTGCTCAAGAGGAGATCTGCATGGAGGAATGGGCCAAAATACCAGCAACAGTGTGTGAAAACCTTGTGAAGACTTACAGAAAACGTTTGACCTGTGTCATTGCCAACAAAGGGTATATAACAAAGTAGTGAGAAACTTTTGTTATTGACCAAATACTTATTTTCCACCATAATTTGCAAATAAATTCATTAAAAATCCTACAATGTGTCACGCCCTGGCTCTGGGGACACTGTTATGTTGAGCCAGGGTGTGTAATTCTATGTTTGTATTTCTATGTTGGCCTGAGTGACTCCCAATCAGAGGCAACGAGTGTCAGCTGGTTGTCTCTGATTGGGAGCCATATTTAACTGTCTGTCTTTCACTTTGTGTTTGTGGTTTCTTGTTCTTATTTGGTTTGATTATGTAACCAGAGACATCACGTTTTCGTCTGTTATTTTGATCGTGTGATCATTCTAATAAATATAATGTTCGCATTCAACGCTGCGCCTTGGTCTTTCCCTGACGATCGTGACACAATGTGATTTTCTGGAATTTTTTTCTCATTTTGTCTGTCATAGTTGATGTGTACCTATGATGGAAGTTACAGGCCTCTCTCATCTTTTTAAGTGGGAGAACTTGCACAATTGGTGGCTGACTAAATACTTTTTTTCACCACTGTAAAAAATAGTAAAAATAAAGAAAAACCTTGAATGAGTAGGTATGTCCAAACTTTTGACTGGTAGTGTACATTTTAAATGACCCCATTTTAATGACTTATTCTCCATTATAAAGCAACAATGTCCTCCATCATGGATCTTAGTCTCTATTATAACTCAACTATATCCTCCACTATGGATCATATTCTCTATTATAACTCAGATGTGTCCTCCATTATGGATTTTATTCTCTATTAAAACTCAACTATGTATTCCATTGTGGATATTTTCTCTATTATAACTAAACTTAGTCCTGAATGATGAATCTTATTCTCTATTATAAATCAAATATGTCCTCCATTATGGACATTATTCTCTATTATAACTCATCTATGTAATCCGTTATTGATTATATTATCTTTTTTAACTCAACTATTTCCTCCATTATGGATTATTTTCTCTATTATAGCTCAACTATGTCCTCCATTATGGATCTTATTCTCTATTATAACTCAACTATGTCCTCCATTATGGATCTTATTCTCTATTATAACTCAACTATGTCCTCCATTATGGATCTTATTCTCTATTATAACTCAACTATGTCCTCCATTATGGATCTTATTCTCTATTATAACTCAACTATGTCCTCCATTATGGATCTTATTCTCTATTATAACTCATCTATGTCCTCCATTATGGATCTTATTCTCTATTATAACTCATCTATGTCCTCCGTTATGGATCTTATTCTCTATTTTAACTAAAATGTATCCTCCATTATGGATCTTATTCTCTATTATAACTCATCTATGTCCTCCATTATGGATCTTATTCTCTATTATAACTCATCTATGTCCTCCGTTATGGATCTTATTCTCTATTTTAACTTAAATGTATCCTCCATTGTTGATTATATTCTCTATTATAACTCAACTATGTCCTCCATGATGGATCTTATTCTCTATTATAACTCAACTATGTCCTCCATTATGGATCTTATTATCTTTTGTAACTCAACTATTTCCTCCATTATGGATTATTTTCTCTATTATAATTCAACTATTTCCTCCATTATGGATCTTATTCTCTATTATAACTCAACTTTGTCCTCCATTATGGATCTTATTCTCGATTTTAACTCAACAAATCGATATTATTCTGTATTATAACTCAACTATGTCATCCATTATGGATCTTATTCTCGATTTTACTCAGCTGTGTCCTCCATTATGGTTCATTTTGTATCATTCTGTCATTGTGCGTCTGTGTGTTTCAGTGTGTCTCTGTCCTCCATTTCTTCTCCATGTGTTTTAGTGTGCTGTATTATTCTTTGTCCTCCATTTAGCTTTGTGTGTTTCAGTGTGTCTCTGTCCTCCATTGTGGCTCTGTGTGTTTCAATGTGCTGTACAGTACAGTTCTCTGTCCTCCATTGTGGCTCTCTTTGTTTCAGTGTGCTGTATTATTCTGTCCACCATAGTGGCTCTGTGTATTTCCGTGTGTCCCAGTCCTCCACTGTGTTTCAGAGTGTTTTGTCCTCCATTTTGGCTCTGTGTGTTTCAGTGTGCAGATGAGCAGGATGCGGTCTGCACGCGCTCAGTAACTCTCAGTCTGCCACCACTGGAGGGGATGACAGTGAAGCTGAAGCATGGAGGAGTGGTCTCTGTCAACAACATGGACATACAGACACCTCTCAACCATGGTACACACACACACTCGCACACACACACACACACACACACACACACACACACACACACACACACACACACACACACACACTCGCACACACACACACACACACACACACACACACACACACACACACACACACACACACACTCGCACACACACACACACACACACACACACACTCGCACACACACACACACACACACACACACACAAACAAGCAAATGATAGAGAGTTTGCGGGTAATGTGTGTGTGTGTGTAGGTCATCTGCGTGTCCAGAAGACAGTGCAGTCTGGAGCGCGTGTTCTCTTTGGAGACAACCTGCGTCTGGACTGGGATGGGCGGGGCCGCGTGCTGCTGAAGGTGAGTGGGCGGGGCTTATTATTTGTAACATGTATAGTGTGTGTGTAACCTTGGTAACCTTAGTAACTGTTGTAACCTTGGTAACCATGGTACCGCCATCCAGCTGGGTCCTGTATGGGCTGGGCATACCTGCGGTCTCTGTGGCAACTACAACGGTAACCAAGGTGATGACTTCCTGTCTGCCGCCGGACTGGTGGAGGCGGGGCCACAGGCATTTGGCCAATCATGGAGGATCAACGGAGACTGTGACTCTGCCCATCGACCGGACACTGACCCCTGCTCCCTCAACCCCAAGAGAGGTACACACACACACACACACACACACACACACACACACACACACACACACAATGTGTATCAGTTTAGTTCAGTGTGTCCCCTCTCTCTCCCTGTAGTTTAGTTCAGTGTGTCCCCTCTCTCTCCCTGTAGTTTAGTTCAGTGTGTCTCCTCTCTCTCCCTGTAGTTTAGTTCAGTGTGTCTCCTCTCTCTCCCTGTAGTTTAGTTCAGTGTGTCTCCTCTCTCTCCCTGTAGTTTAGTTCAGTGTGTCTCCTCTCTCTCCCTGTAGTTTAGTTCAGTGTGTCTCCTCTCTCTCCCTGTAGTTTAGTTCAGTGTGTCTCCTCTCTCTCCCTGTAGTTTAGTTCAGTGTGTCCCCTCTCTCTCCCTGTAGTTTAGTTCAGTGTGTCTCCTCTCTCTCCCTGTAGTTTAGTTCAGTGTGTCTCCTCTCTCTCCCTGTAGTTTAGTTCAGTGTGTCCCCTCTCTCTCCCTGTAGTTTAGTTCAGTGTGTCTCCTCTCTCTCCCTGTAGTTTAGTTCAGTGTGTATCTCTCCCTGTAGTTTAGTTCAGTGTGTCTCCTCTCTCTCCCTGTAGTTTAGTTCAGTGTGTATCTCTCCCTGTAGTGCGTTTCGCGGAGGAGGCGTGTGGGATGATAATGTCAGAGGTGTTTGTAGCGTGTCACTTCCTGGTGAATCCCCTCCCCTTCCTGCGGTTCTGTCGTTACGACGTGTGCGCGTGTTCTGATGGGGAGGAATGTCTGTGTTCCGCTCTGACCTCCTACGCTGCTGCCTGCTCGTCTAGGGGAGTTCTACTGACCTGGAGGACACCTGAACGCTGCGGTAACACACACACACACAGTGGAGGGCCCAGCACAGACCCTTGGGAACACCTATTCTCCATCTGAGTTGTTGTATGTATCATTCATAACTCTTTCTCTCACTCTCTCTCTCTCTCTGTGTGTGTGAGCGTGCTTCAGCCATGCATTGTCCGGTGGGCCAGTTGTACAAGGCATGTGGCAGTGTGTGTGAGCGATCATGTCGTTCTCTGTCGGGGGCGGAGCCTGGCTGCGGGGGGGAGGAGGGGTGTGAGGAGGGGTGCTTCTGCCCCCCCGGCCATTACCTTAGCGACACAGGGGCTTGTGTGACCCCTGACCTCTGCTCCTGCCTGCATGATGGACAGCTGTACCAACCCAAGGACATCTACGCTGACCACAACAGCATCTGGTACAAACACACACACTTTACATGTTAGTCATTTAGCAGACACTCTTATCCATTGCGACTTCCAGTTAGTGCATTCATCTTAAGACAGCTAGGTGGGACAAACACATATAACATATTAGAAAGTACAGTTATCAGTAGAGTCAGAGCTATAAGAAACAAGTTATCAGTAGAACAAGGAAAAAAGTAAGGTGTGGGTGTTCACCAAAGCCATGTGGGAGACTCCCCAATCATATGGAAGAAGGTACTCTGGTCAGATGGAACTAAAATTGAGCTTTTTGGCCTTCAAGGAAAATCCTATGTCTGGCGCAAACCCAACACCTCTCATCACCCTGAGAACACCATCCCCACAGTGAAGCATGGTGGTGGCAGCATCATGCTGTGGGGATGTTTTTCATCTGCAGGGACTGGGAAACTGGTCAGAATTGAAGGAATGGATGGATGGCGCTAAATATAGGGAAATCTTTTAGGGAATCCTGTTTCAGTCTTCCAGAGATTTGAGACTGGGACAGAGGTTCACCTTCCAGCAGGACAATGACCCTATGCATACTGCTAAAGCAACACTTGAGTGGTTTAAGGAAAAACATTTAACTGTCTTGGAATGGCCTAGTCAAATCCCAGACCTCAATCCAATTGAGAATCTGTGGTATGACTTAAAGATTGCTGTACACCAGCGGAACCCATCCAACTTGAAGGAGCTGGAGCAGTTTTGCCTTGAAGAATGGGCATAAATCCCAGTGGCTAGATGTGCCAAGCTTATAGAGACATACCCCAAGAGACTTGCAGCTGTAATTGCTGCAAAAGGTGGCAAACGGGTTAGGGTTAGGGTTAGGGTTCAGGCTCAAGTTTTCAGTTTTTTTGTCTTATTTCTTGTTAGTTTCACATTCAAAAATATTTTGCATCAGCAAAGTGGTAGGCATGTTGTGTAAATCAAATAATACAAACCCCCCAAAAATCCATTTTAATTCCAGGTTGTAAGGCAACAAAACAGGAAAATTGCCAAGGGGTGTGAAATACTTTCACAAGCCACTGTATCAGGGGCCTCATTTATCAATATTGAGTAGAAACTATTCTAAAATACTACTTACGAACGGGATATAGAATGTTCTTACGCTTAGAAAAAGTGTGATTTATCAAACAATCCTAGGAGTGTCATACACACACCGGTAGGAGATAACCGTTGATAAATACTGATCCTTCTCAGCCTCTGTGACCTTGGCTATTTGCTTATCGAAACAACCCTAATTAACCATATATGGTCAAAATCATCCCTTGAAAGCCATTGGCCAAGCCATTATACAACACCGTACCATGAAATAGCCTGCAACGGCGCAACAAAAAAAGCTCCGAGAAAAAAAACGTTGTATTTTTAAAGTAGGTCCTCATAAAGGTCCCATGCGATTGGTTTTGGGAAACTATATCTGATGAGCCAATCTGTACTTTCTGCAAAAAAGTCCCACCTACTCTCTGCAAAATGCAGCATGTGCCAAATCTTCCAAAAGAGCAAGATCAGCCATCTCTCATTCAATCTCCCATTATCCCAGTGCAGTAAAATTTAACATATGACTCTACTTTATATGAATTATTATTGTAACAAATGCACTGATGTGGTCAAATTATATGATATATCCTGTCAATATACTGTATGTTGCATGAGTTCAATGGAAATACAATGAAATTGCAAAATAAATTGTTATTACTCTCACAATTTCACACATTTTCAACATACATGTATATTTTTCCCATTCATGCTTCACAAGCAGTTCCCTTATTCCACCACTTGGCACTGTGCATACCTTTACGCACAATCTCAAGCAACGTTCATATTGATCAATCTCACACTTTGCATGGAAATTATTCCATGTATGGTTTCTGCACAGATTTGTGCCTACGCACGGTTGATAAATGAGGCCCCAGGAGTCTAGCTATAGAATAAAGCACACAAACAGATAGATGGTATTAGACCACAACAGATAAAGATACTTCTCACTCCTGGAGATATCAGGAGTCCTCTAGCTATAGAATTAAGCACACACACTTTTACCCTAACTGATGTGTGTGTGTGTGTGTGTGTCTGTGTGTGTGTGTGTGTATGTGTGTGTGTGTGTGTGTGTGTGTATGTGTGTGTGTGTGTGTGTGTGTGTGTGTGTGTCTGTGTGTGTGTGTGTGTATGTGTGTGTGTGTGTCTGTGTGTGTGTGTGTGTCTGTGTGTGTGTGTGTGTCTGTGTGTGTGTGTGTGTGTCTGTGTGTGTGTGTATGTGTGTGTGTGTGTCTGTGTGTGTGTGTGTGTCTGTGTGTGTGTGTGTGTGTGTGTGTGTGTGTGTGTGTGTGTGTGTGTGTGTGTGTGTGTGTGTGTGTGTAGTTACTGTGAGAATGGATCTATGAGTTGCAGCTCCAGTGAGATGAGTGGGGCTATGCTGTCTGACATGTTCTTCCAAGACGACCAGCCACCCTCCAGAGGTACTGTGTGTGTGTGTCTGTGTGTATGTGTGTCTATGTGCGTGTGTGTGTGTCAATGTGTGTGTGTGTCTGTGTGTGTGTGTGTCTGTGTGTGTGAGTGTCTGTGTGCGTGTGTGCTTGTCTCTGTGTGTGCTTGTGTCTGTGTGTGCTTGTCTCTGTGTGTGCTTGTGTCTGTGTGTGTGTGTGTCTGTGTGTGCTTGTCTCTGTGTGTGCTTGTGTCTGTGTGTGTGTGTGTCTGTGTGTGCTTGTCTCTGTGTGTGCTTGTCTCTGTGTGTGTTAGTGTCTGTGTGTGCTAGTGTCTGTGTGTGCTTGTCTCTGTGTGTGCTTGTGTCTGTGTGTGCTAGTGTCTGTGTGTGCTAGTGTCTGTGTGTGCGTGTATGTATTTAATATGTCTGCATGTACTAAAAAAGAAATATATATTATATTGTTAAAAGTCATGTATATTTTATTATGTTGTTAAAAGTAATATTGTTAAAAGTAGACTTGCTCGTCCAATATAACTTAACCCTAACCCTAACCCTGACCCTAACCCTGACCCTAACCCTAACCCTAACCCTAACCCTAACCCTAACCCTGACCCTTTCTGTGTATGTTTAGAGCGCCGTGCGGCTTCCTGTCCCTCCCCTCTGAGGCGTGGGGGGTGTGAGGCAGGGGAGGAGGGTCTGGAGTGTTCTAGAACATGTCAGAATCTGGACCTACCCTGTCTCAGTCTGGCCTGTATCCCCGGCTGTCTCTGTCCCAACGGCACGGTACGTAACCTGACCCTAACCCTAACCCTAACCCTGACCCTGACCCTGACCCTGAATCTGACCCTAACCCTAACCCTAACCCTAACCCTAACCCTAACCCTAACCCTACCCCTAACACTGACCCTAACCCTGAATCTGACCCTAACCCTAACCCTGACCCTGACCCTAACCCCAACCCCAGCCCCGACCCTGACCCCGACCCTAACCCTAACCCTAACCCTGACCCTGACCCTGACCCTAACCCTAACCCTGACCCTGACCCCAACCCCAACCCCAACCCCGACCCTGACCCTGACCCTAACCCTAACCCTGACCCTGACCCTAACCCTAACCCTAACCCTGACCCTGACCCCAACCCCAACCCCGACCCTGACCCTGACCCTGACCCTAACCCTAACCCTAACCCTGAACCTAACCCTAACCCTGACCCTGACCCTAACCCTAACCCTAACCCTGACCCCAACCCCAACCCCGACCCCGACCCTGACCCTGACCCTAACCATAACCCTGACCCTGACCCTAACCCTAACCCTAACCCTGACCCTGACCCTGACCCTAACCCTAACCCTGAACCTGACCCTAACCCTAACCCTAACCCTGACCCTAACCTTACCCCAACCCCAGCCCTAACCCTGACACTCTGGATTCAACGATAAGCCAGTACAGAGTGGATCACATTTTAGACAGGTAAAGTATATTCATAAAGAAAAGTCAGGTCTAGGGGCTCCAGTATGGGAGGTTTTTCAACTGAAGACCACCAACACTGGATAATGTATTGAAACCCAACACTGGATAATGTATTGAAACCCAACACTGTATAATGTATTGAAACCCAACACTGGATAATGTATTGAAACCCAACACTGTATAATGTATTGAAACCCAACACTGTATAATGTATTGAAACCCAACACTGTATAATGTATTGAAACCTAACACTGTATAATGTATTGAATGTCTACAATGTAGAAAATGGTATATTGGAGAAACCAGGAACTCCTTGGAAGCCAGACTCAAACAACACCTATATCATATAAGGAAAGAGTCTGGCACAACCACAACCACACTATACACACCCTAACCCTAACCCTAACCCTGACCCTAACCCTAACCCTAACCCTCTATCATATAAGGAAAGAGTCTGGCACAACCACACTATACACCCACTTTAGATCTCATCCAGTAGCTCAGCTAAGGATAGCAGGGCTGGAATCTAACCAAGGGTGGTCGTTAACACAGAGACACACTAAGGAGTACTCCTGAGTGGCGCAGTGGTCTAAGGCTCTGCATCGCAGTGCTAACTGTGCCACTAGAGATCCTGGTTCGAATCCAGGCTCTGTCGCAGCCGGCCGCGACCGGGAGACTCATGGGCGGCGCACAATTGGCCCAGCGTTGTCCAGGGTAGGGGAGGGAATGGCCGGCAGGGATGTAGCTCAGTTGATAGAGCATGGCGTTTGCAACGCCAGGGTTGTGGGTTCGATTCCCATGGGGGGGCAGTATAAAAACAAATATGTATTCACTAACTGTAAGTCGCTCTGGATAAGAGCGTCTGCTAAATGACTAAAATGTAAATGTAAATGTATTGATCCCACAGGTCTGAATGACAAGTATTAGAGAAAGGCATGGCCACATAGGACCCTCTGTCTCCATCTGCTGGACAGTTTGGAAAAGACAGGTGGACTGCTAGTTTACATATGAGCCTCTGTCTCCATCTGCTGGACAGTTTGGAGAAGACAGGTGGACTGCTAGTTTGTTCTCTGTGACCTCAACACTCATGAAGATTGCATTTTGACAAAGGTTAATAGACCAGGTCTTGGCCCTGACCTTAACCCCGGACCTGACCTTTGCACCAGCCGTTACCTTAACCTTAAACCTGGCCCTGATTCTAACCCGACCTTCACCTTAAACCTCAGCACCTAGAGGTTACTAAGCCTTTGATCCTTGTCCTAACCTTAACCCCACCCTTCACTGGGGCTCTAACCTTAACCTTCCTCTGGCAATGTTTTCTCACCTCTCATATAACAACTTTTATACAGATGTATCCCTAGGAACAATACAATTAGAGAATATGTGCCTCTGCATTGCTTGTCCTCTTTGAGGTCAATTGTCCTCTAACCTAACCATGACCCTGAGCCCAACTCCAACCCTGACCCTGAACCTGACCCCAACCCTGACCCTGAACCTGACCCCAACCCTGACCCTGAACCTGACCCCAACCCTGACCCTGAACCTGACCCCAACCCTGACCCTGAACCTGACCCCAACCCTGACCCTGAACCTGACCCCAACCCTGACCCTGAACCTGACCCCAACCCTGACCCTGAACTTATCTCAGAAGCTGCTGTCCACTGGGTATTCGGGCTTGGGGGCCCCAAACAGGCATAAAGTCCAACTGGATAATGGAAATGTGGTTTATGCGATCAAGTGCCTTGTTTGTCATAAACTCTATATTGGAGGGACACAAATTGCACTAGAATGCAGACTTAGACAACATCTATACCACATTCAGGGTGATAGATCCAATGTGATATATGTCCACTTTAGGGCTCATAGAGTGGAGAACCTTAGCATTTTTGGCTTGGAGACCAATATTGGGTGGTCAAAAACTCAATGACAGAGGGCTGAGCGACAATGGATTGGAACAGTAAAAATCATTGATCCTCTAGGACCAAACAAAAATCATAAGCCAGCCAGTAATTTGTCTCTAGGTCAGAGTTTCTCATACTTGGTCCTTTGCACTAGCACTACAAAGCTGATTCAAATAATCAAAACTTGATGATGAGTTGGTTATTTGAATCAGCACACATACCCAGACCCTGACCCTGGTCCCCAGAGTTTGGTCTGTATCCTGACCCTGGTCCCCAGAGTTTGGTCTGTATCCTGACCCTGGTCCCCAGAGTTTGGTCTGTATCCTGACCCTGGTCCCCAGAGTTTGGTCTGTATCCTGACCCTGACCCTGGTCCCCAGAGTTTGGTCTGTACCCTGACCCTGGTCCCCAGAGTTTGGTCTGTACCCTGACCCTGGTCCCCAGAGTTTGGTCTGTACCCTGACCCTGACCCTGGTCCCCAGAGTTTGGTCTGTATCCTGACCCTGGTCCCCAGAGTTTGGTCTGTATCCTGACCCTGGTCCCCAGAGTTTGGTCTGTATCCTGACCCTGGTCCCCAGAGTTTGGTCTGTACCCTGACCCTGGTCCCCAGAGTTTGGTCTGTATCCTGACCCTGGTCCCCAGAGTTTGGTCTGTATCCTGACCCTGGTCCCCAGAGTTTGGTCTGTATCCTGACCCTGACCCTGGTCCCCAGAGTTTGGTCTGTACCCTGACCCTGGTCCCCAGAGTTTGGTCTGTACCCTGACCCTGGTCCCCAGAGTTTGGTCTGTATCCTGACCCTGACCCTGGTCCCCAGAGTTTGGTCTGTATCCTGACCCTGGTCCCCAGAGTTTGGTCTGTATCCTGACCCTGGTCCCC
This sequence comes from Coregonus lavaretus, assembly GCF_964263955.1. Taxonomy (NCBI): domain Eukaryota; kingdom Metazoa; phylum Chordata; class Actinopteri; order Salmoniformes; family Salmonidae; genus Coregonus; species Coregonus lavaretus. Next base: position 148,671 of record NC_139996.1, read on the forward strand.
AGAGTTTGGTCTGTATCCTGACCCTGGTCCCCAGAGTTTGGTCTGTATCCTGACCCTGGTCCCCAGAGTTTGGTCTGTACCCTGACCTTGACCCAAAATACCGTTCTCTTTCTTCTCTGTCTTGTGATGTAAGTGTCGAGACGGTGCATTAAATCCCAGTCCAAGCTTTAGCGTTCTTATAGATGCAACGGAAAGAAAATGTATTCCATTGAGCCCATTTCAGCCATTACCGGGGTGTGTTTGACAGGTTATTACAGACATTTCCGCAGTCGTAATGTGAACGGAGAAAAATGACAGGCACAAGCAAGAGTATGAAATAGTTGCAAGAGTAAAATGAAAGCAATCAATCCAGCGAGATTTAAGTAACAAATGGATTTTTGCAACCATCAAACAGGAAATATATGGCTGAAAAAGACAGACCCTCAGGTGGGCGAGGCATGCACGTTGCTAATATTATGCAATGTTTCATGTTTTGTGTGGACCACAGGAAGAGTAGCTGATGATTAACAAAAGCTAATGGGGATAAAAAATATATACAAAATCAAATAAATACTGTTTCAGTCTGGCCTGTATCCCCGGCAGTCTCTGACCCCCAACTGCACGGTACGTACCCTGACCCTAAACCTAACCCTAACCCTAACCCTAACCCCAACCCCGACCCTGACCCTGACCCTAACCCTGACCTTAACCGTGACCTTGACCCTAACCTACGTCCTAGTCAAGGTCTCTGTGTCTGCCTGCCTGCCTGCCTGTATGTCTGTCTGTCTGTCTGTCTGTCTGTCTGTCTGTCTGTCTGTCTGTCTTTCTGTCTCTGTCTCTCGCTGTCTCTCTCTCTCTCTCTCTCTCTCTCTCTGTGTCTATCTGCCTGCCGACCTGTCTGTCTGTGTCACGGTTTCGGCCGAGGCTGCCTCTCTTCCTTGTTCGGGCAGGCTTCGGCGTTCGTTGTCTCCGGAATACTAGCTGCCACCGTTGTATGTTTCATGTTCGTTTGCTTTTGTCTGTTTGTTGTGACACCTGTTCTCGTTTAGCGTAATTAGTGTCCTATAAGTTTCTCGTTGTGTTTGTCTAGTGTTGTGTGTGATTGATTTATTTCTGTCGTGTGTTGTGCTTGCATTTTGCTTATTCGCTCGGTTGAGCGTCACTCCACTGTGTTGGAGCGTTTACGCACATGTTTAGTGCGCCTTTTGTTTTGTCGCCTTCGTGCGTTGTTTCGCCTTCGGGCAAGTTTGTTCGTGTTTTCCTTGTTGGAAATTGACTAAAGTCTTTTGGACTATACTTCGGTGTCCTGCGCTTGATTCCACCACTACACCCACCTACAGCATTCTTGACAGAATCACACACCTTCAAGAATGGAATCAGCAGGAGCCGCAGCAGCCCAGGCGACGCTGGAGGACAAGGTCCGTGAACAAAGTGACCAGATCCTGCAGATGGGGTCCACACTGCAGGAGGTGATCACCACCATCCGAGGCTGGGGGACTCCTCCACCGCCATCCTCCCTGCCAGCACCATCGGCCAGTCAGCCCATTCCCGCTCCGGAACCCCGAGGAGTTCGACTCTCGCTCCCGAGGGCCTACGATGGGACCGCGGCCGGGTGTCAGGGTTTCCTTCTCCAGGTGGAGCTGTACCTGGCCACCGTGCACCCGGCGCCCTCGGGACATGAGAGCGTGTCCGCCCTGATCTCCTGCCTTTCCGGGAAGGCGTTGGAATGGGCCAACGCGGAGTGGAGGAGGATCGACGCGGATACCATCACCTACGACGAGTTCTCCCGCCGCTTCAGGGCGGTGTTTGACCATCCCCCGGAGGGGAAAGCGGCGGGGGAGCGTCTGGTCTTCCTCCGGCAGGGGAGGAGGAGTGCCCAGGAGTTCGCCCTAGAATTCCGTACTCTAGCGGCAGATGCAGGGTGGAATGAGCGGGCTCTCATCGATCACTACAGATGTAGTCTTCGCGAGGACGTCCGTCGGGAGCTGGCCTGTAGGGACACCAGCCTCTCGTTCGACCAGTTGGTCGACATGTCCATCAGGCTGGATAACCTGCTAGCTACCCGCGGACGTTCCGAGGGGGGTCCGTCCATTTCACCCTCCAGCGCCTCCGAGCCGTGCCCCATGGAGCTCGGGGGCGCTGGCGCTAGAGAGAGGAGGGGTCGGCTTATGAGGGGGTCCATCTCCTGCACCAACTGTGGTCGGGGAGGACACACCGCGGCTAGGTGCTGGGGATGGCCTCCTAGGGGAGAGAACAACAGGTCCCGCACTGGGGATTCCTTCCAGGTGAGTAGGCGCCCCACTCACCCAGAGCTCTCTGTTGCGCACTTCTGTATACCTGTGCGTTTTCCACAGGTAGCACCTCATTCCCAGCATAAGGCGCTGGTAGATTCAGGCGCGGCTGGGAATTTTGTTCATAAGAAGTTTTGTTTAGCCTTAGGGATTCCCCTTCTTCCTGTTGATGTCCCTTTCCCCGTTCATGCCCTAGATAGCCGTCCGTTGGGTGCGGGCTTGATCAGGGAGGTCACTGCGCCACTTAGGATGTGTGCGCAGGGGGGTCATCAGGAGATGATTCAGCTATTTCTGATTGACTCGCCTGCGTATCCGGTGGTGCTGGGCATGCCCTGGTTGAGTACCCATAACCCATCTATTTCGTGGCAGGAGAGGGCTCTGATGGAGTGGTCTGCCCAGTGTGTGGGTCGATGTTTGGGCGTTTCCGTAGGGGCTACCTCGGTGGAGAGTCCAAACCAGGTGCCCACATTGCACGTTCCCCCTGAGTATGGGGATTTGGCTATTGCGTTTAGTAAGTCGAGGGCGACGCAGTTGCCGCCCCATAGGCAGGGAGATTGTGCGATAGACCTCCAGGCAGGAGCTGCGCTCCCACGGAGCCATGTGTATCCTCTGTCTCAGGAGGAGAAGAAAGCTATGGAGACTTACATAGACGAATCTCTGAGACAAGGATACATACGGCCTTCCACTTCCCCTGCGTCCTCGAGTTTCTTTTTTGTGAAGAAAAGGGATGGTGGTTTACGCCCGTGCATCGATTACCGTGGTCTCAATCAGATCACGGTGAAGTACAGTTATCCACTTCCGCTGATTGTGACCATGACTGAGTCGCGTGGGGCGCGTTTCTTCACTAAATTAGATCTCAGGAGCGCGTACAACTTGGTGCGCATCAGGGAGGGCGATGAATGGAAGACAGCCTTTAGTACCACCTCGGGCCATTACGGGTATCTTGTCATGCCATACGGGTTGATGAACGCTCCGTCAGTTTTCCAATCATTCGTGGATGAGATCTTCAGGGACATGCAGGGGCAGGGGGTGGTTGTGTACATAGATGACATTCTCGTGTACTCGCCTACCCGTGTCGAGCATGTGGCCCTGGTGCGCAGAGTGTTTTGCGGAGGCTGGTGGAGCACGACCTGTATGTTAAGGCAGAGAAGTGTCTGTTTTTCCAGGAGTCGGTCTCCTTTTTGGGGTATCAGTTGTCTGCGTCAGGGGTGAAGATGGAGGTAGACCGGGTGTCAGCCGTGCGTAATTGGCAAACACCAACCACTGTGAAGGAGGTGCAGCAGTTTTTGGGGTTTGCGAATTACTACCGGAGGTTTATCCGGGGTTTTGGACAGGTGGCAGCTCCCATTACGTCTCTTTTGAAGGGGGGTCCGGTGCGTCTGCAGTGGTCTGCCGAGGCGGACAGGGCGTTTGGGAGGCTGAAGGACCTGTTTACCTCGGCCCCGGTGCTGGCGCATCCGGATCCCTCTTTGCCATTTCAGGTAGAGGTGGACGCGTCTGAGGCCGGTATAGGAGCCGTGCTTTCACAACGGTCAGGCGCGCCACCTAAACTCCGCCCCTGTGCCTTTTATTCCAAGAAGCTCAGTCCGGCGGAGCGAAACTATGACGTAGGGGACAGGGAGCTGTTAGCCGTGGTACAGGCCCTAAAGGTGAGGAGGCACTGGCTTGAGGGGGCTCAACACCCTTTCCTCATTTTGACCGACCACCGTAACCTGGAGTACATCCGGGCAGCAAGGAGGCTGAACCCTCGTCAGGCAAGATGGAATATGTTTTTGACCCGGTTTACATTTAAGATCACGTACATCCCTGGGTCACAGAACGGTAAGGCAGATGCACTGTCTCGGCGGTATGACACGGAGGAGAGGTCCGTGGAGCCCACTCCCATACTGCCGGAGTCGTGTCTGGTGGCACCGGTAGTGTGGGAGGTCGATGCTGAGCTCGAGCGGGCGTTACGCACCGACCCTAGTCCACCGCAATGCCCGGAGGGTCGGAAGTACGTTCCGCTCGAGGTTCGGGATCGATTGATCTATTGGGCTCACACGTCACCCTCCTCTGGACACCCTGGTATTGGCCGGACAGTGCACTGTCTTAGTGCCAAGTACTGGTGGCCCACGTTGGCAAGGGATGTGAGGGTTTATGTTTCCTCCTGCTCGGTGTGCGCCCAGTGTAAGGCGCCTAGACATCTGCCTAGGGGTAAGTTACTATCCCTGCCCGTTCCACAATGACCATGGTCTCACCTCTCGGTGGATTTCCTTACTGACCTTCCTCCTTCACAGGGGAATACCACTATACTGGTCGTTGTGGACCGGTTTCCTAAGGCCTGTCGTTTGCTCCCATGCCGGGCCTTCCTACCGCCCTGCAAACTGCCGAAGCACTATTCACCCATGTGTTCCGGCACTACGGGGTACCCAAGGATATTGTGTCTGATCGAGGTCCCCAATTTACCTCCAGGGTCTGGAGAGCCTTTATGGAGCTGTTGGGGGTCTCGGTGAGCCTCACCTCGGGGTACCACCCGGAGAGTAATGGGCAGGTGGAACGCGTGAACCAGGATGTGGGTAGGTTTCTTAGAACATACTGCCAGGACCGGCCGGAGGAGTGGGCAAGGTACGTTCCCTGGGCCGAGATGGCCCAGAATTCCCTACGCCATTCCTCCACTAACCTAACCCCTTTCCAATGTGTGTTAGGTTACCAGCCGGTTCTGGCACCTTGGCAGCAGAGCCAGATCGAGGCTCCTGCGGTGGATGAGTGGGCGCGGCGCTCGGAGGAGACATGGAACGCTGCACACGTCCACCTGCAGCGGGCCCTCCGACGTCATAAGGCGAGCGCCGATCTCCACCGCAGTGAGGGACCGGTGTACGCAGCTGGTGATCGAGTCTGGCTCTCTACCAGAAACCTGCCCCTCCGCCTGCCCTGTCGGAAACTGGGTCGGCGATTTGTAGGGCCATTTAAAGTCCTGAGAAGGTTGAACGAGGTGTGTTACAAATTACAACTACCTGTTGAATATAAAAGTATTAACCCCTCGTTCCATGTGTCCCTTCTCAGGCCGGTGGTAGCTGGCCCACTCCAAGAAAGTGAGATCAGGGAGACTCCTCCGCCCCCATTGGACATCGAGGGGGCACCGGCGTAATCCGTGAGGTCCATCTTGGATTCGAGACGTCGGATGGGGGTTCTCCAATATCTAGTGGAGTGGGAGGGGTACGGTCCGGAGGAACGGTGCTGGGTGCCGAGGAGAGACATTTTGGACCCGTCTCTCCTGACGGAATTCCATCGTGGGCACCCGACGCACCCTGCTCCGCGTCCTCCGGGTCGTCCCCGAGGCCGGAGTCGGCGCACGTCTGGAGCCGCGCGTCAAGGGGGGGGGTACTGTCACGGTTTCGGCCGAGGCTGCCTCTCTTCCTTGTTCGGGCAGGCTTCGGCGTTCGTTGTCTCCGGAATACTAGCTGCCACCGTTGTATGTTTCATGTTCGTTTGCTTTTGTCTGTTTGTTGTGACACCTGTTCTCGTTTAGCGTAATTAGTGTCCTATAAGTTTCTCGTTGTGTTTGTCTAGTGTTGTGTGTGATTGATTTATTTCTGTCGTGTGTTGTGCTTGCATTTTGCTTATTCGCTCGGTTGAGCGTCACTCCACTGTGTTGGAGCGTTTACGCACATGTTTAGTGCGCCTTTTGTTTTGTCGCCTTCGTGCGTTGTTTCGCCTTCGGGCAAGTTTGTTCGTGTTTTCCTTGTTGGAAATTGACTAAAGTCTTTTGGACTATACTTCGGTGTCCTGCGCTTGATTCCACCACTACACCCACCTACAGCATTCTTGACAGTCTGTCTATCAGGGTGTGAACTAATTGATAGGTACATGTCACTGATTGGCCAGAGAGTCCAGCACCAGTCACCTGGTCTGAGTCCAGTCACCAGGTCAGTACCTGCTTAGAGGGAAATAATTAAAAACTTGATTGTTTGATTCAGGTTCGACATAGGAGAGAGTGCATCGCTCCAGAGCAGTGTCCTTGTTACCATAACAACAGAGCCTACGCACCTGGACAGAGCATCAAAATGGACTGTAACACCTGGTACGTACCTGCTTAAGACCCTACCTAACGTAACATCAGGTACGTACCTGGTTAAGACCCTACCTAACGTAACATCAGGTACGTTCCTGGTTAAGACCCTACCTAACGTAACATCAGGTACGTACCTGCTTAAGACCCTACCTAACGTAACACCTGGTACGTACCTGGTTAAGACCCTACCTAACGTAACATCAGGTACGTACCTGAATTAGACGTACCTAATGTAAAACCTGGTAAGTATCTTGTTTAGACCGTATTGTAACACCTGGTATGTACCTGGTTTAAAGTATACCTAACGTAAAAATATCACCTGGTACGTACATGGTTTAGACGAACCTAACATAACAATATCACCTGGTACGTACATGGTTTAGACCGAACCTAACATAACAATATCACCTGGTACGCACATGGTTTAGACTGTACCTAACATAACAATATCACCTGGTACGTACCTGGTTTAGACTGTACCTAACATAACAATATCACCTGGTATGTACCTGGTTTAGACTGTACCTAACGTAACAATATCACCTGGTACGTACCTGGTTTAGACTGTACCTAACGTAACAATATCACCTGGTACGTACCTGGTTTAGACTGTACCTAACGTAAGACCTGGTTTGTACCTGGTTTAGACCACATCTAACAATATCACCTGGTATGTACCTGATTTAGAGCTTACCTAAAGTAACACCTGGTCCATACAGTGCATTCGGAAAACATTCAGACCCGTTGACTTTTTCCTCATTTTGTTAAAGCCTTGTTCTAAAATGGATACAATATTTTTTTTTTCCAGCAATCTTCACCCAATACCCCATAATGACGAATCCAAAACAGGTTTTTAGAAATTTGTGCACATTTATTAAAAAAAAAAAACGGATACCTTATTTACATGGGTATTCAGACCCTTTGCTATGAGACTCAAAATTGAGCTCAGGTGCATCCTGTTTCCATTGATCATCTTTGAGATGTTTCTACAACTTGATTGGAGTCCTCCTGTGGTAAATTCAATTGATTGGACATGATTTGGAAAGGCACACACATGTCTATATAAGGTCCCACAGTTGACATTGCATGTCAGAGCAAAGACCAAGCCAAGAGGTCGAAGGAATTGTCCATTGAGCTCAGAGACAGGATTGTGTCGAGGCAAAGATCTGCGGAAGGGTACCAAAACCCTTCAGCAGAATGGGAGAAACTCCCCAAATACAGGTGTGGCAAGCTTGTAGTGTCATACCCAAGAAGACTCGAAGCTGTAATCGCTGCCAAAGGTTCTTCAACAAAGTACTGAGTAAAGGGTCTGAATACTTTTTACATTTGCAAAAAATTCTAAAAACCTGTTTTTGCTTTGTCATTATGGGCTATTGTGTGTAGAAGAAGGCTTCCGAAAGCACTGTAACTGGCTTAGACCATATCTAACAATATCACCTGGTACGTACCTGGTTTAGACTGTAGCTAACATAACTATCACCTGGTACGTACCTGGTTTAGACTGTAGCTAACATAACAATATCACCTGGTACGTACCTGGTTTAGACTGTAGCTAACATAACAATATCACCTGGTACGTACCTGGTTTAGATTGTACCTAACGTAACAATATCACCTGGTACGTACCTTGTTTAGACAGTACCTAACGTAACAATATCACCTGGTACGCACCTTGTTTAGACCCTACCTAACGTAACAATATCACCTGGTACGTACCTGGTTTAGACTGTATCTAACATAACAATATCACCTGGTACGTACCTGATTTAGACTGTAGCTAACATAACAATATCACCTGGTACGTACCTGGTTTAGACTGTAGCTAACATTACAATATCACCTGGTACATACCTGGTTTAGACTGTAGCTAAAATAACAATATCACCTGGTATGTACCTTGTTTAGACAGTACCTAACGTAACAATATCACCTGGTACGCACCTTGTTTAGACCCTACCTAACGTAACAATATCACCTGGTACGTACCTGGTTTAGACTGTATCTAACATAACAATATCACCTGGTACGTACCTGATTTAGACTGTAGCTAACATAACAATATCACCTGGTATGTACCTGGTTTAGACTGTAGCTAACATTACAATATCACCTGGTACGTACCTGGTTTAGACTGGAGCTAACATAACAATATCACCTGGTACAGTGGGGAAAAAAAGTATTTAGTCAGCCACCAATTGTGCAAGTTCTCCCACTTAAAAAGATGAGAGAGGCCTGTAATTTTCATCATAGGTACACGTCAACTATGACAGACAAAATGAGAAAAAAAAATCCAGAAAATCACATTGTAGGATTTTTAATGAATTTATTGGCATATGATGGTGGAAAATAAGTATTTGGTCAATAACAAAAGTTTCTCAATACTTTGTTATATACCCTTTGTTGGCAATGACACAGGTCAAACATTTTCTGTAAGTCTTCACAAGGTTTTCACACACTGTTGCTGGTATTTTGGCCCATTCCTCCATGCAGATCTCCTCTAGAGCAGTGATGTTTTGGGGCTGTCGCTGGGCAACAAAGACTTTCAACTCCCTCCAAAGATTTTCTATGGGGTTGAGATCTGGAGACTGGCTAGGCCACTCCAGGACCTTGAAATGCTTCTTACGAAGCCACTCCTTCGTTGCCCGGGCGGTATGTTTGGGATCATTGTCATGCTGAAAGACCCAGCCACGTTTCATCTTCAATGCCCTTGCTGATGGAAGGAGGTTTTCACTCAAAATCTCACGATACATGGCCCCATTCATTCTTTCCTTTACACGGATCAGTCGTCCTGGTCCCTTTGCAGAAAAACAGCCCCAAAGCATGATGTTTCCAACCCCATGCTTCACAGTAGGTATGGTGTTCTTTGGATGCAACTCAGCATTCTTTGTCCTCCAAACATGACGAGTTGAGTTTTTACCAAAAAGTTCTATTTTGGTTTCATCTGACCATATGACATTCTCCCAATCCTCTTCTGGATCATCCAAATGCACTTCAGACGGGCCTGGACATGTACTGGCTTAAGCAGGGGGACACGTCTCGCACTGCAGGATTTGAGTCCCTGGCGGCGTAGTGTGTTACTGATGGTTGGCTTTGTTACTTTGGTCCCAGCTCTCTGCAGGTCATTCACTAGGTCCCCCCGTGTGGTTCTGGGATTTTTGCTCACCGTTCTTGTGATCATTTTGACCCCACGGGGTGAGATCTTGCGTGGAGCCCCAGATCGAGGGAGATTATCAGTGGTCTTGTATGTCTTCCATTTCCTAATAATTGCTCCCACAGTTGATTTCTTCAAACCAAGCTGCTTACCTATTGCAGATTCAGTCTTCCCAGCCTGGTGCAGGTCTACAATTTTGTTTTTGGTGTCCTTTGACAGCTATTTGGTCTTGGCCATTGTGAAGTTTGGAGTGTGACTGTTTGAGGTTGTGGACAGGTGTCTTTTATACTGATAACAAGTTCAAACAGGTGCCATTAATACAGGTAACGAGTGGAGGACAGAGGAGCCTCTTAAAGAAGAAGTTACAGGTCTGTGAGAGCCAGAAATCTTGCTTGTTTGTAGGTGACCAAATACTTATTTTCCACCATAATTTGCAAATAAATTCATTAAAAATCCTACAATGGGATTTTCTGGATTTTTTTTTCTCAATTTGTCTGTCATAGTTGACGTGTACCTATGATGAAAATTACAGGCCTCTCTCATCTTTTTAAGTGGGAGAACTTGCACAATTGGTGGCTGACTAAATACTTTTTTTCCCCACTGTACGTACCTGGTTTAGATTGTACCTAACGTAACAATATCACCTGGTACATACCTGGTTTAGACTGTAGCTAACATTACAATATCACCTGGTACGTACCTGGTTTAGACTGGAGCTAACATAACAATATCACCTGGTACGTACCTGGTTTAGATTGTACCTAACGTAACAACATCACCTGGTACGTACCTGGTTTAGACTGTAGCTAACATTACAATATCACCTGGTACGTACCTGGTTTAGACTGGAGCTAACATAACAATATCACCTGGTACGTACCTGGTTTAGACTGTAGCTAACATAACAATATCACCTCGTATGTACCTTGTTTAGACAGTACCTAACGTAACAATATCACCTGGTACGCACCTTGTTTAGACCCTACCTAACGTAACGATGCTAGATCATTCAGAACTCTATTTTTATGTGGGTGTGCAGTTTGTGTGAGAACAGACGTTGGCGCTGTACAGAGCAGGTGTGTGACGGTGTCTGTCGTACAGTGGGAGAGGGACATTACATCACCTTTGATGGTCTCCAGTACTCCTTCCCTGGGCTCTGTCAGTATGTCCTGGTGCAGGTCAGTTTGTGTTACCGTGTGTTACAGTGTGTGTGTGTGTGTGTGTGTGTGTCATGCCTGGTACTTGTCTCAAAGTTGTTTTGTAATCATGATGACAACTCTCTCTCTCCGTCCACCTCTCCATCTTCCCTCCCCCACGCTCTCCCTCCATCCACCTCTCCATCTTCCCTCCCCCACTCTCTCTCCGTCCACCTCTCCATCTTCCCTCCCCCACTCTCTCTCTCCGTCCACCTCTCCATCTTCCCTCCCCCACTCTCTCTCTCCGTCCACCTCTCCATCTTCCCTCCCCCACTCTCTCTCTCCGTCCACCTCTCCATCTTCCCTCCCCCCACTCTCTCTCCTTCCACAACCTCCATCCTCTCTCTCCCTCTACCTCTCCCCATTTCTCCGTCCCTCCCTCACCCCCCTCCACCTCTCCATCTCTCTCTCTCTCACTCTCTCTCACTCTATCTCTCTCTCTCTCACCACCTCACTCTCTCCCTCCAACCCTCTCTCTCCCTCCACCTCTCTCTCTCTCTCCCACCACCTCTCTCTCTCCCTCCACCTCTCTCTCTCTCCACCTCTCTCTCCACCTCCCTCCCTCTCTCTCTCCCACCACCTCTCTCTCCCTCCACCTCCCTCCCTCTCTTGAGCCCCACCATCTCTCTTTCTCCCTCCACCTCTCGATCCCTCCATCTCTCTCTCCAACCACCTCTCTCTCCCTCCATCTCTCTCTCCCTCATCTCTCTCTCCCACCACCTCTCTCTCCCTCCATCTCTCTCTCCCACCACCTCTCTCTCCCTCCATCTCTCTCTCCCTCCCTCCATCTCTCTCTCCCTCCATCTCTCTCTCCCTCCACCTCTCTCTCCCTTAACCTCTCTCTCCCTCCATCTCTCTCTCCCACCACCTCTCTCTCTCTCCACCTCTCTCTCCCACCACATCTCTTTCCCTCCACCTCTCTCTCTCTCTCCACCTCTCTCTCCACCTCCCTCCATCTCTCTCTCCAACCACCTCTCTCTCCCTCCATCTCTCTCTCCCTCATCTCTCTCTCCCACCACCTCTCTCTCCCTCCATCTCTCTCTCCCACCACCTCTCTCTCCCTCCATCTCTCTCTCCCTCCCTCCATCTCTCTCTCCCTCCATCTCTCTCTCCCTCCACCTCTCTCTCCCTTAACCTCTCTCTCCCTCATCTCTCTCTCCCACCACCTCTCTCTCTCCACCTCTCTCTCCCACCACATCTCTTTCCCTCCACCTCTCTCTCTCCCTCCACCTCTCTCTCTCTCCACCTCCCTCCCTCTCTCTCTCCCACCACCTCTCTCTCCCTCCACCTCCCTCCCTCTCTTGAGCCCCACCATCTCTCTTTCTCCCTCCACCTCTCAATCCCTCCATCTCTCTCTCCAACCACCTCTCTCTCCCTCCATCTCTCTCTCCCTCATCTCTCTCTCCCACCACCTCTCTCTCCCTCCATCTCTCTCTCCCACCACCTCTCTCTCCCTCCATCTCTCTCTCCCTCCCTCCATCTCTCTCTCCCTCCATCTCTCTCTCCCTCCACCTCTCTCTCCCTTAACCTCTCTCTCCCTCCATCTCTCTCTCCCACCACCTCTCTCTCTCTCCACCTCTCTCTCCCACCACATCTCTTTCCCTCCACCTCTCCCTCCATCTTTCTCTCCCTCCACCTCTCTCTCCCACCACCTCTCTCTCCCTCCACCTCTCTCTCTCCATCCACCTCTCTCTCCCACCTCTCTCTCTCCAACCTCTCTCTCTCTCCACCTGTCTCTCTCTCCCTCCTCTCTCTCCCTCCACCTCTCTGTCTCCCTCCACCTCTCTCGCCACCTCCCTCTCTCTCTCCACCTCCCTCTCGCTCTCCCTCCACCTCTCTCTCTCTCTCTCTCTCTCTCTCTCTCTCTCTCTCTCTCTCTCTCTCTCTCTCTCTCTCTCTCTCTCTCTCTCTCTCTCCCTCCATCTCCCTCCATCTCTCTCTCTCTCTCCCTCCATCTCCCTCCATCTCTCTCTCTCTTCACCTCTCCCTCTCCCTCTATTTCTCCAGGACCAGTGTGGAGGAGAGGAGGGGTCATTCAGGGTGCTGGTGGAGAATGAGGCCTGTGGGGTCGTAGGTCATCGCTGCGCTAAAGCTGTAACAGTCTACTACCAGGGAGGACTCATCACTATGGAGCACAGACAGGTCACACACACTCTCTCACATGCACCCTCTCACACACACACTCACACACACACACACACACACTTACCACCTCCCCCCCCCCCCCCCCCTCTCTCCAGGTGAGGATGAGGAGGCCAGTGATGAAGGGTGTTGAGGTGGAGATAATTCGCTCTGGTCAGTTCTTCATCCTGCTGCTGGGGAAACATATCTCTATCAGCTGGGACCTGGGGACCCGCCTGCTAGTACACATCTCCTCACAGTACAGGGTAATACTACTATACTACTACTAGTACTACACTAACACATCTCTATTAGCTGGGACCTGGGGACCCGCCTGCTAGTACACATCTCCTCACAGTACAGGGTAATACTACTATCCTACTGCAATGATACTATTATACTACTACTGTAATATAATAATACTATTCTACTAATGTACTATTATACTATACTACTACTATACTACTACTATATTACTACTGTACTACTACTACTACTACTACCATTCTACTATACTACTATACTACTATACTACTATACTACTATACTACTATACTAATACAATACTATGATAATACTAATATAATACTACTACACTACTATAATACTACTATAATACTGCTAAACTCTTGCTATACTACTATAATACTTTACTACTACGACACTACTACTATTGCTACACTAACACATCTCTATCAGCTGGGACAAGGTAACCCACCTACTAGTACACATCTCCTCACTGTACAGGGTAATACTACTACTATACCACTACTATACCACTACTATACTACTACTATAATATAATACTACTACACTACTAATGTACTATTATACCATCACTACTATACTACTACTATATTACAATACCACTACTATACTACTACTATATTACAATACCACTACTATACTACTACTATATTACAATACCACTACTATACTATTACACTACTATGCTACAATGATACTACTATACTACTATAAAACGATACTACTACAATATTATAATACTACTATACTGCTACTAGTACTACACTAACATATCTCTATCAGCTGGGACCAGGGTCCCGCCTGCTAGTACACATCTCCTCACAGTACAGGGTAATACTACTATACTACTACTAGTACTACACTAACACATCTCTATTAGCTGGGACCAGGGTCCCGCCTGCTAGTACACATCTCCTCACAGTACAGGGTAATACCACTTTTACTATTATATGACTACTGCTATTAACACTACTAGTACTACTACCACTACTACTACTGTGATACTACCACTACTACTACCATTACTACTACTACACCTACTACTACTAATACTACTACTATTAATACTACTACTACTAATACTACAACTAATAATAATAATAATAATAATAATAATAATAATAATAATAATAATAATAATAATAATAATAATAATGCTATACTTATACTACTACTACTACACTAATATGCTACTATAGTACTACAATACTACTATACTACTTCTACTACTATACTACTACTATTACACTAATATGCTACTATACCACTACACTACAATACTAATATACTACCACTATACTACTACCACTATACTACTACACTAATATGCTACTACTACTACTACTACTACTACTACTACAACTACTATACTAATATGCTACTGCACTACGACACTTCTATACTACTACTACACTATTATAGTACTACTACTATTATACTACTACTATACTACTAATACACTACTACTATACTACTACTACACTAATATGCTACTATACTACTACACTATACTACTACTACTACTACTACTACTACTATACTACTAGTACTATAATACTACTAATATACTACTACTATACTACTGCTACACTATACATACATTATACTACTATTATACTGCACTTCATAACTGTCTCCATCATTCTGTGTATTTGTTTCTATGTGTGTGTGTGTGTGTGTGTGTGTGCGTGTGTGTGTGTGTAGGAGCATGTGTGTGGTCTGTGTGGTAACTATGATGGCAACGTGAACAACGACCTTCTGAGCAGCAACAACCAGCTGGAGGTCGACTCCACCCACTTTGGAAACTCCTGGAAGGTTAAACCCAGCTGCGCCGATGCAACAAAGGTACACACAGACACAAAGACACACACACACACACACACACACACACACACACACACACACACACACACACACACACACACACACACACACACACACACAGACACACACAGTCTATAGTATGTGTTTCTGTTAAACTTCTTCAGAACTTGAACAACGTGTGTGTGTGTGTGTGTGTGTGTGTGTGTCTGTGTGTGTCTGTGTGTGTGTGTGTGTGTGTGTGTGTGTGTAGTTACCCCCTCCCTGCAGTGGTAACATAGTGAGGTTGGTGACTGTGGAACAGTCCTGTCGTGTTCTAACCAGCGCCATCTTCAGAGACTGCAATAGTCTGGTGAGTCACAAACACACTACATAACACTCATACAGTGAGGGAAAAAAGTATTTGATCCCCTGCTGATTTTGTACATTTGCCTACTGACAAAGACATGATCAGTCTATAATTTTAATGGTAGGTTGATTTGAACAGTGAGAGACAGAATAACAACACAAAAAATCCAGATAAACGCATGTCAAAAATGTTATAAATTGATTTGCATTTTAATGAGGGAAATAAGTATTTGACCCCCTCTCAATCAGAAAGATTTCTGGCTCCCAGGTGTCTTTTATACAGGTAACGAGCTGAGATTAGGAGCACACTCTTAAAGAGAGTGCTCCTAATCTCATCTTGTTACCTGTATAAAAGACACCTGTCCACAGAAGCAATCAATCAATCAGATTCCAAACTCTCCACCATGGTCAAGACCAAAGAGCCCTCCAAGGATGTCAGGGACAAGATTGTAGACCTACACAAGGCTGGAATGGGCTACAAGACCATCGCCAAGCAGCTTGGTGAGAAGGTGACAACAGTTGGTGCGATTATTCGCAAATGGTAGAAACACAAAAGAACTGTCAATCTCCCTCGGCCTGGGTCTCCATGCAAGATCTCACCTCGTGGAGTTGCAATTATCATGAGAACGGTGAGGAATCAGCCCAGAACTACACAGGATCTTGTCAATGATCTCAAGGTAGCTGGGACCATAGTCACCAAGAAAACAATTAGTAACACACTACGCCGTGAAGGACTGAAATCCTGCAGCGCCCGCAAGGTCCCCCTGCTCAAGAAAGCATATATACATGCCCGTCTGAAGTTTGCCAATGAACATCTGAATGATTCAGAGGAGAACTGGGTGAAAGTGTTGTGGTCAGATGAGACCAAAATGGAGCTCTTTGGCATCAACTCAACTCGACGTGTTTGGAGGAGGAGGAATGCTGCCTATGACCCCAAGAACACGATCCCCACCGTCAAACATGGAGGTGGAAACATTATGCTTTATGGGTGTTTTTCTGCTAAGGGAACAGGACAACTTCACCGCATCAAAGGGACGATGGACAGGGCCATGTACCGTCAAATCTTGGGTGAGAACCTCCTTCCCTCAGCCAGGGCATTGAAAATGGGTCATGGATGGGTATTCCAGCATGACAATGACCCAAAACACACGGCCAAGGCAACAAAGGAGTGGCTCAAGAAGAAGCACATTAAGGTCCTGGAGTTGCCTAGCCAGTCTCCAGACCTTAATCCCATAGAAAATCTGTGGAGGGAGCTAAAGGTTCGAGTTGCTAAAAGTCAGGCTCGAAACCTTAATGACTTGGAGAAGAACTGCAAAGAGGAGTGGGACAAAATCCCTCCTGAGATGTGTGCAAACCTGGTGGCCAACTACAAGAAACGTCTGACCTCTGTGATTGCCAACAAGGGTTTTGCCACCAAGTACTAAGTCATGTTTTGCAGAGGGGTCAAATACTTATTTCGCTCATTAAAATGCAAATCAATATATAACATTTTTTACATGCGTTTTTATGGATTTTTTTGTTGTTATTCTGTCTCTCACTGTTCAAATAAACCTACCATTAAAATGATAGACTGATCATGTCTTTGTCAGTGGGCAAACGTACAAAATCAGCAGGGGATCAAATACTTTTTTCCCTCACTTTATAACCTGTAACAAACACTACATAACACTCTTATAACCGATAATAAACAGTACATAACACTTTTATAACCTGTAATAAACAGTACATAACACTCTTACAACCTGTAATAAACACTCTATAATACACTTTGTGCATGGGTGTGTGTGTAGGTGAACCCAGAGCCCTTTGTAGAGATGTGTGTGGAGGCGGCGTGCTCCTGTCCGTCCGTCGGAGACTGTGTGTGTTTCTGCGATGTCATCGCTGCATACGCCCAGGCCTGCTCCGAGGTGGGCGTGGCTGTCAGCTGGAGGACCAATGAGCTGTGCCGTAAGTCACAGGTCACACCCACACACCATGGATGCCATAGTTACTCACTGGAATCATGGCCGTGTCCAAAATCTGGCTTGCCTACTACTTAAAACGCATACTACATACTATTTAGAACATACTAGAATGTAGTGAGCGTACTAGGTTCATACTGCTGAGAATGTATAATCTAATCCTCAATTGGGTTGATTCCCACCATTCATTCACCCCTCCGGTGATTATCAGCTGTCAAACACAAGTGGGTCTCGAAAAACGGTTATCTTCCTACATTTTAGTCATTTAGCAGACGCTCTTATCCAGAGCATTTCATGTTATTTACTCAAGGGCACAACGACATCCTTGTTCTTCCAGTCAGCATGGTGATCCAAACCTGCCGCCTGATAGTTTGCAGTGAATTCTACTAGATGAACAGCCCAAATGATCTCTGAGCATTTAATGCATTCTACATTTAATGCATACTACATTTAATGCATACTACATTTAATGCATACTACATTTAATGCATACTACATTTTCTAAATGTCACATACTGTAGAACTCTATTTTTCCAAAATGCCAACTATTTAGAACGCAAGTTTTCAGACACGGCAACATTCTACAGCCATTCTACAGCCTTCCCTCTTCAAATAAAGTTGTTTCATGTATAGTGTGTGTGTGTGTGTGTGTGTGTGTGTGTGTGTGTGTGTGTGTGTGTGTGTGTGTGTGTGTGTGTGTGTGTGTGTGTATGTGTGTATGTGTGTATGTGTGTCTGTGTCTGTGTGTGTGTGTGTGTGTGTGTGTGTGTGTCTGTGTGTCTGTGTGTGTGTCTGTGTGTGTGTGTGTGTGTGTGTTAGCTCTGAGCTGCCAGGAGCTGAACCTTGCAGCAGACGGTTTAGGGGAGATATGCCAGTGGAGGTACAACACATGTGGCTCTGCCTGTCCAATCACCTGTCAGCACTCACAGCCCCTCCCCTGTCCATTCACCTGTATCGAGGGCTGCCACGCTACCTGCCCGCCAGGTAAGATACATACACATACACACATATACACATACATACCTGCCCCCCAGGTAAGATACATACACATACACACATATACACATACATACCTGCCCCCCAGGTAAGACACATACACATACACACATATACACATACATACCTGCCCCCCAGGTAAGACACATACACATACACACATATACACATACATACCTGCCCCCCAGGTAAGACACATATACATACACACATATACACATACATACCTGCCCCCCAGGTAAGACACATACACATACACACATATACACATACATACCTGCCCCCCAGGTAAGACACATATACATACACACATATACACATACATACCTGCCCCCCAGGTAAGATACATACACATACACACATATACACATACATACCTGCCCCCAAGGTAAGACACATATACACATACATACCTGCCCCCCAGGTAAGACACATATACATACACACATATACACATACATACCTGCCCCCCAGGTAAGACACATATACATACACACATATACACATACATACCTGCCCCCCAGGTAAGACACATACACATACACACATATACACATACATACCTGCCCCCCAGGTAAGACACATACACATACACACATATAAACATACATACCTGCCCCCCAGATAAGACACATAATTAACTCCTTACTAACACCTTGTTTACATGTTGTTTACGTAAATGTTTTTGCATCAACGTATCTACGGGTGTACGCGAGGTGTGGTTATTAATATATATATATATATATATATATGCATCTTGTGAAGGTGGGGGTTGTAATGCCTGTATATGAACACAACACATTAACCACATTAATTAGGATAAAGGTCAAAAGTCATTGACCTGTCAATTATTTAATGTTAGGCTATTACATAAGCAGAATTGGGAATATATAGCAAAATTCCATCAGATTTGAAACATGTTTGAATCTTTGTCATTCTACTACACACATTGGTCACTGTGAAGATGATTCCTTTATGTGTAGAGAGAGACACACTATTGCCACATTGGTGCTAGTTACATTTTTACATTTTAGTCATTTAGTAGACCCTCTTATCCAGAGCGACTTGCAGTTAGTGAGTGCATACACTCTTTTTTATTTATTTTTCATACTGGCCCCCTGTGGGAATCGAACCCACAACCTTGGCGTTGCAAACGCCGTGCTCTACCAACTGAGCTACATCCCTGCCGGCCATTCCCTCCCCTACCCTGGACGACGCTGGGCCAATTGTGCACCGCCCCATGGGTCTCCCGGTCACGGCCGGCTACGACAGAGCCTGGATTCGAACCAGGATCTCTAGTGGCACAGCTAGCTCTGCTGCCTTAGACCACTGCGCCACTCGGGAGACTTTTCTTGATCGTCGGTACCTCTCGAAGTTCCCCCTGTTGGAACAACACCAGATACAAAAGGTTATTCTTGATTTGGAAATGGGGGTATCACCAGTCACTCACCCCCGGAAGTAGCTGGCCATCCACCGCTATCACATGGGCTGCGGCGGCTTTCAAGTTCGGATCCTCCGACTGGGCAGTCCGGAACTGTCCCCTCAGTTGTCAACCGCTTGCCTCCGGGCCGCGCAGGCGAATGGTCGTCCGCGCTCTCATCTTCCGCCAGCTCTTACCTTTTTCCTCAGCTCGTGCCTCCGCAGTGGCGCAAACAGTGGACAATCTCGTCCCACGAGAAGGGGTACCGGCAACTCCAGTTTGGCACCCACCATCATCTGGCAGCTCCCTTGTGGAGTCACGATATTGACATGTACAGTAGAATACCGCTTGGTGTCACTGTGGACACAGGAAACTGACATCTCCCCGCCACTTTCGTTCCACTGGGAAAGCAGGCTCGTGGCTACGAGTGTAAGTACACTCCCAGAGTCCAACAGAGCTTCGGTGTCTAGTCCGTCGACTTTCACCGGGACCATGGTACTAACTTCTGTACACTGGAATTTAATAAAGTTATATGATAAGATGGGTCAGTACAATTTTTTATTGTCGTCATTGTCATAAAATGCAAGGCAAGATATCAGGAAGGGAAAACCATATAACATATTTAATAACCTATTTTGTAGCTAGTTATTGCACAATGCATAGCAACACTCAGACACATAAATGCATAATATGTGACTCGTTTCAGGAAACTAGGCGATTCTTGTGCGTCACTACTTCACAGGAGAGGGATTTGAACATAAACATGATTTGTTTTATTAAAATTTTATTTTTTTGGCAGAAATGCCTTCTGGAACAAGTGAACTTTCATGTGCCTTAATAACAAACGTGTATGCCATCTGTAAATCTGAATAAAATTGTTAAATTACGAGTGATTGGTTTAGCCACGGGAAAAGACAGGAAACTTCCCACTAGCATTGATTGGCTGAGATAATGGATGGGCTGGACATGCCGTAAGATGAGTTTGGATTGGTCTGCCATGTAACATGCTTCTGTGTATAACAAAGGGCTGCTCAGCATGTGTAGGTAATCCTTTCTAACACAGCTATTTTTAAAGACATTACGAATAACTGCAAAAGTGTTGCTATCTCCTTTCTGGAGGACAGATTTTTGAAATCAGTGGAATGCCTGGTAGAAGCAAAGTATGATAGCTAAGGAGATGGAGAAAATTATGGCATTTAATTGCAAGTATGCGGAGGGAGTCGAAAAAAGTACACACAGAAGGCTGTTGTATAAAACACCTGTCTCCAGATTACATCTTCAAACTAAGGGAAACCATGGCATCCGTGACAGAGAGGGAGAAGCATCCATCCATGTATAAGGGTAAGACAGTCTAGTTAGCTACATTTTCAGATATTACACATTTCTAATTTCGTCAGAAAGTAGTTTTCATTTCAAGTTTTATTTTGTATTTTAAATGTTTTCTTATATTAAAATGTTTTTTTTTTTTTTTGTCATTTAGCAGACGCTCTTATCCAGAGCGACTTACAGTTAGTGAATATATATATATATTTTTTTTATACTGGCCCCCCGTGGGAATCGAACCCACAACCCTGGCGTTGCAAACACCATGCTCTATCAACTGAGCTACATCCCTGCCAGCCATTCCCTCCCCTACCCTGGACGATGCTGGGCCAATTGTGCGCCGCCCATGAGTCTGGATTCGAACCAGGATCTCTAGTGGCACAGTTAGCACTGCGATGCAGTGCCTTAGACCACTGCGCCACTCAGGAGACAGGACAGCGGAGTCATTTACAAGTTAAAGCATACTGTTAGCAAGCTAGCTAACGTTAGCTGGCTGACTCTCTAGCTAATGTTATGTGTATGATCTGTGTAGTAATATTATTCATATCTCAGGGCCATTTGCATTGCTAGTTATAGCCTAAGGTTAGCTAGCTAGCTAACATTGAATCTAGTTGGTTAGCTACCTGCAGATTCATGCAGGATAGTAACGTTATGAGTTGGGATTACATTTACATTTACGTCATTTAGCAGACGCTCTTATCCAGAGCGACTTACAAATAGGTGCATTCACCTTATAGACAGTGGGATAACCACTTTACAATGTTTATTTTATTTTTATTTTTTATATTTAAATGTTGTTGTTTTTTTGGGGGGAGGGGGGTGGGTTGGGGTAACGGGGGGGTAGAAGGATTACTTTATCCTATCCCAGGTATTCCTTAAAGAGGTGGGGTTTCAAATGTCTCCGGAAGGTGGTGAGTGACTCCGCTGTCCTGGCGTCGTGAGGGAGCTTGTTCCACCATTGGGGTGCCAGAGCAGCGAACAGTTTTGACTGGGCTGAGCGGGAACTATGCTTCCGCAGAGGTAGGGGAGCCAGCAGGCCAGAGGTGGATGAACGCAATGCCCTCGTTTGGGTGTAGGGACTGATCAGAGCCTGAAGGTACGGAGGTGCCGTTCCCCTCACAGCTCCGTAGGCAAGCACCATGGTCTTGTAGCAGATGCGAGCTTCAACTGGAAGCCAGTGGAGTGTGCGGAGGAGCGGGGTGACGTGAGAGAACTTGGGAAGGTTGAACACCAGACGGGCTGCGGCATTCTGGATGAGTTGTAGGGGTTTAATGGCACAGGCAGGGAGCCCAGCCAACATCGAGTTGCAGTAATCCAGACGGGAGATGACAAGTGCCTGGATTAGGACCTGTGCCGCTTCCTGTGTAAGGCAGGGTCGTACTCTCCGAATGTTGTAGAGCATGAACCTACAGGATCGGGTCACCGCCTCGATGTTAGCGGAGAACGACAGGGTGTTGTCCATGGTCACGCCAAGGCTCTTCGCACTCTGGGAGGAGGACACAACGGAGTTGTCAACCGTGATGGCGAGATCATGGGCGGCGCACAATTGGCCCAGCGTCGTCCAGGGTAGGGGAGGGAATGGCCGGCAGGGATGTAGCTCAGTTGATAGAGCATGGCGTTTGCAACGCCAGGGTTGTGGGTTCGATTCCCACAGGGGGGCAGTATAAAAAAATATGTATTCAGTAACTGTAAGTCGCTCTGGATAAGAGCGTCTGCTAAATGAGTAAAATGTAATCATGGAACAGGCAGTCCTTCCCGGATTATGGTTCATTGTTTAGCTAGCTAGTTAGCTACATGTCTAAACAAAAATCTCCACTATGCAAGGTACCATTTCACTGTACCGTTTACACCTTCTGTATCCTGTGACAAACTTAGATTTTATTTGATATAGTGTGTGTTTACCAGAGACAGTAATTTCAGTAAACTTAAAAAGATGAGAGAGGCCTGTAATTTTCATCATAGGTACACGTCAACTATGACAGACAAATTGAGGAAAAAAAATCCAGAAAATCACATTGTAGGATTTTTAATGAATTTATTTGCAAATTGTGGTGGAAAATAAGTATTTGGTCACCTACAAACAAGCAAGATTTCTGGCTCTCACAGACCTGTAACTTCTTCTTTAAGAGGCTCCTCTGTCCTCCACTCGTTACCTGTATTAATGGCACCTGTTTGAACTTGTTATCAGTGTAAAAGACACCTGTCCACAACCTCACACAGTCACACTCCAAACTCCACTATGGCCAAGACCAAAGAGCTGTCAAAGGACACCAGAAACAAAATTGTAGACCTGCACCAGGCTGTGAAGACTGAATCTGCAATAGGTAAGCAGCTTGGTTTGAAGAAATCAACTGTGGGAGCAATTATTAGGAAATGGAAGACATACAAGACCACTGATAATCTCCCTCGATCTGGGGCTGCACACAAGATCTCACCCCGTGGGGTCAAAATGATCACAAAAATCCCAGAACCACACGGGGGGACCTAGTGAATGACCTGCAGAGAGCTGGGACCAAAGTAACAAAGCCTACCATCAGTAACACACTACGCCGCCAGGGACTCAAATCCTGCAGTGCCAGACGTGTCCCCCTGCTTAAGCCAGTACATGTCCAGGCCCGTCTGAAGTTTGCTAGAGTACAATTGGATGATCCAGAAGAGGATTGGGAGATTGTCATATGGTCAGATGAAACCAAAATATAACTTTTTGGTAAAAACTCAACTCGTCGTGTTTGGAGGACAAAGAATGCTGAGTTGCATCCAAAGAACACCATACCTACTGTGAAGCATGGGGGTGGAAACATCATGCTTTGGGGCTGTTTTTCTGCAAAGGGACCAGAACGACTGATCCGTGTAAAGGAAAGAATGAATGGGGCCATGTATCGTGAGATTTTGAGTGAAAACCTCCTTCCATCAGCAAGGGCATTGAAGATGAAACGTGGCTGGGTCTTTCAGCATGACAATGATCCCAAACACACCACCCGGGCAACGAAGGAGTGGCTTCGTAAGAAGCATTTCAAGGTCCTGGAGTGGCCTAGCCAGTCTCCAGATCTCAACCACATAGAAAATCTTTGGAGGGAGTTGAAAGTCTGTGTTGCCCAGCGACAGCCCCAAAACATCACTGCTCTAGAGGAGATCTGCATGGAGGAATGGGCCAAAATACCAGCAACAGTGTGTGAAAACCTTGTGAAGACTTACAGAAAACATTTGACCTGTGTCATTGCCAACAAA
The DNA here is from genome assembly GCF_964263955.1 of Coregonus lavaretus. Classification (NCBI taxonomy): domain Eukaryota; kingdom Metazoa; phylum Chordata; class Actinopteri; order Salmoniformes; family Salmonidae; genus Coregonus; species Coregonus lavaretus. The sequence goes on from NC_139996.1 coordinate 172,824, forward strand.
GGGTATATAACAAAGTATTGAGAAACTTTTGTTATTGACCAAATACTTATTTTCCACCATAATTTGCAAATAAATTCATTAGAAATCCTACAATGTGTGTCAACGTATATGTAAAAGCATGTGTGAACCCGTGAATATGAACGCCTAAGAACTAATCGTGTCTCCATTGACAGTCCATTTTAATTCAAGACAGTTTCTTAATGCGCTCAGTTCCATATTAGGTGACTAGGTGAAATGTATCAGTAGCTAGGTTAGTTCATTTAGTCCCCATATCACCCCTCATACATAAACACACACACACACACACAAACACATTCACACACACACACACACACACACACACACACACACACACACACACACACACACACACACACACACACACACACACACACACACACACACACACACACACACACACACACACACACAGTGCAGGCAGCAGTAACCCCTCCCCCTCTGCCATGTAGGTCAGCTATTGGATGAGGTTTCCATGCAGTGTGTTGAACCTGCCCAATGCCACATATGTTACCATAACGGAGAGAGGATCTCCCACGGCAAGAAGGTCATCCTGAACCATGACGACCCCCAGCACTGTCAGATATGGTAACACACACCACAGACACTTGATATGTCTGGAATAATGTCTGGAACTATCAATCTAATTATGTGTGTTTGTTCCAGCCACTGTGAGAACAACACTCTGAGCTGTGAGGTTTGTGCTCTTCTGGACACCGTCACTTCGACCACTCCTCCTGCTGGTCTGACCACACCCACCACCCTGCCCGTCTCCACGGTGATGCCGGAGGAGTCATGTGACCGGGCCATGGACCTGGCCTTCCTATTGGATGGCTCGGCAGCGCTCAGCGAGGAGGACTTCCTGTCCGTCAAACAGTTCATCCTATCAGTGGTGGACAGGTTTAGGATGGGCTCGGCCCACACCAGGGCTACGGTCCTGCTGTATCACTCTGGAGTCAAGACCTACGACATGCAGGTACTAGAGCTCTTCACGGGTCAGGGTAGGAGCCGGGTCGGGTTTACATTCTGTAGTTGACCCTCAGATCTGGGTTGGGTCCCGTTTGGTGGACTCGGATCTCTGGCCAGACAGACCCGACAGACCCGAAATTAAATTGGAAGAGTTTAGTTCATAACCAACTAAAATTTCAGACATTAACATTTTATTCTCTTAAATGATTGTCAGACAAAATCAGCCTGCTTTCATTTGTTTTTGCTAAAATGGTACGCAGAAGCACACACAGCCACTAACCCTACTGACTGAGTACTGACTGCTATAGTAGACTGACTGCTATAGTAGAGACTGACTGCTATAGTAGAGACTGACTGCTATAGTAGAGACTGACTACTATAGTAGAGACTGACTGCTATAGTAGAGACTGACTGCTATAGTAGAGACTGACTGCTATAGTAGAGACTGACTGCTATAGTAGAGACTGACTACTATAGTAGAGACTGACTACTATAGTAGAGACTGACTGCTATAGTAGAGACTGACTGCTATAGTAGAGACTGACTGCTATAGTAGAGACTGACTGCTATAGTAGAGACTGACTGCTATAGTAGAGACTGACTGCTATATTAGAGACTGACTGCTATAGTAGAGACTGACTGCTATAGTAGAGACTGACTGCTATAGTAGAGACTGACTGCTATAGTAGAGACTGACTACTATAGTAGAGACTGACTGCTATAGTAGAGACTGACTACTATAGTAGAGACTGACTGCTATAGTAGAGACTGACTGCTATAGTAGAGACTGACTGCTATAGTAGAGACTGACTGCTATAGTAGAGACTGACTACTATAGTAGAGACTGACTGCTATAGTAGAGACTGACTGCTATAGTAGAGACTGACTGCTATAGTAGAGACTGACTGCTATAGTAGAGACTGACTACTATAGTAGAGACTGACTGCTATAGTAGAGACTGACTGCTATAGTAGAGACTGACTGCTATAGTAGAGACTGACTGCTATAGTAGAGACTGACTGCTATAGTAGAGACTGACTACTATAGTAGAGACTGACTGCTATAGTAGAGACTGACTGCTATAGTAGAGACTGACTGCTATAGTAGAGACTGACTACTATAGTAGAGACTGACTGCTATAGTATCTCAGGAAAAGTTGGCTACTTGTCATTTTACCCCACATAAAATGTGTGTTATAATTTATTCAGATAAAATTACAGAGCCAATTATTTGTTTGCTTGTCTAACTGCATGGACAGACAGACAGACAGACAGACAGAGCGACAGAGATAGATAGACAGATAGATAGATAGATAGATAGATAGATAGATAGATAGATAGATAGATAGATAGATAGATAGATAGATAGATAGATAGATAGATAGATAGATAGATAGATAGATAGATAGATAGATAGATAGATAGATAGATAGATAGATAGATAGATAGATAGATAGATAGATAGATAGATAGATAGAGAAGCATGCATAGTTAGTCTATTTGTCTATAACTAATAATTGTTATTTGGGAGGCACAACTGCGCATACGGAATGGGATATATATATATTTTTGTCTTATTTATTTAATTTACTTAATGATAATTAAGTCCACTCAGGCTATCTGGAAGGCTAAAGCTGGTTCCTTTAAGGAGCAGTTCTCTCTCTGTGGGTCTAACCCCAAGAAGTTCTGGAAAACGGTTAAAGACCTGGAGAATAAACCCTCTTCCTCACAGCTGCCCATGTCCCTTAATGTTGATGATGTGGTTGTTACTGACAAGGAGCATATGGCTGAGCTCTTTAATCACCACTTCATTAAGTCAGGATTCCTATTTGACTCATTCATGCCTCCTTGCCCGTCCAACATTTTCTCATCTCCCAGTCCTTCTAATGCGACTAGCTTTCAGGCAGTCACTGAGTCTGAGGTGCTAAAGGAGCTCCTTAAACTTGACCCCAAAACACATCTGGGTCAGATGGTTTGGATCCTTTCTTCTTTAAGGTTGCAGCCCCTCATCATCACCAAGCCTGTCTCTGACCTTTTTAACCTGTCTCTCCTCTCTGGGGAGGTTCCCATTGCTTGGAAGGCAGCCACGGTGCGTCCTTTATTTAAAGGAGGAGATCAAGCTGATCCTAACTGTTATAGGCCAATTTCTATTTTGCCCTGTTTATCAAAAGTGTTGGAAAAACTTGTCAATATTTAGCTAACTGTCTTTCTTGATGTCTATAGTATTCTCTCTGGTATGCAATCTGGTTTCCGCTCAGGTTATGGATGTGTCACTGCAACCTTAAAGGTAATAAATGATGTCATCATTGCCCTTGATTCTAAGCAATGTTGTGCAGCTTTTTTTATTGACTTGGCCAAAGCTTTTGATACGGTAGACCATTCCATTCTTGTGGGCCGGCTAAGGAGTATTGGTGTCTCTGAGGGGTCTTTGGCCTGGTTTGCTAACTACCTCTCTCAAAGAGTGCAGTGTATAAAGTCAGAACATCTGCTGTCTCAGCCACTGCCTGTCACCAAGGGAGTACCCCAAGGCTCCACCCTAGGCCCCACGCTCTTCTCTATTTACATCAACATAGCTCAGTCACTGCACTCTTTGAGATTGTACAGTCATACTCAGCTGGCCCCTCCCCGGATTTTGTGTTGAACGCTATACAACAAAGCTTTATTAGTGTTCAAAAATCTTTCTCTGCCCTTAACCTTGTTCTGAACACCTCCAAAACAAAGGTAATGTGGTTTGATAAGAAGAATGCCCCTCTCCCCGCCGGTGTGATTACTACCTCTGAGGGTTTAGAGCTTGAGGTAGTCACCTCATACAAGTCCTTGGGAGTACGGCCAGACGGTCCACTGTCCTTCTCTCAGCACATATCAAAGCTGCAGGCTAAGGTTCAATCTAGACTTGGTTTCCTCTATCGTAATCGCTCCTCTTTCACCCCAGCTGCCAAACTAACCCTGATTCAGATGACCATCCTACCATGCTAGATTACGGAGATTGGCAGGTAAGGGTGCTCTCGAGCGGCTAGATGTTCTTTACCATTTGGCCAATAGATTTGCCACCAATGCTCCTCTATGCTCCTCTGTAAACTGGTCATCTGTATACCCAACACAAGACCCACTGGTTGATGCTTATTTCTAAAACCATCTTAGGCCTCACTCCCCCCTATCTGAGATACCTACTGCAGCCCTCATCCTCCACATACAACACCCGTTCTGCCAGTCACATTCTTGTTACGACCTGGCTCATAGTTCGTAGCAACAAAGGGAGACCACGCATGACTTAAATGTAAAAAGGAATTAAACTAAACTAAATAATAATAAATGCAAAAATGTAACATAAGCTGTGGACGTCTGTAGGATCAGTAGTGTCTGCAGTGTGTGGATGAGTGGAGAGGGTGTTGTATGGTGAAAACAGACCAACAACCAAAAGGTGGAGGAAGCCAACCTGCCAGTCAGGGAAGAGAGAGAGTGTTGGCTGATGTTGCCACCCTTTATAGCCTGCAGGCCAAGCCTAACCCTTAGCCTAGCCCAACCCCAACCCCAGCCCTAGCCCTAGCCCCAGCCCTAGCCCTAGCCCTAGCCCTAGCCCCAGCCCCAGCCCTAGCCCTAGCCCTAGCCCCAGCCCTAGCCCCAGCCCTAGCCCTAGCCCTAGCCCCAGCCCCAGCCCCAGCCCCAGCCCTATCCCTAGCCCTAGCCCTAGCCCCAGCCCCAGCCCCAGCCCTAGCCCTAGCCCCAGCCCTAGCCCTAGCCCTAGCCCCAGCCCTAGCCCCAGCCCTAGCCCTAGCCCTAGCCCTAGCCCTAGCCCCAGCCCTAGCCCTAGCCCCAGCCCTAGCCCCAGCCCCAGCCCCAGCCATAGCCCTAGCCCCAGCCCCAGCCCTAGCCCCAGCCCTAGCCCCAGCCCCAGCCCCAGCCCCAACCCCAGCCCTATCCCTATCCCCAGCCCCAGCCCCAGCCCTAGCCCCAGCCCTAGCCCCAGCCCCAGCCCCAGCCCTAGCCCCAACCCCAACCCCAGCCCTAGCCCCAGCCCTAGCCCTAGCCCTAGCCCCAGCCCTATCCCTAGCCCCAGCCCCAGCCCCAGCCCCAACCCCAACCCCAGCACTAGCCCTAGCCCCAGCCCCAGCCCTATCCCTAGCCCCAGCCCCAGCCCCAGCCCTAGCCCCAACCCCAACCCCAACCCCAGCCCCAGCCCTAGACCTAGCCCCAGCCCCAGCCCTAGCCCTAGCCCTAGCCCCAGCCCTAGCCCCAGCTCCAGCTCCAGCCCCAGCCCCAGCCCTAGCCCCAGCCCTAGCCCCAGCCCTAGCAGACAGAGTCACATTCTGTTAAAGGTCCCCAAAAAACACACATCCCTGGGTCGCTCCTCTTTTCAGTTCGCTGCAGCTAGCGACTGGAACGAGCTGCAAAAAACACTCAAACAGGACAGTTTTATCTCCATCTCTTCATTCAAAGACTCAATCATGGACACTCTTACTGACAGTTGTGGCTGCTTGGTGTGATGTATTGTTGTCTCTACCTTCTTGCCCTTTCTGCTGTTGTCTGAGCCCAATAATGTTTGTACCATGTTTTGTGCTGCTACCATGTTCTGCTGCTGCCGTGTTGTGTTGCTACCATGTTGTTGACATGTTGTGTTGCTACCATTCTGTGTTGTCATGTGTTGCTGCCATGCTATGTGGTTGTCTTAGGTCTCTCTTTATGTAGTGTTGTGGCGTCTCTCTTTATGTAGTGTTGTGGTGTCTCTCTTTATGTAGTGTTGTGGTATCTCTCTTTATGTAGTGTTGTGGTGTCTCTCTTTATGTAGTGTTGTGGCGTCTCTCTTTATGTAGTGTTGTGGCGTCTCTCTTTATGTAGTGTTGTGGTGTCTCTCTTTATGTAGTGTTGTGGTGTCTCTCTTTATGTAGTGTTGTGGTGTCTCTCTTTATGTAGTGTTGTGGTGTCTCTTTATGTAGTGTTGTGGTGTCTCTCTTTATGTAGTGTTGTGGTGTCTCTCTTTATGTAACCTAACCCTAACCCTAACCCTAACCCTAACCTAACCCTAACCCTAACCCTAGCTCTAGCTCTCTATATCTATTAGCTCTCATCCCATCACCCTAACCCTAACCCTAACCCTATATCTATATCAGTTGGTAGAGACATGAGGTATGCCTCCTGTAGCTGAGTTGGTAGAGACATGAGGTATGCCTCCTGTAGCTGAGTTGGTAGAGACATGAGGTATGGTTGCATACCAGGCGGTGATGCAACCAGTCAGGATGCTCTCGATGGTGCAGCTGTAGAATTTTTTGAGGATCTGAGGACCCCATGCCAAATCTTTTTAGTCTCCTGAGGGAGAATAGGCTTTGTCGTGCCCTCTTCACGACTGTCTTGGTGTGTTTGGACCATGATAGTTCGTTGGTGATGTGGACACCAAAGAACTTGAAGCTCTCAACCTGTTCCACTACAGCCCCGTCGATGAGAATGGGGGCGTGCTCAGTCCTCTTTTTTTCCCTGTAGTCCACAATCATCTCCTTTGTCTTGGTCACGTTGAGGGAGAGGTTGTTGTCCTGGCACCACACGGCCAGATCTCTGACCTCCCTATAGGCTGTCTCATCGTTGTCGGTGATCAGGCCTACCACTGTTGTGTCGTCGGCAAACGTAATGATGGTGTTGGAGTCGTGCCTGGCCATGCAGTCATGGGTGAACAGAGAGTACAGGAGGGGACTGAGCACGCACCCCTGAGGGGCCCCCGTGTTGAGGATCAGTGTGGCAGATGTGTTGTTACCTACCCTTACCACCTGGGGGTGGCCCGTCAGGAAGTCCAGGATCCAGTTGCAGAGGGAGGTGTTTAGTCCCAGGATCCTTAGCTTAGTGATGAGCTTAGAGGGCACTATGGTGTTGAATGCTGAGCTGTAGTCAATGAATAGCATTCTCACGTAGGTGTTCCTCTTGTCCAGGTGGGAAAGGGCAGTGTGGAGTGCAATAGAGATTGCATCATCTGTGGATCTGTTGGGGAGGTATGCAAATTGGAGTGGGTCTAGGGTTTCTGGGATAATGCTGTTGATGTGAGCCATGACCAGCCTTTCAAAGCACTTCATGGCTACAGACGTCAGTGCTACGGGTCGGTAGTCATTTAGGCAGGTTATCTTAGAGTCCTTGGGCACGGGGACTATGGTGGTCTGCTTGAAACATGTTGGTATTACAGACTCAGTCAGGGACATGTTGAAAATGTCAGTGAAGACACTTGCCAGTTGGTCAGCACATGCTCGGAGTACACGTCCTGGTAATCCGTCTGGCCCTGCGGCCTTGTGAATGTTGACCTGCTTAAAAGTCTTACTCACATCGGCTACGGAGAGCGTGATCACATAGTCATCCGGAACAGCTGGTGCTCTCATGCATGCTTCAGTGTTGCTTGCCTCGAAGCGAGCATAGAAGTGGTTTAGCTCGTCTGGTAGGCTTGTGTCACTGGGCAGCTCGCGGCTGTGCTTCCCTTTGTAGTCTGTAATAGTTTTCAAGCCCTGCCACATCCGACGAGCGTCAGAGCCAGTGTAGTACGATTCAATCTTAGACCTGTATTGACTCTTTGCCTGTTTGATGGTTCGTCGGAGGTCATAGCGGGATTTCTTATAAGCGTCCGGGTTAGAGTCCCGTTCCTTGAAAGCGGCAGCTCTACCCTTTAGCTCAGTGCGGATGTTTCCTGTAATCCATGGCTTCTTGTTGGGGTATGTACGTACGGTCACTGTGGGGACGACATCATCGATGCACTTATTGATGAAGCCAGTGACTGATGTGGTGTACTCCTCAATGCTGTCTGAAGAATCCCGGAATTTTTTTCCAGTCTGTGCTAGCAAAACAGTCCTGTAGCTTAGCATCTGCATCATCTGACCACTTTTTTATTAACCGAGTCACTGGTGCTTCCTGCTTTGGTTTTTGCTTATAAGCAGGAATCAGGAGGATAGAGTTATGGTCAGATTGCCAAATGGAGGGCGAGGCATGCACACACATGCACACACATGCACACACACGCACACACACACACACACACACACACACAATGCCATCTTCTAACTGAGAGAGTTAGTAATCTGTTATTAGCAATATTCCTCATATGACATTGACTTCACTCCTAACCTCTGACCTCTAACCTCTAGGTTCAGAAGTGGTTGTTTAAGAAGACAGTGCGTGAGCTGCACTACAGTGGTGGTGACGCTGCGTTTCTAGACGAAGCGGTGAAGTATCTGGCCATCAACATCTACGACAAGAACAAGAGAGAACATGCCGGCCGCGTCGCTATCATCCTCACTGCCAGCGCCAACCCCCGGCCGCTCCGCACCACCGTCAAGCTGCTTCGGAAGAAAGACATTACCACCCTTACGCTGGCGCTGGGGCCGGAGGCAAGCTGGACGCAAGTTAATGACATCACCAAGGCCAAGCCTGATAACAGGGCCTACCAGCTGAACAGCGTGTCTGAGCTGCCGGACAACTTCATGGAGGTCACTGACTACCTCTGTACCCTGGGGCTGGAGCCGGAGACCCCCAAGCCCCTGCCCGCCAAGCCCAGCATAGCTAGCCTGGGTACCACCACCACCACACAGCCTCCCCTGCTGGAGCCCATCCCCTCCCTGACCTCCACCCCGTCCCAACACCTCCCCAACCCCATACAGCATGATGGCCTGACCCCCACAACTACTTATCCCTCACCTTCCTCTCTCTCCTCCTCCACCTCTTCCTCTACCTTCCCCTCTTCCTCTCCTCCCTCTAAAGACGTGACATTTATCCTGGAAGGCTCTGACTCGGTTGGGGAGGCGGGATTTAACGCCTCTCTCCTCTTTCTGGAGGAAGTGATATCACAGCTGGCAGACGAAGGGGAGGAGTCAGTGCGCGTTACAGTCATACAATACTCTGTAACGGTCACCGTGGAGATAACGCGCTGGGAAATACGGTGGCAGAGAAACCAGTTACTAAGGAGACTACGGGAGATCCGCTGGAGGGGCGGGGCCAAGACAAACACGGGTGCTGCAATTGGCCAGACCTACCAGGAAGTGACCACTGATAGGCCCTCCTCCACCCCCACCTCCCCCCAGCTAGTCTTCCTGGTGACAGAGAACCCCCCCACCGACGTGATCACGCGCCCCCCCTCCTCCCACACACACACCCGGGTGTATCCCATCGGGGTAGGGCCGAAGGTTAGAGAGGTGGACCTGATGCCTCTCAGCTCCCCACAACGCCCCCTCATGGTGGAGGACTATACCAGCCTTACCTCTCTGGTTACCACTGTGGTTAATATCACCAGAAACACCCTCTCTCCTCGCTCCCCCACCCTGCCTCCCCCACGACTCACCCCAACACTGGCCCCCAGAGCCACCCTGCCTCCTTCAGGTAAAACACACACACTCACACACACACACACACACACACACAGAAACACACACACGTAAACACAGACTTTGTTGAGATGGCGCTGCAGTCTTATGGGCTCCTGACCAGTTCTGTATTTTGTGTGTTTTCTTACGCTGAGCTTAACTTTGTTTTTACCATAATATTTCCACCATTACTTCCTATGACCGAAAATAGTTTCTGGACATCAGAGCAGCAATCGCTAACCTTGATTTGGATGAAGAATTCTACTTCAACGAGTCGGCAGCTCTGGGCGTTATGCTTACCCTGGGCCAGGCCCTGATCCCGGGACTCTAAATAAGAAATGGTGGCCAAAAAGAGGCTAACTATGTCAGCATGCATCTAGACCGCCAGGAAGTGACCACTGATAGGCCCTCCTATTAGCCCTCTGTTCTATTAGCAAATGAAAACCAACTGGACGAGCTTCGTTCCAGAATATCCTATCAACCTGAACAATTAATATTCTATGTTTCTGGGAGCCGTGGCTGAACAAGGACATGGATAATAAACACCACGTTGGCTTTTCCATCGTCAAGACCGGACGGCAGGGTAAGATGAGAAAGGAGGGGTGTGTCTGTTTGTTAACAACTCTATTTACCAAGAGAGTTTTCATGTCTATTTACCACCACAAACCGATGCTGGCACAAAAACCCCACTCATAGAGCTGTATAGAGCCATAAGCTAACAAGAAAATGCTCATCCAGAGGCAGCAGTTCTTACCTCATTTCTACCAGCATGTCATCTGTGCAACTAGAGGCAACAAAACTCTAGATCACCTATACTCCACACACAGAGATGCATTCAAAGCTCTCCCTCGCCCTCCATTTGGCAAATTTGACCATAACTCTATCCTCCTGATTGCTGCTTACAAGTAAAAACGCAAACAGGAAGTACCAGTGACGTGCTCAATACGGAAGATGGTCCGATTAAGCGGATGCTAAACTACATGTCTCTGAGGCGTTCACATCTCAGAAGAGCTGAAATGGTCAAACCACACTACATGGACACTGTGGTGTAGAAGGCACGACAGCAACTCTTCAACCTCAGTATGCTGAAGAAATTTGGCCTGTCCCAGAGGGCCCTCAGTGTTCTACAGGAGCACCATCGAGAGCCTACTGTCGGGCTGCATCACAGCCGGGTACGGCAACTCCACCTCCGATGACCGCAAGGCTCTATAGAGGGTGGTACGCTCAGCCCAACATACCATTGGTTGCACACTGACTGCCCTCCAGGAAACCTACAACACCAGGTGTAGCAGGAAAGACAAGAAGGTCATCAGGGACCTTAGCCATCTGAGCCATGGCCTGTTCTCCCTGCTTCCACCAGTCAGACGTGGGCAGTAATAGGAGCATCATGGCAGAAACTGGCCAATCAGGCTGCTGAACAGCCACCACTACTCAGCTACCTCCTCCTGGCCCCACCCCCCAATGGACATTTATCATTGTCACTGTTGTAAATATGTATATTATTATTGTTAGTGTTATTATTGTTTCTTTCACTTCTCTTTTTGACTATTGGAGCTCGGAGCTTCAACATTTCACTGTAGCCTGTGCATGTGAATGATCAACTCATCTAATCTAATCATCTACAGGGCTGTTTCGCTAGCACAGACTGGAATATGATTCAGGATTCATCTGATAACATCGAGGGGTTTATCACATCAGTCACCGGCTTCATTAATAAGTGCACCGACGACGTTGTCCCCACAGTAACCGTACTTACATATCCCAACCAGAAGTCATGGATTACAGACAACATCTGCACTGAGCTAAATGCTAGAGCTGCTGTTTTCAAGGAACGGGACACTAATCCGGACACTTATAAGAAATCCCAGTACGCCTTCCGACGAACCATCAAACAGGCAAAGCATAAATACAGGACTTATATTGAATCCTACTACACCGGCTCTGACGCTCGTCGGATGTGGCAGGGTTTACAATCTTTCACGGATTACAAAGGGAAACCCAGCGGCGAGCTGCCCAGTGACGCGAGCCTACCAGATGAGCTAAATGCCTTTTATGCTTGCTTCCAGGCAAGCAACACTGAACCATGCATGAGAATACCAGCTGTTCCTGTGTGATCACGCTCTCCGTAGCCAATGTGAGTAAGACCTTGAAATAGGTTAACATTCACAAGACCACAGGGCCAGACGGATTACCAGGATGTGTACTCAGAGCATGCGCTGACCTTCCCAACTGGCAAGTGCCTTCACTGACATTTTCAACCTGTCCCTGGCCGAGTCAGTAATACCTACATGTTTCAAGCAGACCACCATAGTCCCTGTGACCAAGAACACCAACGTAAGCTGCCTAAATGACAACCGACCTGTAGCACCCACGTCTGTAGCCATGGAGTGCTTTGAAAGGCTGGTCATGGCTCACATCAACACCATCATCCAAGACACCCTAGACCCACTCCAATTTGCATACCGCCCCAACAGATCCATAGATGACGCAATCTCTATTGCACTCAACACTGCCCTTTCCCACCTGGACAAAAGGAACACCTACATGAGAATGCTGTTCATTGACTACTGATCAGCATTCAACACCATAGTTCCCTCAAAGCTCATCACTAAGCTAAGGACCCTGAGACTAAACACCTCTCTCTACAACTGGATCCTGGAATTCCTGATGGGCTGCCCCCAGGTGGTAAGGGTAGGCAACAACACATCTGCCACACTCATCAACACGGGGGCCCCTCAGGGGTGCGTGCTTAGTCCCCTCCTGTACTCCCTGTTCACCCATGACTGCGTGGCCAAGCACGACTCCAACACCATCATTAACTTTGCCGACGACACAACGTTGGTAGGCCTGATCACTGACAACGATGAGACAGCCTATAGGGTGGAGGTCAGAGACCTGGCAGTGTGGTGCCAGGACAACAACCTCTCCCACAATGTGATCAAGACAAAGGAGATGATCGTGGACTACAGGAAAAGGAGGGCCAAGCGCGCCCCCATTCTCATTGATGGGGCTGTAGTGGAGCAGGTTGAGAGCTTCAAGTTCCTTGGTGTCCACATCACCAACAAACTATCATGGTCCAAACACACCAAGACAGTTGTGAAGAGGGCACGAAAATGCCTATTCCCCCTCAGGAGACTGAAAAGATTTGGCATGGTTCCTCAGATACTCAAAAAGTTATACAGCTGCACCACCGAGAGCATCCTGACTGGTTGCATCACCGCCTGGTATGGCAACTGCTCGGCCTCCGACTGCAAGGCACTACAGAGGGTAGTGCGTGCGGCCCAGTACATCACTGGGGCCAAGCTTCCTGCCATCCAGGACCTCTATATCAAGCGGTACCGGAGCGCCAAGTCAACGTTCAAAAGACTTCTTAAGACTGCTGAATAGCTAATCAAATGGCTACCCAGACTATTTGCATTGACCCCCCCTCCCCCTTACACTGCTGCTACTCTCTGTTTATTATCTATGCATAGTCACTTTAATAACTCTACCTACATGTATATATTACCTCAATTACCTGGATTAACCTGTACCCCCGCACATTGACTCGGTACCGGTACCCCCAGTATATAGCCTACTTATTGTTATTTTATTTTTGCTCTTGTATTTGTTACTTTAGTTTATTTAGTAAATATTTGTCTTAACTCTTTTGTAAGTAAGCATTTCACGGTAAGGTTGTATTCGGCGCATGTGACAACTAAAATTAGATTAGATTTGATACACCCACATACCACACCCACATCTGTGAATCTGGATAAGGTCAGGGGAATTCCTCTACTACTCTGTGATTGGTTGATATCTTGTGACCTCTGACCCAGTTCCATGCAGGAAGCCGATGGATGTCCTGTTCCTGCTGAGTGGCGGGAATAGGGCAGGGCCAGAGACTGACGGGCAGTCGGAGGGCGATACAGAATTTGAGGACATGAAGACGTTTGTCAAAGCCTTCGTCAACAGCGCTGATATCGGTACGACTACTGGCCAATCAGAGCACAGATCTCACTGAACCCCCCAATCACAACACAGCTCTTACTGAACCACCCAATCACAACACAGATCTCACTGAACCACCCAAACACAATACAGATCTCACTAAACCACCCAATCACAACACATATCTCACTGAACCATCCAATCACAACACAGATCTCACTGAACCAGCCAATCACAACACAGCTCTTATTGAACCACCCAATCACAACACTGATCTTACTGAACCACCCAATCACAACACAACTCTTACTGAACCATCGAATCACAACACAACTCTTACTGAACCATCCAATCACAACACAACTCTTACTGAACCATCCAATCACAACACAACTCTTACTGAACTACCCAATCACAACACAGATCTCACTGAACCACCCAATGACAACACAGCTCTTACTGAACCATCCAATCACAACACAGATCTCACTGAACCACCCAATGACAACACAGCTCTTACTGAACCATCCAATCACAACACAGATCTCACTGAACCACCCAATGACAACACAACTCTTACTGAACCATCGAATCACAACACAGATCTCACTGAACCACCCAATCACAACACAGATCTCACTGAACCACCCAATGACAACACAGCTCTTACTGAACCATCCAATCACAACACAGCTCTTACTGAACCACCCAATGACAACACAGCTCTTACTGAACCATCCAATCACAACACAGCTCTTACTGAACCATCCAATCACAACACAACTCTTACTGAACCATCCAATCACAACACAACTCTTACTGAACCATCCAATCACAACACAGCTCTTATTGAACCACCCAATCACAACACTGATCTTACTGAACCACCCAATGACAACACAGCTCTTACTGAACCATCCAATCACAACACAGCTCTTACTGAACCATCCAATCACAACACAGCTCTTACTGAACCACCCAATGACAACACAGCTCTTACTGAACCATCCAATCACAACACAGCTCTTACTGAACCATCCAATCACAACACAACTCTTACTGAACTACACAACATAAACATGAAAAAGTAACACAAAGTGAAAGAACACATTGCTGAAGGCAGAGAACGGTGATCTGTAAGAGACTGGAACTATAATTCTGCTAACCATAGTTCCCCGGGGGATGTGTTTTCAGGTCGGAACGAGACCCAGGTGTGTGTGGTTACGTACGGAGAGACCAGTAGAGTGGGAGTGGCCTGGAGAGAGGAGCAGGACAGGACACACCTGCTGACCCTGGTGGACCAGCTGACCAGTCCGACACACACACACACCGCGCTGGGTAACACACACACACACACACCACTGGATAGTACACAAACCACTGGGTAATACACACACCACTGGGTAATATAGACACCACTGGGTAATATAGACACCACTGGGTAATATAGACACCACTGGGTAATATACACACCACTGGGTAATAAACACACCACTTGGTAATATAGACACCACTGGGTAATATATACACCACTGGGTAATATACACACCACTGGGTAATATACACACCACTGGGTAATATACACACCACTGGGTAATATAGACACCACTGGGTAATATACACACCACTGGGTAATAAACACACCACTGGGTAATATAGACACCACAGGGTAAGATACACACCACTGGCTAATATAGACACCACTGGGTAATATAGACACCACTGGGTAATATACACACCACTGGGTAATATAGACACCACTGGGTAATATAGACACCACTGGGTAATAAACACACCACTTGGTAATATAGACACCACTGGGTAATATAGACAACACTGGGTAATATACACACCACTGGGTAATATACACACCACTGGGTAATATACACACCACTGGGTAATATACACGTCACTGGGTAATATACACACCACTGGGTAATATAGACACCACTGGGTAATATAGACACCACTGGGT
The DNA here is from genome assembly GCF_964263955.1 of Coregonus lavaretus. Taxonomy (NCBI): domain Eukaryota; kingdom Metazoa; phylum Chordata; class Actinopteri; order Salmoniformes; family Salmonidae; genus Coregonus; species Coregonus lavaretus. The sequence goes on from NC_139996.1 coordinate 188,036, forward strand.
AATATAGACACCACTGGGTAATATAGACACCACTGGGTAATATACACACCACCGGGTAATATACACACCACTGGGTAATATAGACACCACTGAGTAATATACACACCACTGGGTAATATACACACCACTGGGTAATATAGACACCACTGGGTAATATACACACCAATGGGTAATATAGACACCACTGGGTAATATACACACCACTGGGTAATATACACACCATTGGGTAATATAGACACCACTGGGTAATAAACACACCACTTGGTAATATAGACACCACTGGGTAATATATACACCACTGGGTAATATACACACCACTGGGTAATATACACACCACTGGGTAATATAGACACCACTGGGTAATATAGACACCACTGGGTAATATACACACCACTGGGTAATATACACACCACTGGGTAATATACACACCACTGGGTAATATAGACACCACTGGGTAATATACACACCACTGGGTAATATAGACACCACTGGGTAATATATACACCACTGGGTAATATACACACCACTGGGTAATACACACACCACTGGGTAATATAGACACCACTGGGTAATATAGACACCACTGGGTAATATACACACCACTGGGTAATATAGACACCACTGGGTAACATAGACACCACTGGGTAATATAGACACCACTGGGTAATATACACACCACTGGGTAATATACACACCACTGGGTAATATAGACACCACTGGGTAATATAGACACCACTGGGTAATATACACACCACTGGGTAATACACACACCACTGGGTAATATAGACACCACTGGGTAATATAGACACCACTGGGTAATATACACACCACTGGGTAATATAGACACCACTGGGTAACATAGACACCACTGGGTAATATAGACACCACTGGGTAACATAGACACCACTGGGTAATATAGACACCACTGGGTAATATACACACCACTGGGTAATATACACACCACTGGGTAATATAGACACCACTGGGTAATATAGACACCACTGGGTAATATACACACCACTGGGTAATATACACACCACTGGGTAATATACACACCACTGGGTAATATAGACACCACTGGGTAATATAGACACCTGATGGGAAACTGTGACAGCAAACAAAAAGAACAACAACTTAGTGCATTTGATTTGACATTCATTTCTTATTTAAGCCTGCCAGCACCATCTTGCAGATGTCCTCCTGTATAGGTAGTCTCCAATGAAGACTGACATCAAACAAAGTTCGTAGGCTGTACAGTTTCAATTAGAGTCTTATTCAAAGTTGACTTAATATCGACCAATGTGCACAATTTCATAAAAAAGGTACTCAAGACATTGGAATAATCAGAATAATTTAGTTTTACTTTACTAAATCAAATAGTTTTACTTAAAAATAAACGGATACAACTGTCAAACAACAATCAATATCGAAATGTCACTATCAATCATGTTACTAGTATGCAAATCAGACACATTTCAGCATGGAATTAAACATTCAGGTAGGTATTCAGGTACGAATCATGTAAGTAATAAATAATTAAACAGTGCAGATATAAATTTCCATAGTCAACTAAATTATATTTTTCCTGCCAGGTAGGATTTACCCTCCATCCTCCTTCTCTTCCAAACCTCTCCTTTCTAATAATTTCTTGGTTGGCCTGTTCTCCTGTTTCAAGTTGTATGTTTTCTATTAGTCGTGTGTACAGTATACACATGGTCCACACTGTCCAACCAAATGCAGGCTCCTTCTGGACAATGCAACAACAACAACAATATGCAACAACAACAACAATATGCAACAACAACAACAATATGCAACAACAACAACAATATGCAACAACAACAACAGTATGCAACAACAACAACAATATGCAACAACAACAACAATATGCAACAACAACAACAATATGCAACAACAACAACAGTATGCAACAACAACAACAATATGCAACAACAACAACAATATGCAACAACAACAACAATATGCAACAACAACAACAACAATATGCAACAACAACAATATGCAACAACAACAACAATATGCAACAACAACAAGAATATGCAACAACAACAACAATATGCAACAACAACAACATTACAATATACGAATAGGAACATAAAGTAAATGACTCAGTAGAACAGAATAAACATTTTAGCATAAGTACACTTAAAAAAACATAAACGCAACATGTAAAGTGTTGGTCTCATGTTTCATGAATTGAAATAAATGATCCCAGAAATATTCCATACACCCAAAAAGCTTATTTCTCTAAACTGTTGTGCACACATTTGTTTACATCTCTGTTAGTGAGCATTTCTCCTTTGTCAAGATAATCCAAAATGTGCAGTGTTGTCACACAACACAATGCCACAGATGTCTCAAGTTTTGAGGGAGCTTGCAATTGGCATGCTGACTGTAGGAATATCCACCAGAGCTGTTGCCAGAGATTTGAATGTTCATTTCTCTACCATAAGCCGCCTCCAATGTTGTTTTAGAGAATTTGGTAGTACGTCCAACCGGCCTCACAACCGCAGACCACGTGCATGGCATCATGTGGGCGAGCGGTTTGCTGATGTTAACGTTGTGAACAGAGCGCCCCCTGGTGGCGGTGGGGTTATGGTATCGGCAGGCATAAGCTACGGACAACAAACACAATCACATTTTATCGATGGCAATTTGAATGTACAGAGATACCGTGACTAGATCCTGAGGCCCATTGTCGTGCCATTCATCTGCAACCATCACCTCATGTTTCAGCATGATAATGCACTTGTGAGGACAGACACTGGGATACAGGAAGCAAGTCCAGGGAGTGTACATTTACACCACGCTGGGTAACACACCTACACACACACCACGCTGGGTAACACACACACACACCACGCTGGGTAACACACACACACACACCACGCTGGGTAACACACACACACACACACCACGCTGGGTAACACACACACACACACCACGCTGGGTAACACACCTACACACACCACGCTGGGTAACACACACACACACACCACGCTGGGTAACACACACACACACCACGCTGGGTAACACACACACACACCACGCTGGGTAACACACACACACACCACGCTGGGTAACACACACACACACACCACGCTGGGTAACACACACACACACCACGCTGGGTAACACACCTACAAACACCACGCTGGGTAACACACACACACACCACGCTGGGTAACACACACACACACCACGCTGGGTAACACACACACACACACCACGCTGGGTAACACACCTACACACACCACGCTGGGTAACACACACACACACCACGCTGGGTAACACACACACACACACACCACGCTGGGTAACACACCTACACACACCACGCTGGGTAACACACACACACACCACGCTGGGTAACACACACACACACACCACGCTGGGTAACACACACACACACACCACGCTGGGTAACACACCTACACACACCACGCTGGGTAACACACACACACCACGCTGGGTAACACACACACACACACACCACGCTGGGTAACACACACACACGCCACGCTGGGTAACACACACACACACACCACGCTGGGTAACACACACACACACCAAAGTTGGGTAACACACACACACACACCACGCTGGGTAACACACACACACACACCACGCTGGGTAACACACACACACACACCACGCTGGGTAACACACACACACACACCACGCTGGGTAACACACACACACACACCACGCTGGGTAACACACACACACACCACGCTGGGTAACACACACACACACACCACGCTGGGTAACACACACACACACCACGCTGGGTAACACACACACACACACCACGCTGGGTAACACACACACACACACCACGCTGGGTAACACACACACACACCACGCTGGGTAACACACACACACACACCACGCTGGGTAACACACACACACACCACGCTGGGTAACACACACACACACCACGCTGGGTAACACACACACACACCACGCTGGGTAACACACACACACACACCACGCTGGGTAACACACACACACACCACGCTGGGTAACACACACACACACACACCACGCTGGGTAACACACACACACACACACCACGCTGGGTAACACACACACACACCACGCTGGGTAACACACACACACACACCACGCTGGGTAACACACCTACACACACCACGCTGGGTAACACACACACACACACACCGCGCTGGGTAACACACACACACACACACCACGCTGGGTAACACACACACACACACCACGCTGGGTAACACAGACACACACACCACGCTGGGTAACACACACACACACCACGCTGGGTAACACACACACACACACCACGCTGGGTAACACACCTACACACACCACGCTGGGTAACACACACACACCACGCTGGGTAACACACACACACACCACGCTGGGTAACACACACACACCACGCTGGGTAACACACACACACACACCACGCTGGGTAACACACACACACACCACGCTGGGTAACACACACACACCACGCTGGGTAACACACACACACACACACACACCACGCTGGGTAACACACACACCTACACACACCACGCTGGGTAACACACACACACACCACGCTGGGTAACACACACACACACACCACGCTGGGTAACACACACACACACCACGCTGGGTAACACACACACACACCACGCTGGGTAACACACACACGCACACCACGCTGGGTAACACACACACACACACACACCACGCTGGGTAACACACACACACACACCACGCTGGGTAACACACACACACACCACGCTGGGTAACACACACACACACCACGCTGGGTAACACACACACACACACCACGCTGGGTAACACACACACACACACACCACGCTGGGTAACACACACACACACACCACGCTGGGTAACACACACACACACCACGCTGGGTAACACACACACACACACCACGCTGGGTAACACACACACACACCACGCTGGGTAACACACACACACACCACGCTGGGTAACACACACACACACCACGCTGGGTAACACACACACACACACCACGCTGGGTAACACACACACACACCACGCTGGGTAACACACACACACACACACCACGCTGGGTAACACACACACACACACACCACGCTGGGTAACACACACACACACCACGCTGGGTAACACACACACACACACCACGCTGGGTAACACACCTACACACACCACGCTGGGTAACACACACACACACACACCGCGCTGGGTAACACACACACACACACCACGCTGGGTAACACACACACACACCACGCTGGGTAACACAGACACACACACCACGCTGGGTAACACACACACACACCACGCTGGGTAACACACACACCACGCTGGGTAACACACCTACACACACCACGCTGGGTAACACACACACACCACGCTGGGTAACACACACACACACCACGCTGGGTAACACACACACACCACGCTGGGTAACACACACACACACCACGCTGGGTAACACACACACACCACGCTGGGTAACACACCTACACACACCACGCTGGGTAACACACACACACACACCACGCTGGGTAACACACACACACCACGCTGGGTAACACACACACACACACCACGCTGGGTAACACACACACACACCACGCTGGGTAACACACACACACCACGCTGGGTAACACACACACACACACACCACGCTGGGTAACACACACACCTACACACACCACGCTGGGTAACACACACACACACCACACTGGGTAACACACACACACACACCACGCTGGGTAACACACACACACACCACGCTGGGTAACACACACACACACCACGCTGGGTAACACACACACGCACACCACGCTGGGTAACACACACACACACACACACCACGCTGGGTAACACACACACACACACCACGCTGGGTAACACACACACACACCACGCTGGGTAACACACACACACACCACGCTGGGTAACACACACACACACACACACCACGCTGGGTAACACACCTACACACACACCACGCTGGGTAACACACACACACACACCACGCTGGGTAACACACACACACACACCACGCTGGGTAACACACACACACACCACGCTGGGTAACACACACACACACAACGCTGGGTAACACACACACACACACCACGCTGGGTAACACACACACACACCACGCTGGGTAACACACACACACACACACACCACGCTGGGTAACACACCTACACACACCACGCTGGGTAACACACACACACACCACGCTGGGTAACACACACACACACACCACGCTGGGTAACACACACACACACCACGCTGGGTAACACACACACACACACACCACGCTGGGTAACACACACACACACACCACGCTGGGTAACACACACACACACACCACGCTGGGTAACACACACACACACACACCACGCTGGGTAACACACACACACACCACGCTGGGTAACACACACACACCACGCTGGGTAACACACACACACACCACGCTGGGTAACACACACACACCGCGCTGGGTAACACACACACACACACATCGCTGGGTAACACACACACACCACGCTGGGTAACACACACACACTGTATATTCTGAGGGTCTCTCTTTCTCTGGAATCAGGTGCTGCATTGCCTAGAATAGTCCTAACCCTAACCCTAACCCTAACACTTTCTCTGGAATCAGGTGCTGCATTGCGATTTGCTGTCCAGACATCCATCTCTCCATCTAGTGGGGGCAGAGTGGGTGTGGCCAAGGTGGTGGTGATGCTGGTGATTGACAGGTCAACTGACCAACTGCAGGAGGCCACTAACGAGGCGCTGACCGCAGGTTAGTGGTGACATCAGGAGGACCGCAGGTTAGTGGTGACATCATAAGGAGGGCAGCAGGTTAGTGGTGACATCATAAGGAGGACCACAGGTTAGTGGTGACATCATAACGAGGGCAAGAGGTAAGTGGTGACATCATAAGGAGGGCAAGAGGTTAGTGGTAACATAAGGAGGACCACATGTTAGTGGTGACTTTATAAGGAGGGCAGCAGGTTAGTGGTGACAACATAACGAGGATAATAAGTTAGTAGTGACATCATAAGGAGAGCAGGAGGTTAGTGGTGACATAAGGAGGACCACATGTTAGTGGTGACATCATAAAGAGGACTGCAGGTTAGTGGTGACATCATAAAGAGGACTGCAGGTTAGTGATGACATCATAAAGAGGACTGCAGGTTAGTGGTGACATCATAAGGAGGACTGCAGGTTAGTGGTGACATCATATCGAGCACTGCAGGTTAGTGATGACATCATAACAACCACCACAGGTTAGTGATGACGTCTTTACTCTGCCAACAGGCGTGTCAGTTTTCCCTATCGGCATCGGGCCCGGTTACAACAGAGCTGAACTGAGCCTGCTTGGTTCCCATGGCGACCAGGACAACACACTCCATCTTAACAGCATGGAGGAGCTGCTGATGCTGTTAACACTGGACCAGAGCTACACAGACAAACTCTGTAGAGGTATAGTACTGGACCAGAGCTACACAGACACACTCTGTAGAGCAGGGGTGTCAAACTCATTCCATGGAGGGCCTAGTGTCTGCAGGTTTTTGGTTTTTCCTTTCAATTAAGCCCTAGACAACCAGGTGTGGGGAGTTCCTTACTAATTAGTGACCTTAATTCATCAATCAAGGACAAGGGAGGAGTGAAAACCCGCAGCCACTAGGCCCTCCGTGGAATGAGTTTGACACATGTGCTGTAGAGGTATAGTACTGGACCAGAGCTACACAGACACACTCTGTAGAGGTATAGTACTGGACCAGAGCTACACAGACACACTCTGTAGAGGTATAGTACTGGACCAGAGCTACACAGACACACTCTGTAGAGGTATAGTACTGGACCAGAGCTACACAGACACACTCTGTAGAGGTATAGTACTGGACCAGAGCTACACAGACACACTCTGTAGAGGTATAGTACTGGACCAGAGCTACACAGACACACTCTGTAGAGGTATAGTACTGGACCAGAGCTACACAGACACACTCTGTAGAGGTATAGTACTGGACCAGAGCTACACAGACACACTCTGTAGAGGTATAGTACTGGACCAGAGCTACACAGACACACTCTGTAGAGGTATAGTACTGGACCAGAGCTACACAGACACACTCTGTAGAGGTATAGTACTGGACCAGAGCTACACAGACACACTCTGTAGAGGTATAGCACTGGACCAGAGCTACACAGACACACTCTGTAGAGGTATAGCACTGGACCAGAGCTACACAGACACACTCTGTAGAGGTATAGCACTGGACCAGAGCTACACAGACACACTCTGTAGAGGTATAGCACTGGACCAGAGCTACACAGACACACTCTGTAGATGTATAGCACTGGACCAGAGCTACACAGACACACTCTGTAGAGGTATAGCACTGGACCAGAGCTACACAGACACACTCTGTAGAAGTATAGCACTGGACCAGAGCTACACAGACACACTCTGTAGAGGTATAGCACTGGACCAGAGCTACACAGACACACTCTGTAGAGGTATAGTACTGGACCAGAGCTACACAGACACACTCTGTAGAGGTATAGTACTGGACCAGAGCTACACAGACACACTCTGTAGAGGTATAGTACTGGACCAGAGCTACACAGACACACTCTGTAGAGGTATAGTACTGGACCAGAGCTACACAGACACACTCTGTAGAGGTATAGTACTGGACCAGAGCTACACAGACACACTCTGTAGAGGTATAGTACTGGACCAGAGCTACACAGACACACACTGTAGAGGTATAGTACTGGACCAGAGCTACACAGACACACTCTGTAGAGGTATAGTACTGGACCAGAGCTACACAGACACACTCTGTAGAGGTATAGTACTGGACCAGAGCTACACAGACACACTCTGTAGAGGTATAGTACTGGACCAGAGCTACACAGACACACTCTGTAGAGGTATAGTACTGGACCAGAGCTACACAGACACACTCTGTAGAGGTATAGTACTGGACCAGAGCTACACAGACACACTCTGTAGAGGTATAGTACTGGACCAGAGCTACACAGACACACTCTGTAGAGGTATAGTACTGGACCAGAGCTACCTGGAGAGATTCTGATGATGACGATGATGGTGATTATGGTGATGATGAAGACATTAATGAAGATGATGGTGATGATGGTGATGGTGATGATGGTGATGATGATGATGATGGTAGTGATGAAGATGATGGTGATGATGGTGATGATGGTGATGATGGTAGTGATGATGGTAGTGATGAAGATTATGGTGATGATGGTGATGATGATGGTGGTGAAAGTGGGGGGATTGTGATGGTGATGGTGATGATAAGAGCGTCTGCTAAATGACTCAAATGTAAATGTATGAAGGTGAGAGGGTTGTGATGATGGTGATGATGATGATGGTGATGATGATGATGATGACGATGATGGTGGAAGTGATGATGATGATGGTAGTGATGATGGTAGTGATGATGGTAGGGGATTGTGATGATGGTGATGATGATGATGATGGTGGTAGCGATGATGGTGGTGGTAGTGATGATGGTAGGGGATTGTGATGATGATGATGTGTATTCCTCTTCAGCTGGTCCTCCTGGAGTGTGTGTCGATGATGACGGGAACGAGAGGAGGGTGAGTGTGTGTTGACTTATTGATGTGTTGATGATGACGGGAACGAGAGGAGGGTGAGTGTGTGTTGACTTATTGATGTGTTGATGATGACGGGAACGAGAGGAGGGTGAGTGTGTGTTAACTTATTGATGTGTTGATGATGACGGGAACGAGATGAGGGTGAGTGTGTGTTGACTTATTGATGTGTTGATGATGACGGGAACGAGAGGAGGGTGAGTGTGTGTTGACTTATTGATGTGTTGATGATGACGGGAACGAGAGGAGGGTGAGTGTGTGTTGACTTATTGATGTGTTGATGTGACAACAGTCATTTAACTACTGAACTAATGAATTAAAGTAACTGCCCAGTTTTTCCATATTTGTATGAAATATGATCTATAATTACTTTCAATATGAGTAAATATTTTTCTTTCCAAAAAATGGTAATTAAGTATGATGAAAAGCAGCCTTTCTGTGTTGGAATGGTGTGGGCGTGTACCTCAAATATAAGTATAGGACGAGGCAACAACCTTATTTAAATACGAGTTAACAGAATATGAACTTTTAAAAGTGAGATTTTCACTGGACAGTTACTTTCACTACTGTTTTCCTTTATCAGTCTGAATATTCAGCTCTGACTTTGTATGTAGCCTGGTGAGTCGTGGCTGCTTCCGGACAGATGTCACTCGGTGCTGTGCCACCCCAGCGGAGCACTGACGGTTCAGAGCCACAAGGTGAACTGTGATCGTCTGGATCACAGCCTGATATATTACATTATAGTATATTATAGTATGTTATATTATATGATATTATGGTATATTATAGCATATTATAGTATATTATAGTGTGTTATAATATATTATAGTATATTATATTATAGTATATTATGAAGGTATATTGTATTATAGTTTATTATATTAGTGTATATTACATTATATTATGGTATATTACAGTGTGTATATATATATATATATATATATATATATATATATATATATATATATATATATATATATATATATATATATATATATATATATATATATATATATTATAGTATATTAATGCATATTATGTTATATTATAGTATTTTCAATTATATTATAGTATATTACATTATATTATAGTATATTATAGTATATTATAGTATATTCAAACATATTATGTTATATTGTATTATAGTATATTCCATTATAGTATTTTAAAGTATATGATGTTATATTACATTACATTATAGCATATTATATTATATTATATTATAGTTTAGTACAGTGCCTTGCAAAAGTATTCATCCCCCTTGGCGTTTTTCCTATTTTGTTGCATTACAACCTGTAATTTAAATGGATTTTTATTTGGATTTCATATAATGGACATACACAAAATAGTCCAAATTGGTGAAGTGAAATGAAAAAAATTACTTGTTTCAAAGAATTCTAATAAATAAATAACGGAAAAGTGGTGCGTGCATATGTATTCACCCCCTTTGCTATGAAGCCCCTAAATAAGATCTGGTGCAACCAATTACCTTCAGATGTCACAATTAGTTAAATAAAGTCCACAACCTAAGTGTCACATGATCTGTCACATGATCTCAGTATATATACACCTGTTCTGAAAGGCCCCAGAGTCTGCAACACCACTAAGCAAGGGGCACCACCAAGCAAGCAGCACCATGAAGACCAAGGAGCTCTCCAAACAGGTCAGGGACAAAGTTGTGGAGAAGTACAGATCAGGGTTGGGTTATAAAAAAATATCAGAAACTTTGAACATCCCACGGAGCACCATTAAATCCATTATAAAAAAATTGAAAGAATATGGCACCACAACAAACCTGCCAAGAGAGGGCCGCCAACCAAAACTCACGGACCAGGCAAGGAGGGTATTAATCAGAGAGGCAACAAAGAGACCAAAGACAACCCTGAAGGAGCTGCAAAGCTCCACAGCGGAGATTGTTATATCTGTCCGTAGGACCACTTTAAGCCGTACACGCCACAGAGCTGGGCTTTACGGAAGAGTGGCCAGAAAAAAGCCATTGCTTAAAGAAAAAAATAAGCAAACGGCATGTGGGAGACTCCCCAAACAAATGGAAGAATGTACTCTGGTCAGCTTTTTGGCCATCAAAGAAAACGCTATGTCCGGCGCAGACCCAACACCTATCATCATCCTGAGAACACCATCCCCACAGTGAAGTATGGTGGTGGCAGCATCATGCTGTGGGGATGTTTTTCATCAGCAGGGACTGGGAAACTGGTCAGAATTGAAGGAATGATGGATGGCGCTAAATACAGGGAAATTCTTGAGGGAAACCTGTTTCAGTCTCCCAGAGATTTGAGACTGGGACGGAGGTTCACCTTCCAGCAGGACAATGACCCTAAGCATACTGCTAAAGCAACACTTGAGTGGTTTATGGGGAAACTTTTAAATGTCTTGGAATGGCCTAGTCAAAGCCCAGACCTCAATCCAATTGAGATTATGTGGTATGACTTAAAGATTGCTGTACACCAGCAGAACCCATCCAACTTGAAGGAGCTGGAACAGTTTTGCCTTGAAGAATGGGCATAAATCCCAGTGGCTAGATGTGCCAAGCTTATAGAGACATACCCCAAGAGACTTGCAGCTGTATTTGCTGCAAAAGGTGGCTCTACAAAGTATTTACTTTTGGGGGGTGAATAGCTATGCTTTTTTTTGGTCTAATTTCTTGTTTGTTTCACAATAAAAAATATGTTGCATCTTCAAAATGGTAGGCATGTTGTGTAAATCAAATGATACAAACCCCCCAAAAATCAATTTTAATTCCTGGATGTAAGGCAACAAAATAGGAAAAATGCCAAGGGGGGTGCCAAGGGGGTGAAAACTTTCGCAAGCCACTGTATATGACATTATATGATAGTTTATTACAGTATAATACATTATAGTATGGTATATTATAATATATTATATTAAAGTACTGTATTACAGAAAAAAAAAAGTATTTTATGTTATATTATAGCATATTAAAGTATATTATGTTATATTCTATTATCCAGGTGAACTGTGATCGTCTGGAGCCCCCAGCCTGCAGTAACCACATGAGTCCTCTCAGAGTTCAGGACAACTGTGGCTGCCACTGGGACTGCCCCTGTTAGTACACACATTAAGCACACTCACACACACACACACACACACACACACACACACACACACACACACATATTACACACAGTCACCGACACACATCAGGAACACAGCCATCAGGAACACAGCCATCAGGAACACAGCCATCAGGAACACAGCCATCAGGAACACAGCCATCAGGAGCACAGCCATCAGGAACACAGCCATCAGGAACACAGCCATCAGGAACACAGCCATCAGGAACACAGCCATCAGGAACACAGCCATCAGGAACACAGCCATCAGGAACACAGCCATCAGGAACACAGCCATCAAGAACACAGCCATCAGGAACCCTAACCCTAACCACCCTCCCTCTCTCTCTCCCTCCTCCAGGTGAGTGTATGGGTAGCTCAACCAACCACGTGGTGCGGTTTGACGGCCTGGCGCTGAGGCTGGAAGGGGAGGGGCTATGTTCCTACACCCTGCTGACGGTCGGCGGGGGCACGGGAGGTTCAGAGGTCACGCTGCACAGCGGAACCTGCCATGGGTCAGCCAATCAGAACGAAGTCTGCATGAAGGTCATGGAGGTCACACATGGGCAGAGTACTGTACTGCTGAAAGACGACATGACGGTAGGACCTGGGGGGAGTGTACTATGAGTGTGTACTATGAGTGTGTACTATGAGTGTGTACTATGAGTGTGTACTATGAGTGTGTACTATGTGTGTGTACTATGAGTGTGTACTATGAGTGTGTACTATGAGTGTTTACTATGAGTGTGTACTATGAGTGTGTACTATGTGTGTGTACTATGACTGTGTGTGTCTGTGTTTGTGTACTATGACTGTGTACTATCAGTGTGTACTATGTGTGTGTACTTACTATGACTGTGTGTGTGTACTATGAGTGTGTACTATGTGTGTGTACTATGAGTGTGTACTATGAGTATGTACTATGAGTGTGTACTATGAGTGTGTACTATGTGTGTGTACTATGACTGTGTGTGTACTATGAGTGTGTACTATGAGTGTGTACTATGAGTATGTACTATGAGTGTGTACTATGTGTGTGTACTATGAGTGTGTACTATGAGTGTGTACTATGACTGTGTGTGTATTATGAGTGTGTACTATGAGTGTGTACTATGAGTGTGTACTATGTGTGTGTACTATGAGTGTGTACTATGTGTGTGTACTATGAGTGTGTGTGTACTATGACTGTGTGTGTATTATGAGTGTGTACTATGAGTGTGTACTATGAGTGTGTACTATGAGTGTGTACTATGTGTGTGTACTATGAGTGTGTGTGTACTATGACTGTGTGTGTATTATGAGTGTGTACTATGAGTGTGTACTATGAGTGTGTACTATGTGTGTGTACTATGAGTGTGTGTGTACTATGAGTGTGTGTGTACTATGACTGTGTGTGTACTATGACTGTGTGTGTGTGTGTCTAGGTGGCAGTAGATGGAGCGCCTGTCTCCCTCCCATTCCACTCCAGTCAGGTGGAGGTGATGCGTTATGGAGGAGTGATGTTTCAGCTGAGATCAGTGGAACACGGCTACATCCTGGCATTTACTCCTCAGAGCAATGAGTTCACCATCACACTCACCTCCTCCACTACCAACTACACCTCTGGAATCTGTGGTACATACACTCACCTCCTCCACTACCAACCACACCTCTGGAATCTGTGGTACATACACTCACCTCCTCCACTACCAACCACACCTCTGGAATCTGTGGTACATACACTCACCTCCTCCACTACCAACCACACCTCTGGAATCTGTGGTACATACACTCACCTCCTCCACTACCAACCACACCTCTGGAATCTGTGGTACATACACTCACCTCCTCCACTACCAACCACACCTCTGGAATCTGTGGTACATACACTCACCTCCTCCACTACCAACCACACCTCTGGAATCTGTGGTACATACACTCACCTCCTCCACTACCAACCACACCTCTGGAATCTGTGGTACACAAACACACACACATAGTAAACATACACGTTAATGAAGTCATTTGGAGGACTAATAATGTGTTTGTGTGTGTGTGTGTGTGTGTCTCTGTGCCTTGTGTGTGTGTGTCAGGGTGGTGTGGCGAGGAGAGGGTTAATTATCTCTCTCTGAGGAATGGCAGTTCGACCTCTGACTCGTCTCTTCTCGTCTCTGATTGGATGGTATCGAGTGGCGAGGGTGTGTGTGTCCCGCGGCATGCCCCAGTGTGTGTGTACGGAGCGGCGAGGGCGTGTGAGGTGCTGCGCTCCGAGGTTTTCTCCTCCTGCCACACTCACGTTCCCATCATGCCTTTCATCATCCGCTGCCAACAGGAAGCCTGTCAGGAGACAGACGTCTGTGATGTGATTTCCTCCTACACACATCTCTGCCGACAGAGAGGACTCTGTGTCCACTGGAGAAGCACAAACCTCTGCCGTAAGTCTGTGTTCTGATCTGACGACACCTGTATAGCTTTGATTCCTGTCTCGGTTCGGTGTTCTCTCTGTTTTAAAATATAGTGAAATCAATGTTTTTACGGTTTACTTTGTAGAACCTTCGTTGCGATGAATGCACTTTACAAATAAAACCTTTAATATTATTATTATTATTATTATTATTATTATTATTATTATTATTATTATTATTATGAAGGAATATTATTATTAATATTAATGATTGTTATTATTATTAATGATGATGATGATGATTATTCATATTATTATTTGCTATTGTTATTATGAATGAATATGATTATTTCGAATTATTATTATCATGATTAATTATTATTATTAGTAATTATTATTATTATTATTACTATTATTATTATTATTATCATTATTAATTATTATTATTATTATTATTATTAATGATGATGGTGATTATTATGAATTATTATTATTGTTATTATTGTTATATTGTTGTCATTATGCATAATTATTACTATTTGTATTATAAATTATTATTATTTTTATTATGAATGATTCTTCTTCTTCTTATGAATGATGATTGTTATTGTGTGTGTAGCCATGCAGTGCCCCAGCTCCATGGAGTATGATGCGTGTTGGACCGGGTGTGTGGAGGACTGCAGCAGCATTGGCCTGTTGCCTGGCACCTCGGGGGCTGTCAGTGGTAATGGGAGTGTGTGTATCACCAAGCCAACAGAAGGGTGTTTTTGTCCCAGGAACACGGTGCTCCTGGGGGGGGATTGTGTGTCACCTGACGCCTGCAACCAGTGTGTCGACCAGCACGGACACAAACACCCGGTGAGACAACACACATCCACACTCACACACACATAAAGGTGTTCACCAGGACACAGACTCTGTTCAAGCGGTAACCACATATATCCCCATCTGGCTGGGATCCTCTGTTCAAGCGGTAACCACATATATCCCCATCTGGCTGGGATCCTCTGTTCAAGCGGTAACCACATATATCCCCATGTGGCTGGGATCCTCTGTTCAAGCGGTAACCACATATATCCCCATCTGGCTGGGATCCTCTGTTCAAGCGGTAACCACATATATCCCCATGTGGCTGGGATCCTCTGTTCAAGCGGTAACCACATATATCCCCATCTGGCTGGGATCCTCTGTTCAAGCGGTAACCACATATATCCCCATGTGGCTGGGATCCTCTGTTCAAGCGGTAACCACATATATCCCCATGTGGCTGGGATCCTCTGTTCAAGCGGTAACCACATATATCCCCATGTGGCTGGGATCCTCTGTTCAAGCGGTAACCACATATATCCCCATCTGGCTGGGATCCTGGTTCCATCCCTGCATCAGGTCGCGGCCAAACTGATCCGTGGAGAATGGACAGTATTTGTCACATGCTGCGTAAACAACAGGGGTAGATGAACACTGACATGCTGACTTTCCAACAATGCAATAAAATAAAGCAATACATTTGAAACAGATACATTTTGGTCGGTGCGCGTGTGGAGTGTGTCTAATTGGCTAACATAGCATTGGAAATCCCGGATACTGATAAAATCAACGTGCCAGTTTGGCCTAACCCTAACCCTCTACATTTCTCCTCCCTCTCTTTCTGCTTCTCTGCTCCTACTGTATTCTTTACCACACACACAAAAAGGAAAAAAGGTATTTACAGTACGTGTGTGTGTGTTTGTGTTTTCGGTTTTACTATCGTTTTTGGGACCAGAGTCCTCACAAGGATAGTAAAACAAGGATGGTACCCTTCGCCAGCTCACATCTGTGTGAAGCTGGATTCCGTGCTCTCGTCTGCTTTAAAACCAAATATCCATCCTGGTTGGATGTGACAGCAGAGATGAGGTGCGCACTGTCGACCACGCCCCCAGACTTTGAGAAGCTCCGACGCAACATGCATCAAGCACACCCATCTCATTGAGTGAGATGAGATACAATCAGAAATAAAAGACAATCAGAAATTGTCAGACTAATTAGAAATTGACCGTCATAGCCGCACATTAAACGTACAGTATGTGATGGTGAGTTGAGAAGACAATCAGAAATAGGGTCCGAATGTTTTCCGATTGAGTGCCATAGCGCCAAATAAAAAAGTAAACATTGGCTGTTAATTACATCGTTTTTTTCACATGGTTTGGGGTCGTAAGAATTTTCAGATATCAAAATGGGGTCATGGAGAAAAACAGTTTGGGAACCCCTGGTTTAGGGGTTAGGGGTTAGGGTTTAGGGTTTAGGGTTTAGGGGTTAGGGTTTAGGGTTTAGGGGTTAGGGGTTAGGGGTTAGGGGTTAGGGGTTAGGGGTCAGGGTTTAGGGTTTAGGGGTTTAGGGGTTAGGGTTTAGGAAAAATTGGATTTTGAATGGGAATAAATTGTTTGCTCCCCACAAGGATAGTAAAAGGTCTGTGTTTGTGTGCAGTATCTACAGAGTTGGGTGCCAGAGGAGAACACATGTCTGATTTGTATGTGTCTGGATGGTCAACGTATCAACTGCACCGCTCGACCCTGCATTGATCATAAAGGTAACACACCCATGTCGTCCAAAAACTTATACTTTTGACTAATCTGTCCATAGCACATTCTACCAAAAGTCTTGATGATCATCCAGGTGCTTTTTGGCAAACTTGAGTCAACTTTTTGTACGAGATGGGTCCCATTACGTCTGGCGAAAACCAAACACTGCATTCCACAGTAAGAATCTCATACGAACAGTCAAGCATGGTGGTGGTAGTGTGATGTTTGGGGATGCTTTGCTGCCTCAGGACCTGGACGACTTGCCTTAATAGAAGGAATCATATGAATTCTGCTCTGTATCAGAGAATTCTACAGGAGAATGTCAGACCATCCGTCTGTGAGCTGAAGCTGAAGCGAAGCTGGGTCATGCAGCAAGACAATGATCCAAAACATACAATCAAGTCTAAATGAAAATGGCTAAAAAGCAACACATTTGAAGTTTTGGAATGGCCTAATCAAAGTCCAGAACTAATCCCAATTGAGATGTTGAGGCAGGACTTGAAACGAGCAGTTCATGATTGAAAAGCCACAAATGTCACTGAGTTAAAGCAGTTCTGCATGGAAGAGTGGGCCAAAATTCCTCCACAACGATGTGAGAGACTGATCAACAACTACAGGAAGCATTTGGTTGCAGTCATTGCAGCTAAAGGTGGCACAACCAGTTATTGAGTGTAAGGGGACAATTACTTTTCACACAGGGTCATTGGGTGTTGCATAACTTTGCTAATTAAATAAATAAAATAAGTATTTACTGGTGTTGTTATTTGTAAACTCAGGTTCTCTTTGTCTAATATTAGGTTTTGGTTGAAGATCTGATAACATTCATCATAAAAAATGTGTGTGTGTGTGTGTGTGTGTGTGTGTGTGTGTGTGTGTGTGTGTGTGTGTGTGTAGCTCCAGCGTGTGGACCCTGTGAGGTTCTGAGGGAGAAGAGGGAGTCCAAGTGTTGTCCGGAGTACGAGTGTGGTACGTAATAATATATACTGTATTATATAATACTACACTACTAGAATACTATACTAATATATACTGTATTATATAATACTACACTACTACATTACATACTAATATATACTATATTATATAATACCTCACTACTACATTACATACTAATATATACTGTGTTATATAATACTACACTACTACATTACATACTAATATATACTGTATTATATAATACCTCACTACTACATTACATACTAATATATACTGTATTATATAATATTACACTACACTACTACATTACATACTAATATATACTGTATTATATAATACTACACTACTAGAATACTATACTAATATATACTGTATTATATAATACTACACTACTACATTACATACTAATATATACTATATTATATAATACCTCACTACTACATTACATACTAATATATACTGTGTTATATAATACTACACTACTACATTACATACTAATATATACTGTATTATATAATACTACACTACTACATTACATACTAATATATACTGTATTATATAATACTACACTACTACATGACATACTAATATATACTGTATTATATAATACTACACTACTACATTACATACTAATATATACTGTATTATATAATACTACACTACTACATTACATACTAATATATACTGTATTATATAATACTACACTACTACATTACATACTAATATATACTGTATTATATAATACTACACTACTACATTACATACTAATATATACTGTATTATATAATACCTCACTACTACATTACATACTAATATATACTGTATTATATAATACTACACTACTACATTACATACTAATATATACTTTATTATATAATACTACACTACTACATTACATACTAATATATACTGTATTATATAATACTACACTACTACATTACATACTAATATATATACTTTATTATATAATACTACACTACTACATTACATACTAATATATACTTTATTATATAATACTACACTACTATATTACATACTAATATATACTTGATTATATAATACTACACTACTAGAATACTATACTAATATATACAATATATTTTAATATTACATTAACAGATTACTGTACTATACTAATCTATACTTTATATTATAATACTACACTAGTAGAATAATATACTATACTAATATATATGCATTTTATAATACAACATTACTAGAATACTATACTATACTTATATATACTGTATATTATAATACTAGACTACTAGAATATTATACTATACTAATATATACCATATATTATAATACTACACCACACTACATTACTATACTATACTGTATACAATACAACAATACATTAAGTGTTGTCCGGAGTAGCAGTGTGGTACGTACTACACTATACAATACTAATCTATATAATGCACTATATTGGACTACTATACTGTAGTCTACACTAATACTACACAACATTAATACTGTAATACAGTATGTGTAGTGTGTGATACTATAATGCTGTGTACTATGTGTGTGTGTGTGCGTGTTGTGTATTTGTGTGGGTGTCTATTGTGTGTGTACTGTGTGTGTGTACTGTGTGTGTGTATGTGTTTGGGTTGTGTGTGTGTGTGTGTGTGTGTGGTGTATTTTTGCGTGTGCTCTGTGGGTGTGTACTGTGTGTGTGTGTGTGTGTGTTGGTGTATTTTGTGTGTGTACTGTGTGTGTGGTGCATTTTTATGTGTGTGTGCGCGTATGTATGTAGTGTGTGACCTGGTGAGTTGTCAGCTGCCGGATGTTCCTCGCTGTGAAGACGGTCTGACTGTGGTGCTGACTAACCCTGGAGAATGTCAACCCATACACCACTGTGGTGAGTGACACACACACACACACACACACACACACACACACACACACACACATACACACACATACACACACATCCTGAATTATATGATCTCTGTTAAGGATGACTATCTGGATATCTGACCATCTGACCATCTGACCATCTGACTATCTGACTATCTGACCATCTGACCATCTAGATATCTGACCTTCTGAATATCTGACCATCTAGATATCTGACTATCTGGATATATGATCCTCTGATCATCTGACCATCAGACCATCTGACCATCTAGATATCTGACTATCTGGATATCTGACCATTTGATCAGCTGAATATCTGGATGTCTGACCATCTGAATATCTGACCATCTGACCATCTGGATATCTGGATATCTGGATATCAGACCATCTGACCATCTAGATATCTGACCTTCTGAATATCTGACCATCTGACCATCTGACCATCTGGATATCTGACCATCTGACCATCTGACCATCTGGATATCTGACCATCTGACCATCTGGATATCTGACCATCTGACCATCTGAATATCTGATCCTCTGATCATCTGACCATCAGACCATCTGACCATCTAGATATCTGACTATCTGGATATCTGACCATTTGACCAGCTGAATATCTGGATATCTGACCATCTGAATATCTGACCATCTGACCATCTGGATATCTGAATATCTGACCATCTGACCATCTGGATATCTGGATATCAGACCATCTGACCATCTGAACATCTAGATATCTGACCTTCTGAATATCTGGAGATCTGATCATCTGACCATCTGACCATCTAGATATCTGACCATCTGACCATCTGACCATCTGACCATCTGAATATCTGATCCTCTGACCATCTGACCATCTAGATATCTGGATATCTGACCATCTGACCATCTAGATATCTGACCATCTGACCATCTGACCATCTGAATATCTGGATATCTGGATATCTGACCATCTGACCATCTGAATATCTGGATATCTGAATATCTGGATATCTGGATATCAGACCATCTGACCACCTGACCATCTGACCATATAGATATCTGACCTTCTGGATATCTGACCATCTGACCATCTGGATATCTGACCATCTGACCATCTGACTATCTGGATATCTGATCCTCTGACCATCTGGATATCTGACCATCTGACCATCTGGATATCTGACCATCTGACCATCTGACCATCTGACCATCTAGATATCTGACCATCTGAATATCTGACCATCTGAATATCTGACCATCTGACCATCTGGATATCTGACCATCTGAATATCTGACCATCTGACCATCTGGATATCTGACCATCTGACCATCTGACCGGTTGACCGTCTAACTAGCGCTGCCTATCTGACCATCTGGATATCTGACCATCTGACCATCTGGATATCTGACTATCTGGATATCTGACCATCTGGATATCTGACCATCTGACCATCTGACCGGTTGACCGTCTAACTAGCGCTGCCTATCTGACCATCTGGATATCTGACTATCTGACCATCTGGATATCTGACTATCTGACCATCTGGATATCTGATTATCTGGATATCTGACTATCTGGATATCTGAACGGACGTTGGTTTTTGTTCACTTGTGTGAGTGATCATTTATGCCAGACAGGGAACCTAAGAAGGAACAGAAATGAATTATTTAGGCTATATTATTTAAATTATTTCAAGGCTATAGCTCCCGAGTGGCGCAGTGGTCTAAGGCAGTGGTCTAAGGCACTGGTCTAAGGCAGCGGTCTAAGGCAGCGGTCTAAGGCACTGGTCTAAGGCAGCGGTCTAAGGCACTGGTCTAAGGCAGCGGTCTAAGGCAGTGGTCTAAGGCACTGGTCTAAGGCAGCGGTCTAAGGCACTGGTCTAAGGCACTGGTCTAAGGCACTGGTCTAAGGCAGCGGTCTAAGGCACTGGTCTAAGGCACTGGTCTAAGGCAGCAGTCTAAGGCACTGGTCTAAGGCAGCGGTCAAAGGCAGCGGTCTAAGGCACTGGTCTAAGGCACTGGTCTAAGGCAGCGGTCTAAGGCACTGGTCTAAGGCACTGGTCTAAGGCAGTGGTCTAAGGCACTGGTCTAAGGCACTGGTCTAAGGCAGTGGTCTAAGGCACTGGTCTAAGGCAGTGGTCTAAGGCACTGGTCTAAGGCAGTGGTCTAAGGCACTGGTCTAAGGCACTGGTCTAAGGCACTGGTCTAAGGCAGCGGTCTAAGGCACTGGTCTAAGGCAGTGGTCTAAGGCACTGGTCTAAGGCAGTGGTCTAAGGCAGTGGTCTAAGGCAGTGGTCTAAGGCACTGGTCTAAGGCAGTGGTCTAAGGCACTGGTCTAAGGCACTGGTCTAAGGCAGTGGTCTAAGGCACTGGTCTAAGGCACTGGTCTAAGGCAGCGGTCTAAGGCACTGGTCTAAGGCAGTGGTCTAAGGCAGTGGTCTAAGGCAGTGGTCTAAGGCAGTGGTCTAAGGCACTGGTCTAAGGCAGTGGTCTAAGGCAGCGGTCTAAGGCACTGGTCTAAGGCAGGGGTCTAAGGCACTGGTCTAAGGCAGTGGTCTAAGGCAGTGGTCTAAGGCACTGGTCTAAGGCAGCGGACTAAGGCAGCGGTCTAAGGCACTGGTCTAAGGCACTGGTCTAAGGCACTGGTTTAAGGCAGCGGTCTAAGGCAGCGGTCTAAGGCAGCGGTCTAAGGCAGCGGTCTAAGGCAGCGGTCTAAGGCAGTGGTCTAAGGCACTGGTCTAAGGCACTGGTCTAAGGCACTGGTCTAAGGCACTGGTCTAAGGCAGCGGTCTAAGGCACTGGTCTAAGGCACTGGTCTAGGGCACTGCATGTCAGCGGTCTAAGGCAGCGGTCTAAGGCAGCGGTCTAAGGCAGTGGTCTAGGGCACTGGTCTAAGGCACTGCATCTCAGCGGTCTAAGGCAGCGGTCTAAGGCAGCGGTCTAAGGCAGTGGTCTAAGGCAGTGGTCTAAGGCACTGCATCTCAGCGGTCTAAGGCACTGCATCTCAGTGGTCTAAGGCACTGGTCTAAGGCACTGGTCTAGGGCACTGCATGTCAGCGGTCTAAGGCAGCGGTCTAAGGCAGCGGTCTAAGGCAGTGGTCTAGGGCACTGGTCTAAGGCACTGCATCTCAGCGGTCTAAGGCAGCGGTCTAAGGCAGTGGTCTAAGGCAGTGGTCTAAGGCACTGCATCTCAGCGGTCTAAGGTACTGCATCTCAGTGGTCTAAGGCACTGGTCGAAGGCACTGGTCTAAGGCACTGGTCTAAGGCAGCGGTCTAAGGCACTGGTCTAAGGCACTGGTCTAAGGCAGCGGTCTAAGGCACTGCATATCAGTGGTCTAAGGCAGTGGTCTAAGGCACTGCATGTCAGTGGTCTAAGGCACTGCATCTCAGCGGTCTAAGGCACTGCATATCAGTGGTCTAAGGCAGTGGTCTAAGGCACTGCATGTCAGCGGTCTAAGGCACTGCATCTCAGTGGTCTAAGGCACTGCATCTCAGTGGTCTAAGGCACTGCATCTCAGTGGTCTAAGGCACTGCATCTCAGTGGTCTAAGGCACTGCATCTCAGTGGTCTAAGGCACTGCATCTCAGTGGTCTAAGGCACTACATCTCAGTGGTCTAAGGCACTGCATCTCAGTGGTCTAAGGCAGCGGTCTAAGGCACTGCATCTCAGTGGTCTAAGGCAGCGGTCTAAGGCACTGCATCTCAGTGGTCTAAGGCAGCGGTCTAAGGCACTGCATCTCAGTGGTCTAAGGCACTGCATCTCAGTGGTCCAAGGCACTGCATCTCAGTGGTCTAAGGCAGCGGTCTAAGGCACTGCATCTCAGTGGTCTAAGGCACTGCATCTCAGTGGTCTAAGGCACTGGTCTAAGGCACTGCATCTCAGTGGTCTAAGGCAGCGGTCTAAGGCACTGCATCTCAGTGGTCTAAGGCACTGCATCTCAGTGGTCTAAGGCAGCGGTCTAAGGCAATGCATCTCAGTGGTCTAAGGCAGCGGTCTAAGGCACTGCATATCAGTGGTCTAAGGCAGTGGTCTAAGGCACTGCATATCAGTGGTCTAAGGCAGTGGTCTAAGGCACTGCATCTCAGTGGTCTAAGGTACTGCATCTCAGCGGTCTAAGGCACTGCATCTCAGTGGTCTAAGGCACTGGTCTAAGGCACTGCATCTCAGTGGACTAAGGCAGCGGTCTAAGGCAATGCATCTCAGTGGTCTAAGGCACTGCATCTCAGTGGTCTAAGGCAGCGGTCTAAGGCAATGCATCTCAGTGGTCTAAGGCAGCGGTCTAAGGCACTGCATCTCAGTGGTCTAAGGCACTGCATCTCAGTGGTCTAAGGCACTGGTCTAAGGCACTGCATCTCAGTGGTCTAAGGCACTGCATCTCAGTGGTCTAAGGAGATGCATATCAGTGGTCTAAGGCAGTGGTCTAAGGCACTGCATATCAGTGGTCTAAGGCAGTGGTCTAAGGCACTGCATCTCAGTGGTCTAAGGTACTGCATCTCAGCGGTCTAAGGCACTGCATCTCAGTGGTGTAAGGCACTGGTCTAAGGCACTGCATCTCAGTGGTCTAAGGCACTGCATCTCAGTGGTCTAAGGCAGCGGTCTAAGGCACTGCATCTCAGTGGTCTAAGGCACTGCATCTCAGTGGTCTAAGGCACTGCATCTCAGTGGTCTAAGGCAGCGGTCTAAGGCACTGCATCTCAGTGGTCTAAGGCAGCGGTCTAAGGCACTGCATCTCAGTGGTCTAAGGAACTGCATCTCAGTGGTCTAAGGCACTGGTCTAAGGCACTGCATCTCAGTGGTCTAAGGCACTGGTCTAAGGCACTGCATATCAGTGGTCTAAGGCACTGGTCTAAGGCACTGCATCTCAGCGGTCTAAGGCACTGCATCTCAGTGCTAGAGGCGTCACTACAGACCCCTGGTTCGATTCCAGGCTGTATCACAACCGGCCGTGATTGGGAGTCCCATAGGGCGGCGCACAATTGGCCCAGCGTCGTCCGGGTTTGGCAGGTGTAGGCCGTCATTGTAAATAAACATTTGTTCTTAACTGACTTGCCTAGTTAAATAAAGGTTAAATAAAAATAAAAACAAAGAAATACATTGTGAAGCATTTGCTAGTGTGACACATTAAGCAGGTAAGGACATAAAGAGCTCAGAAGTTTAACAACGTTGTATTAAATCATTATAGTCTTTAAATTGTGCATTTAGGCTGTGACTTACTTAGAATGAAATACAAATTAAATGGTGCCTTGAGAGCCGGCCAGCAGCGGAGAATACCCTCTCCACACTTGCAGAGCCACTGGGGATGCTAAACACCCTTATGGACACTCTTGCCAGGATGGGCTAGTCTCCCGAGTGGCGCAGTGGTCTAAGGCACTGCATCACAGTGCTAGCTGTGCCACTAAAGATCCTGGTTTGAATCCAGGCTCTGTCGTAGCCGGCCGCAACCGGGAGACCCATGGGGCGGCGTGCAATTGGCCCAGCGTTGTCCAGGGTAGGGGAGGGAATGGCTGGCAGGGATGTAGCTCAGTTGATAGAGCATGGCGTTTGCAACGCCAGGGTTGTGGGTTCGATTCCCACAGGGGGTATGAAAAATAATAATGTATGCACTAACTGTAAGTCGCTCTGGATAAGAGCGTCTGCTAAATGACTAAAATGTAAATGTGATATGCAGAGTTGTTTTTTTATTTTTATATAGGTTGGCCTAAATGTTTTTAGGAAAAATAACCCAATCAAAATGGAACTCTCCTTGAACGTGGGAATATGCCAGACCTATTGGGCCTAAATCAGTTATGACCTTTTGTATTGATAATAGAACCAAAATGAAGGAAACGTGTAAGAGATTGCTTTGCTACAATGACACACTTAGTTATCTACCCACCTCGTTCCTTTCTGTTAGCATGTGAACGTAGTAATGGCACACTTAGTTATCTACCCACCTCGTTCCTTTCTGTTAGCATGTGAACGTAGTAATGGCACACTTAGTTATCTACCCACCTCGTTCCTTTCTGTTAGCATGTACACGTAGTAATGACACACTTAGTTTACTGGAGAACTACATGAGCACTACTGGAGCTAATGGAGCATTACTGGAGCACTACTAAAACACTACAGGAAGACTACTGGAACACTACTGGAGGACTACTGGAGCACTACTGGAGCTAATGGAGCACTACTGGCACACTACTGGAACACTACTGGAACACTACTGGAGCACTACTGGAAAACTACTGGAGCACTACTGGAAAACTACTGGAACACTACTGGAGCTACTGGAGCACTACTGGAGCACTACTGGAGCACTACTGGAGCTAATGGAGCACTACTGGAGCACAACTGGAACATTACTGGAACACTACTGGAGGACTACTGGAACACTACTGGAGCACTACTGGCACACTAATGAGCACTACTGGAGCACTACTGAAGCTACTGGAGCACTACTGGAGCACTACTGGAGGACTACTGGAACACTACTGGAGCACTACTGGAGCACTAC
Source organism: Coregonus lavaretus (assembly GCF_964263955.1). NCBI lineage: Eukaryota > Metazoa > Chordata > Actinopteri > Salmoniformes > Salmonidae > Coregonus > Coregonus lavaretus. Next base: position 215,039 of record NC_139996.1, read on the forward strand.
TGGAACATTACTGGAACACTACTGGAGGACTACTGGAACACTACTGGAGCACTACTGGCACACTAATGAGCACTACTGGAGCACTACTGAAGCTACTGGAGCACTGCTGGAGCACTACTGGAGGACTACTGGAACACTACTGGAGCACTACTGGAGCACTACAGAAGGACTACTGGAACACTACTGGAGGACTACTGGAGCACTACTGGAGCACTACTTGAGCACTACTGGATCACTACTGGAGCACTACTGGAGGATTACTGGAGCACTACTGGCGCATTACTGGAGCACTACTGGAGGACTACTGGAGCACTACTGGAGCACTACTGGAGCACTACTGGAGCACTACTGGAGCACTACTGGAACACTACTGGAGGACTACTGGAGCAGTACTGGAGCTACTGGAGCACTACTGGAACACTACTGGATGACTACTGGAGCACTACTGGAGCACTACTGGAGGACTACTGGAGCACTACTGGAGCACTACTGGAGCACTACTGGAGGACTACTGGAGGACTACTGGAGCACTACTGGAGCTACTGGAGTACTACTGGAACAGTACTGGAGGACAACTGGAGCTACTGGAGCACTACTGGAGGACTACTGGAGCACTACTGGAACACTACTGGAGCACTACTGGAGCTACTGGAGCACTACTGGAACACTACTGGAGCACTACTGGAGCACAACTAGAACACTACTGGCGCACTACTGAAGCACTACTGGAGCACTCCTGGAGCACTACTGGAGCACTACTGGAACCCTACTGGAGGACTACTGGAGGACTACTGGAGCACTCCTGGAGCACTACTGGAGCACTACTGGAACCCTACTGGAGGACTACTGGAGGACTACTGGAACACTACTGGAGCTACTGGAGCACCACTGGAGCACTACTGGATCTACTGGAGCACTACTGGAGCACTACTGGAGCTAATGGAGCACTACTGGAGCACTACTGGAGTACTACTGGAACACTACTGGAACACTACTGGAGGACTACTGCAACACTACTGGAGCAATACTGAAGCTACTGGAGCACTACTTGAGCACTATTGGAGGACTTTTGGAACACTACTGGAGGACTACTGGAGGACTACTGGAGGACTACTGGAGCACTACTGGAGCACTACTGGAACACTACTGGAGCACTACTGGATGACTACCGGAACACTTCTGGAACACTACTGGAGGACTACTGGAGGACTACTGGAACACTATTGGAGGACTACTGGAACACTACTGGAGCACTACTGGATGACTACTGGAACACTACTGGAGGACTACTGGAGCACCACTGGAGGACTACTGGAACACTACTGGATAACTACTGGAGCACCACTGGAGGACTACTGGAGCACTACTGGAGCCCTACTGGAGGACTACTGGAGCACTACTGGAGGACTACTGGAAAACTACTGGAGGACTACCGGAACACTACTGGAGGACTGCTGGAGCACTACTGGAGGACTACTGGAACACTACTGGATGACTACTGGAGCACTACTGGATGACTACTGGAGGACTACTGGAACACTACTGGAACACTACTGGAGGACTACTGGAACACTACTGGAGCACTACTGGAGCACTACTGGAGGACTACTGGAGCACTGCTGGAGCACTACTGGAGCACTACTGGAGGACTACTGGAACACTACTGGAGCACTACTGGAGATACTGGAGCACTACTGGAGCACTACTGGAGCTACTGGAGCACTACTGGAACACTACTGGAGGATTACTGGAACACTACTGGAGCACTACTGGAACATTACTGGAGGACTACTGGAACACTACTGGAGCACTACTGGAGCTACTGGAGCACTACTGGGGGACTACTGGAGGACTACTGGAGGACTACTGGAGCACTACTGGAACACTACTGGAACACTACTGGAGGACTACTGGAGCACTACTGGAGCACTACTGGAGCACTACTTGAGCACTACTGGATCACTACTGGAGCACTACTGGAGGATTACTGGAGCACTACTGGCGCACTACTTGAGCACTACTGGATCACTACTGGAGCACTACTGGAGGATTACTGGAGCACTACTGGCGCATTACTGGAGCACTACTGGAGGACTACTGGAGCACTACTGGAGCACTACTGGAGCACTACTGGAGCACTACTGGAACACTACTGGAGCACTACTGGAACACTACTGGAGCAGTACTGGAGCTACTGGAGCACTACTGGAACACTACTGGATGACTACTGGAGCACTACTGGAGCACTACTGGAGGACTACTGGAGCACTACTGGAGCACTACTGGAGGACTACTGGAGGACTACTGGAGCACTACTGGAGCTACTGGAGTACTACTGGAACAGTACTGGAGGACAACTGGAGCTACTGGAGCACTACTGGAGGACTACTGGAGCACTACTGGAACACTACTGGAGCACTACTGGAGCTACTGGAGCACTACTGGAACACTACTGGAGCACTACTGGAGCACAACTAGAACACTACTGGCGCACTACTGAAGCACTACTGGAGCACTCCTGGAGCACTACTGGAGCACTACTGGAACCCTACTGGAGGACTACTGGAGGACTACTGGAACACTACTGGAGCTACTGGAGCACCACTGGAGCACTACTGGATCTACTGGAGCACTACTGGAGCACTACTGGAGCTAATGGAGCACTACTGGAGCACTACTGGAGTACTACTGGAACACTACTGGAACACTACTGGAGGACTACTGCAACACTACTGGAGCAATACTGAAGCTACTGGAGCACTACTTGAGCACTATTGGAGGACTTTTGGAACACTACTGGAGGACTACTGGAGGACTACTGGAGGACTACTGGAGCACTACTGGAGCACTACTGGAACACTACTGGAGCACTACTGGATGACTACCGGAACACTTCTGGAACACTACTGGAGGACTACTGGAGGACTACTGGAACACTATTGGAGGACTACTGGAACACTACTGGAGCACTACTGGAGGACTACTGGAACACTACTGGAGGACTACTGGAGCACCACTGGAGGACTACTGGAACACTACTGGATAACTACTGGAGCACCACTGGAGGACTACTGGAGCACTACTGGAGCCCTACTGGAGGACTACTGGAGCACTACTGGAGGACTACTGGAAAACTACTGGAGGACTACCGGAACACTACTGGAGGACTGCTGGAGCACTACTGGAGGACTACTGGAACACTACTGGATGACTACTGGAGCACTACTGGATGACTACTGGAGGACTACTTGAACACTACTGGAACACTACTGGAGGACTACTGGAACACTACTGGAGCACTACTGGAGCACTACTGGAGGACTACTGGAGCACTGCTGGAGCACTACTGGAGCACTACTGGAGGACTACTGGAACACTACTGGAGCACTACTAGAGCACTACTGGAGGACTACTTGAACACTACTGGAACACTACTGGAGGACTACTGGAACACTACTGGAGCACTACTGGAGCACTACTGGAGCACTACTGGAGCACTACTGGAACAATACTGGAGCTACTGGAGCACTACTGGAGGACTACTGGAGCACTACTGGAACACTACTGGAGCACTACTGGAGCTACTGGAGCACTACTGGAACACTACTGGAGCACTACTGGAGCACAACTAGAACACTACTGGCGCACTACTGAAGCACTACTGGAGCACTCCTGGAGCACTACTGGAGCACTACTGGAACCCTACTGGAGGACTACTGGAGGACTACTGGAACACTACTGGAGCTACTGGAGCACCACTGGAGCACTACTGGAGCTACTGGACCACTACTGGAGCACTACTGGAGCTAATGGAGCACTACTGGAGCACTACTGGAGTACTACTGGAACACTACTGGAACACTACTGGAACACTACTGGAGGACTACTGCAACACTACTGGAGCACTACTGAAGCTACTGGTGCACTACTGGAGGACTACTGGAACACTACTGGAGGACTACTGGAGGACTACTGGAGGACTACTGGAGCACTACTGGAGCACTACTGGAACACTACTGGAGCACTACTGGATGACTACCGGAACACTACTGGAACACTACTGGAGGACTACTGGAGGACTACTGGAACACTACTGGAACACTATTGGAGGACTACTGGAACACTACTGGAGCACTACTGGAGCACTACTAGAGCACTACTGGATGACTACTGGAGCACTACTGGAGGACTACTGGAGCACCACTGGAGCACTACTGGAGGACTACTGGAGGACTACTGGAACACTACTGGAGGACTACTGGATTACCACTGGAGGACTACTGGAACACTACTGGATGACTACTGGAGCACCACTGGAGGACTACTGGAGCACTACTGGAGCCCTACTGGAGGACTACTGGAGCACTACTGGATGACTACTGGAACACTACTGGAGGACTACCGGAACACTACTGGAGGACTGCTGGATCACTACTGGAGGACTACTGGAACACTACTGGATGACTACTGGAGCACCACTGGAGGACTACTGGAGGACTACTTGAACACTACTGGAACACTACTGGAGGACTACTGGAACACTACTGGAGCACTACTGGAGCACTACTGGAGCACTACTGGAGGACTACTGGAGCACTACTGGAGCACTACTGGAGCACTACTGGAGGACTACTGGAACACTACTGGAGCACTACTGGAGGACTACTGGAACACTACTGGAGCACTACTGGAACAATACTGGAGCACTACTGGAACACTACTGGAGGACTACTGGAACACTACGGGAGTACTACTGGAGGACTACTGGAGGCTACTGGAGCACTACTGGAGGACTACTGGAGCACTACTGGAGGACTACTGGAGGACTACTGGAACACTACTGGAACACTACTGGAGGACTACTGGAACACTACTGGAGCACTACTGGAGCACTACTGGAGCACTACTGGAGGACTACTGGAGCACTACTGGAGCACTACTGGAGGACTACTGGAACACTACTGGAGCACTACTAGAGCACTACTGGAGGACTACTTGAACACTACTGGAACACTACTGGAGGACTACTGGAACACTACTGGAGCACTACTGGAGCACTACTGGAGCACTACTGGAACAATACTGGAGCTACTGGAGCACTACTGGAGGATACTGGAGCACTACTGGAACACTACTGGAGCACTACTGGAGCTACTGGAGCACTACTGGAGCACTACTGGAACAATACTGGAGCTACTGGAGCACTACTGGAGGACTACTGGAGCACTACTGGAGCACTACTGGAGCACTACTGGAACAATACTGGAGCTACTGGAGCACTACTGGAGGACTACTGGAGCACTACTGGAACACTACTGGAGCACTACTGGAGCTACTGGAGCACTACTGGAACACTACTGGAGCACTACTGGAGCACTACTGGAGCACTACTGGAGCACTACTGGAACAATACTGGAGCTACTGGAGCACTACTGGAGGACTACTGGAGCACTACTGGAACACTACTGGAGCACTACTGGAGCTACTGGAGCACTACTGGAACACTACTGGAGCACTACTGGAGCACAACTAGAACACTACTGGCGCACTACTGAAGCACTACTGGAGCACTCCTGGAGCACTACTGGAGCACTACTGGAACCCTACTGGAGGACTACTGGAGGACTACTGGAACACTACTGGAGCTACTGGAGCACCACTGGAGCACTACTGGAGCTACTGGAGCACTACTGGAGCACTACTGGAACACTACTGGAACACTACTGGAACACCACTGGAACACTACTGGAGGACTACTGGAGCACTACTGAAGCTACTGGAGCACTACTGGAGCACTACTGGAGGACTACTGGAACACTACTGGAGGACTACTGGAGGACTACTGGAGGACTACTGGAGCACTACTGGAGCACTACTGGAACACTACTGGAGCACTACTGGATGACTACCGGAACACTACTGGAACACTACTGGAGGACTACTGGAGGACTACTGGAACACTACTGGAACACTATTGGAGGACTACTGGAACACTACTGGAGCACTACTGGAGCACTACTAGAGCACTACTGGATGACTACTGGAGCACTACTGGAGGACTACTAGAGCACCACTGGAGCACTACTGGAGGACTACTGGAGCACTACTGGAGGACTACTGGAACACTACTGGAGAACTACTGGAGCACCACTGGAGGACTACTGGAACACCACTGGATGACTACCGGAGCACCACTGGAGGACTACTGGAGCACTACTGGAGCCCTACTGGAGGACTACTGGAACACTACTGGAGGACTACTGGAACACTACTGGAGGACTACCGGAACACTACTGGAGGACTGCTGGAGCACTACTGGAGGACTACTGGAACACTACTGGATGACTACTGGAGCACTACTGGAGGACTACTGGAGGACTACTTGAACACTACTGGAACACTACTGGAACACTACTGGAGCACTACTGGAGCACTACTGGAGCACTACTGGAGGACTACTGGAGCACTACTGGAGCACTACTGGAGCACTACTGGAGGACTACTGGAACACTACTAGAGCACTACTAGAGCACTACTGGAGGACTACTTGAACACTACTGGAACACTACTGGAGGACTACTGGAACACTACTGGAGCACTACTGGAGCACTACTGGAACACTACTGGAGCACTACTAGAGCACTACTGGAGCACTACTGGAACAATACTGGAGCACTACTGGAACACTACTGGAGGACTACTGGAACACTACGGGAGTACTACTGGAGGACTACTGGAGGCTACTGGAGCACTACTGGAGGACTACTGGAGCACTACTGGAGGACTACTGGAACACTACTGGAGCACTACTGGAGGACTACTGGAACACTACTGGAGCGGAAATTGGAGTGTGAGTGAAGGTCAATGTGCCAGCCTTCAGGAATTGTCTCTTCTTCAGTCAAATTGTCTGTTCTCCAGCCAAATTGTCTTTGCTCCAGCCAAATTGTCTTTGCTCCAGCCAAATTGTCTTTGCTCCAGTCAAATTGTCTTTGCTCCAGTCAAATTGTCTTTGCTCCAGTCAAACTGGGCACGCTCCGCTCCAGTCAAATTGTCTTTGCTCCAGTCAAATTGTCTTTGCTCCAGTCAAACTGGGCACGCTCCGCTCCGCTCCAGCTCCTCACACCTAACTGAGGTTGTTGTCCACCAGCCAGCTCTTTCTCTGACGAAGCGCCTCAGAATGGAACTTGACTGGAAGTGTGGAAGGCTATGCAGTAGCAGTGAAAACAGACGGCGGGTTTAATTAGTTGTTTTCTTAGTCCATCACCATCTAACATAACCCTGTAACCCCATAACCACACAACATTGTGGACTTCAAAGCTCGAGCGTCATAAGTGATTTAAACAAGGAAGGGATTTCGTAAATCTGAAACTACGCATATTAAAAATAGTTGTCACATATAATCTTTAGATGCCCGAACTCAGAATCAATTGGGCTTCCCAAAAATAATATGTTCAATGTGATAGAAAATGTTGATTGGCAATTTTGGCAATTTTTCAGTGTCATCTAATACAGCTGTAGCAGGCTTGCGCCCTCTCCCGCCTAGCTTTTAACCAAATCCCTTTCAAGTTCCACTTTGTAGCACAGTGTTACCAGGCTCTATGCGCCAGCAATTCAAGCCTGGGGACGAGGTTACACAAGACCTGACACAGAGTCATGCAAAACACTCACCAGAAAACATTATTGAACAAGAATCAGTCCTATGATGGGTGTTAGCCAATAACTATCGGAGAATAGCAACCTGCCCTCTATATTTGTGTCATTCTGATTGGTCAGGAGAAACAAGAGCAACTTATTTTAATATTATTAATATTATTATTATTATTTTCGACATCCGAAAGAATTGGATTATATTATTTGAATGGTGAAATAACTCTCTCTCTCTCTCTCTCTCTCTCTCTCTCTCTCTCTCTCTCTCTCTCTCTCTCTCTCTCTCTCTCTCTCTCTCTCTCTCTCTCTCTCTCTCTCTCTCTCTCTCTCTCTCTCTCTCTCTCTCTCTCTCTCTCTCTCTACCTCTCTCTCTACCTCTACCTCTACCTCTACCTCTACCTCTACCTCTACCTCTACCTCTACCTCTACCTGTCTCTGTCTCTGTCTCTGTCTCTGTCTCTGTCTCTGTCTCTCTCTCTCTCTCTCTCTCTCTCTCTCAGCCTGTAAGAAGAAGGAGTGTTCTCTCCAGGTTCCACCTGCTTGCCCCACCCACCGCCGGCTGTCCGTTAAACAGACGCAGTGCTGTGATTCGTTCCAGTGTGTGTGTGACTGTCATAACGCCACCCACTCCTGTCCTCCTGGATTCATCACCTCCTCCTCCACCAACGACTGTGGCTGCACCGAGACCGCCTGCCTGCCTGACCAGGTGTGTGTGTGTGTAGGGGTGTGTGTGTAGGTGTGTGTGTGTGTGTGTGTTTACTCCTCTAATGTTTCTCTGTTTGTCTAGGTGTGTGTGGTAGGGGGTGTGGTCTACCGTGTGGGGAGCCAATGGGAGGAGGGCTGTGAGAAATGCAGCTGCACCCATCAGCAGGACACACACACTAACCTGCACATCGCTCAGTGTGTCCCACCTGTCTGTGACCACTCCTGTCCTCTGGTGACTATACAAACAGACACACACACACACACACACACACACACACACACACACACACACACACACACACACACACACACACACACACACACACACACACACACACACACACACACACACACACACACACACACACACACACACACACACACACACACACACACACACACACACACACACACACACACACACACACACCTACACACCTAAACCTAAACCTAAACCTAAACCTAAACCTAACCTTAACCTTAACTCAGATACCACCCTGCATCCCACTGCTGGCTTGCCTCTGAAGATAAGCAGGGTTGGTCCTGGTCAGTCCCTGGATGGGAGACCAGATGCTGCTGGAAGTGGTGTTGGAGGACCAGTAGGAGGAACTCTTTCCTCTGGTCAAAAATAATATCCCAAATCCCCAGGGCAGTGATTGGGGACGTTGCCCCAGGGCAGTGATTGGGGACGTTGCCCCAGGGCAGTGATTGGGGACGTTGCCCCAGGGCAGTGATTGGGGACGTTGCCCCAGGGCAGTGATTGGGGACGTTGCCCCAGGGCAGTGATTGGGGACGTTGCCCCAGGGCAGTGATTGGGGACGTTGCCCCAGGGCAGTGATTGGGGACGTTGCCCCAGGGCAGTGATTGGGGACATTGCCCTGTGCAGGGTGCCGTCTTTCGGATGGGATGTTAAATGGGTGTCCTGACTCTCTGAGGCACTTATCGTAAAAGTAGGGGTGTTAACCCCGGTGTCCTGGCTAAATTCAAAATCTGACCCTCATACCATTATGGTCACCTAATCATCCCCAGCTTCCAATTGGCTCATTCATCCCTCCTCCTCTCCCCTGTCACTATTCCCCAGGTTGTTCCTGAAAATGTATACTCCATCAACATACCTGGTAAAATAAATATAATAGCCCTAATTCTAACACTAAAGACTAAATTACACACGCTATACATTACACACACTATACATTATACACAATATACATTATACACACTATACACTGTACATTACACACACTATACATTACACACTATACATTACACACACTATACATTATACACACTATACATTACACACTATACATTACACACACTATACATTACACACACTATATATTACACACACTATACATTATACACACTATACACTGTACATTACACACACTATACATTATACACACTATACATTACACACACTATACATTACACACTATACATTACACACACTATATATTACACACACTATACATTATACACACTATACACTGTACATTACACACACTATACATTATACACACTATACATTACACACTATACATTACACACACTATACATTACACACACTATATATTACACACACTATACCTTACACACACTATACCTTACACACACTATATATTACACACTATACATTACACACACTATACATTACACACACTATACATTACACACACTATACATTACACACACTATACATTACACACACTATACATTACACACACAATATATTACACACACTATACATTACACACACTATACATTACACACACTATACATTACACACTATACATTACACACACTATACATTACACACACTATACATTATACACACTATACATTATACACACTATACATTATACACACTATACATTACACACACTATACATTACACACACTATACATTACACACACTATACATTATACACAATATACATTATACACACTATACACTGTACATTACACACACTATACATTACACACTATACATTACACACACTATACATTATACACACTATACATTACACACTATACATTACACACACTATACATTACACACACTATATATTACACACACTATACATTATACACACTATACACTGTACATTACACACACAAGACATTATACACACTATACATTACACACACTATACATTACACACTATACATTACACACACTATATATTACACACACTATACATTATACACACTATACACTGTACATTACACACACTATACATTATACACACTATACATTACACACACTATACATTACACACTATACATTACACACACTATACATTACACACACTATATATTACACACACTATACCTTACACACACTATATATTACACACTATACATTACACACACTATACATTACACACACTATACATTACACACACTATACATTAAGCACACTATACATTAAGCACACTATACATTACACACACTATACATTACACACACTATACATTACACACACTATACATTACACACACTATACATTACACACACTATACATTACACACACTATACATTACACACACAATACATTACACACACTATATATTACACACACTATACATTACACACACTATACATTACACACACTATACATTACACACTATACATTACACACACTATACATTATACACACTATACATTACACACACTATACATTACACACACTATACATTACACACACTATACATTACACACACTATATATTATACACACTATACATTACACACACTATACATTACACACTATACATTACACACACTATATATTACACACACTATACATTACACACACTATATATCTCCTGTCTCCTGAGTGGCGCAGTGGTCTAAGGCACTGCATCGCAGTGCTAACTGTGCTACTAGAGATCCTGGTTCGAATCCAGGCTCTGTCGCAGCCGGCCGCGACCGGGAGACTCATGGGCGGCGCACAATTGGCCCAGCGTCGTCCAGGGTAGGGGAGGGAATGGCCGGCAGGGATGTAGCTCAGTTGATAGAGCATGGCGTTTGCAACGCCAGGGTTGTGGGTTCGATTCCCACGGGGGGCCAGTATAAAAAAATTAAATAAAAAATGTATTCAGTAACTGTAAGTCGCTCTGGATAAGAGCGTCTGCTAAATGACTAAAATGTAAATGTAAAAATATATTACACACTATACATTACACACACTATACATTACACACACTATACATTACACACACTATATATTACACACACTATACATTACACACACTATACATTACACACTATACATTACACACACTATACATTACACACACTATACATTACACACACTAAATATTACACACTATACATTACACACACTATACATTACACACACTATACATTACACACACTATATATTACACACACTATACATTACACACACTATACATTATACACAATATACATTATACATTACACATACTATATATTATACACACTATACATTACACACACTATACATTACACACTATATATTACACACACTATACATTATACACACTATACATTACAGACACTATACATTACAGACACTATACATTACATACTATACATTACACACACTATACATTACACACACTATATATTACACACACTATATATTACACATGTATATTGATCTGGTACTGGTACTTCCTGTATATAGCTCCACATTGATATGGTGCTTCCTGTATATAGCTCCACATTGATCTGGTGCTTCCTGTATATAGCTCTATTCTTATGTATTTTATTTTATTCGTCTTGTATTATTTTAAAACTCTGCATCATTGGAAAGGGCTCATAAACAAGTATTTCACGGTAAAGTCTACACAAGTTGTATTCAGTGCCTGTGACAAATAAAATGACTTGATTTGATTTGTGTTTGTAGGGCTCAGTGTACCAGCGGTCGGAGAGTGAGTGTTGTGGGAGCTGCAGGAAGACCAGCTGTGTGGAGACAGATGGGCAGACACCTGGAGACTCACAGACAGACAGACGACTCAGAGAGGTCAATCAATCAATCAATCAATCAATCGTATTTATAAAGCCCTTTTTACGTCAGTAGATGTCACAAAATGCTATACAGAAACCCAGCCTAAAACCCCAAACAGCAGCAATGCAGATGTAGAAGCATGGAGGCTAGGAGAAACTCCCTAGAAAGGCGGGAATCTAGGAAGAAACCTAGAGAGGAACCAGGCTCTGAGGGCTGGCCAGTCCTCTTCTGGCTGTACTGGGTAGAGAGGAACCAGGCTCTGAGGGGTGGCCAGTCCCCTTCTGGCTGTACTGGGTAGAGAGGAACCAGGCTCTGAGGGGTGGCCAGTCCCCTTCTGGCTGTACTGGGTAGAGAGGAACCAGGCTCTGAGGGGTGGCCAGTCCTCTTCTGGCTGTACTGGGTAGAGAGGAACCAGGCTCTGAGGGCTGGCCAGTCCTATTCTGGCTGTACTGGGTAGAGAGGAACCAGGCTCTGAGGGCTGGCCAGTCCTCTACTGACTGTACTGGGTAGAGAGGAACCAGGCTCTGAGGGGTGGCCAGTCCCCTTCTGGCTGTACTGGGTAGAGAGGAACCAGGCTCTGAGGGCTGGCCAGTCCTCTTCTGGCTGTACTGGGTAGAGAGGAACCAGGCTCTGAGGGGTGGCCAGTCCCCTTCTGGCTGTACTGGGTAGAGAGGAACCAGGCTCTGAGGGGTGGCCAGTCCCCTTCTGGCTGTACTGGGTAGAGAGGAACCAGGCTCTGAGGGGTGTCCAGTCCCCTTCTGGCTGTACTGGGTAGAGAGGAACCAGGCTCTGAGGGGTGACCAGTCCTCTACTGGCTGTACTGGGTAGAGAGGAACCAGGCTCTGAGGGGTGGCCAGTCCCCTTCTGGCTGCACTGGGTAGAGAGGAACCAGGCTCTGAGGGGTGTCCAGTCCTATTCTGGCTGCCGGGTGGAGATTATAAGAGTACATGGCCATTAAGGCCAGATTATTCTTCAAGATGTTCTAACTTTCATAGATGACCAGCAGGGTCTAAAAATAATCCCAGTGGTTGTAGAGGGGGCAACAGGAGTAATGTCAGTTGGCTTTTCATAGCCTAACAGTCAGAGGTCAAGAAAACAGGTCCAGTAGAGAGACAGGTTCAAACAGCAGGTCCGGTGGAGAGGGACAGGGTCAAACAGCAGGTCTGGTAGAGAGAGACAGGTTCAAACAGCAGGTCTGGTAGAGAGGGACAGGGTCAAACAGCAAGTACAGTAGAGAGAGGCAAGCAGCAGGTCCAGTAGAGAGACAGGTTCAAACAGCAGGTCCGGTGGAGATGGACAGGGTCAAACAGCAGGTCTGGTAGAGAGAGACAGGTTCAAACAGCAGGTCCAGTAGAGAGAGGCAAGCAGCAGGTCCGGTAGAGAGAAAGGGTCAAACAGCAGATCCCGTAGAGAGACGGGGTCAAACAGCAGGTCCGGTAGAGAGAGACAGGGTCAAACAGCAGGTCCTGTAGAGAGAGACAGGGTCAAACAGCAGGTCCGGTACAGAGACATGGTCAAACAGAGGTACAGTAGAGAGAGACAGGGTAAAACAGCAGGTCCGGCAGAGAGAGACAGGATCAAACAGCAGGTCTGTAGAGAGAAATGTTCAAACAGCAGGTCCGGTAGAGAGAGACAGGGTGAAACAGCAGGTCCGGTAGAGAGAGACAGGGTGAAACAGCAGGTCCGGTAGAGAGAGACAGGGTCAAACAGCAGGTCTGTAGAGAGAAATGTTCAAACAGCAGGTCCGGTAGAGAGAGACATGGTCAAACAGCAGGTCCGGTGGAGAGACAGGTTCAAACAGCAAGTACAGTAGAGAGACAGGGTCAAACAGCAGGTCCGGTAGAGAGACATGGTCAAACAGCAGGTCCGGTAGAGAGAGACAGGGTCAAACAGCAGGTCCGGTATAGAGACAGGGTCAAACAGCAGGTCCGGTAGAGAGAAATGTTCAAACAGCAGGTCCGGTAGAGAGACAGGGTTACACAGCAGGTCCGGTACAGGGACAGATCAAACAGCAGGTCCAGTAGAGAGACAGGGTCAAACCGCAGGTCCGGTGGAGAGAGACAGGGTCAAACAGCAGGTCCGGTATAGAGACAGGGTCAAACAGCAGGTCCGGTAGAGAGAAATGTTCAAACAGCAGGTCCGGTAGAGAGACAGGGTCAAACAGCAGGTCTGTAGAGAGAAATGTTCAAACAGCAGGTCCGGTAGAGAGACAGGGTCAAACAGCAGGTCCGGTATAGAGACAGGGTCAAACAGCAGGTCCGGTAGAGAGAAATGTTCAAACAGCAGGTCCGGTATAGAGACAGGGTCAAACAGCAGGTCTGTAGAGAGAAATGTTCAAACAGCAGGTCCGGTAGAGAGACAGGGTTACACAGCAGGTCCAGTACAGGGACAGATCAAACAGCAGGTCCGGTATAGAGACAGGGTCAAACAGCAGGTCCGGTGGAGAGAGACAGGGTCAAACAGCAGGTCCGGTATAGAGACAGGGTCAAACAGCAGGTCCGGTAGAGAGAAATGTTCAAACAGCAGGTCCGGTAGAGAGACAGGGTTACACAGCAGGTCCAGTACAGGGACAGATCAAACAGCAGGTCCGGTATAGAGACAGGGTCAAACAGCAGGTCCGGTGGAGAGAGACAGGGTCAAACAGCAGGTCCGGTATAGAGACAGGGTCAAACAGCAGGTCCGGTAGAGAGAAATGTTCAAACAGCAGGTCCGGTAGAGAGACAGGGTCAAACAGCAGGTCCGGTATAGAGACAGGGTCAAACAGCAGGTCCGGTAGAGAGAAATGTTCAAACAGCAGGTCCGGTATAGAGACAGGGTCAAACAGCAGGTCTGTAGAGAGAAATGTTCAAACAGCAGGTCCGGTAGAGAGACAGGGTTACACAGCAGGTCCGGTACAGGGACAAGGTCAAACAGCAGGTCCAGTAGAGAGGGACAGATCAAACAGCAGGTCCGGTAGAGAGGGACAGATCAAACAGCAGGTCCGGTAGAGAGACAGGGTAAACAATATGTCCAGGAGAGGGTAGCAGCAGAATGTGAGGGAGGTCAGGATGTTGGTTTGTGTGTGTGTGTGTTTGGAGGTGTGTGTGTGTGTGTGTGTGTGTGTGTGTGTGTGTGTGTGTGTGTTTGTTTGTGTGATATGTTTCTGTCTCTCTAGTTAGGGGAGGTGTGGCGGTCTGTGGAGGATGTGTGTGTGTGTGGGGGGATGTGTGTGTGTGTGGGGGGATGTGTGTGTGTGGGGGGGATGTGTGTGTGTGTGGGGGGATGTGTGTGTGTGGGGGGGGATGTGTGTGTGTGGGGGGGGATGTGTGTGTGTGTGTGGGGGGGGGATGTGTGTGTGTGTGGGGGGATGTGTGTGTGTGTGTGTGTGTGGGGATGTGTGTGTGTGGGGGGGATGTGTGTGTGGGGGGGATGTGTGTGTGTGTGTGTGGGGGGATGTGTGTGTGTGTGTGGGGGGGGGATGTGTGTGTGTGTGGGGGGATGTGTGTGTGTGGGGGGGATGTGTGTGTGTGGGGGGATGTGTGTGTGTGTGTGTGGGGGGGATGTGTGTGTGTGTGGGGGGATGTGTGTGTGTGTGTGGGGGGATGTGTGTGTGTGGGGGGGGATGTGTGTGTGGGGGGGGATGTGTGTGTGTGTGGGGGGATGTGTGTGTGTGTGTGTGGGGGGATGTGTGTGTGTGTGTGTGGGGGGATGTGTGTGTGTGTGTGTGGGGGGGGATGTGTGTGTGTGTGTGTGGGGGGGGATGTGTGTGTGTGTGTGTGGGGGGGATGTGTGTGTGTGTGTGTGTGTGGGGGGATGTGTGTGTGTGTGTGTGTGGGGGGATGTGTGTGTGTGTGGGGGGATGTGTGTGTGTGGGGGGGATGTGTGTGTGTGGGGGGGATGTGTGTGTGTGGGGGGGGGGTGTGTGTGTGGGGGGGGGGATGTGTGTGTGTGTGGGGGGATGTGTGTGTGTGGGTGGGGATGTGTGTGTGGGGGGGATGTGTGTGTGTGTGGGGGGGTGTGTGTGTGTGTGGGGGGATGTGTGTGTGTGTGTGTGGGGGGGATGTGTGTGTGTGTGGGGGGATGTGTGTGTGTGTGTGGGGGGATGTTTGTGTGTGTGGGGGGATGTGTGTGTGTGGGGGGGGATGTGTGTGTGGGGGGTGATGTGTGTGTGTGTGTGGGGGGGGATGTGTGTGTGTGTGTGGGGGGGGGATGTGTGTGTGTGTGGGGGGATGTGTGTGTGTGTGTGGGGGGATGTGTGTGTGTGTGGGGGGATGTGTGTGTGTGGGGGGGGATGTGTGTGTGGGGGGGGATGTGTGTGTGTGTGTGTGTGGGGGGATGTGTGTGTGTGTGTGGGGGGGGGATGTGTGTGTGTGTGGGGGGATGTGTGTGTGTGGGGGGGGATGTGTGTGTATGGGGGGATGTGTGTGTGTGTGTGTGGGGGGGATGTGTGTGTGTGTGGGGGGATGTGTGTGTGTGTGTGGGGGGATGTGAGTGTGTGGGGGGGGATGTGTGTGTGGGGGGGGATGTGTGTGTGTGTGGGGGGATGTGTGTGTGTGTGTGTGGGGGGATGTGTGTGTGTGTGTGTGGGGGGATGTGTGTGTGTGTGTGTGTGTGGGGGGGGATGTGTGTGTGTGTGTGGGGGGGGATGTGTGTGTGTGTGTGTGGGGGGATGTGTGTGTGTGTGTGTGGGGGGATGTGTGTGTGTGTGTGTGGGGGGATGTGTGTGTGTGGTTTTGATACTGTGTGTGTGATATGTTTCTGTCTCTCTAGGTGGGGGAGGTGTGGCGGTCTGCGGAGGATGTGTGTGTGTTGCGTCAGTGTGTGTCGGTGGGAGAGGGAGAGGTTTTCATCACTCACTCCAACGTCAGCTGTCCATCACTAGACCCCCCCTCCTGTCCCCTGGGAACTGAGCTACGCTGTGACACCACCGACTGCTGCCCACGCTGCCACTGTGGTTGGTACACACAGTCCATACTGCAGTTTCATTGTTAAACCAGAAGAGGTCTCATTTTGGCTACAAACAGCAGAACAGTACACATTATTCACAGCTAATTTAACAGAAAAGTATTCACTTTTCCAAAGTTCCTCAGTTTTGCACAGTAGGATTTCTGTTCACTGATCTATACAACGTACTCCAGTGAAAGTTGTATTAAACATGAAAGAACTGAGTCGTCTTGACAGAATAACACTAGAACTGTCTCTCTATCTGCAGCTCCCCAAGACGCCTGTGTTCTCAACCACACTGTGATAGGAGTAAGACAACACCAACACAAACACACATGCACATATCACACACAGACTCACACTCATAATCATACCCATGTATTTTGTGAGCGTAGGCGGAGGAGAGTCTGATGCTGGATCTCTGTACTCACTGTGAGTGTTCAGTGGAGAAAGGAGCTGTTAAAAGATACAAGCTGTCCTGTCGACGAATCAGCTGCCCCACCTGCCCTGAGGTAACACACCTTCATCACCATCATCATCATCATCATCACCACCTTACTTTTAATTGCTTATGGCAGTCCATCGTTGCCGAATATAATGTTGCTTCCGGGGGTGGGTCATGTATACATATATATATATATATATATATATATATATATATATATATATATATATATATATATATATATATATATATATATATATGTTGCTATGGTTTCCAAGTCCTCTGTTGGTTATTCTGACAGGGAGAACAATAACAGGAGTAACAGGTTTCCAAGTCCTCTGTTGGTTATTCTGACAGGGAGAACAATAACAGGAGTTGCTATGGTTTCCAAGTCCTCTGTTGGTTATTCTGACAGGGAGAACAATAACAGGAGTTGCTATGGTTTCCAAGTCCTCTGTTGGTTATTCTGACAAGGAGAACAATAACAGGAGTTGCTATGGTTTCCAAGTCCTCTGTTGGTTATTCTGACGGGGAGAACAATAACAGGAGTTGCTATGGTTTCCAAGTCCTCTGTTGGTTATTCTGACAGGGAGAACAATAACAGGAGTTGCTATGGTTTCCAAGTCCTCTGTTGGTTATTCTGACAAGGATAACAATAACAGGAGTTGCTATGGTTTCCAAGTCCTCTGTTGGTTATTCTGACAAGGAGAACAATAACAGGAGTTGCTATGGTTTCCAAGTCCTCTGTTGGTTATTCTGACAAGGAGAACAATAACAGGAGTTGCTATGGTTTCCAAGTCCTCTGTTGGTTATTCTGACAAGGAGAACAATAACAGGAGTTGCTATGGTTTCCAAGTCCTCTGTTGGTTATTCTGACAAGGAGAACAATAACAGGAGTTGCTATGGTTTTCAAGTCCTCTGTTGGTTATTCTGACAGGGAGAACAATAACAGGAGTTGCTATGGTTTCCAAGTCCTCTGTTGGTTATTCAGACAAGGAGAACAATAACAGGAGTTGCTATGGTTTCCAAGTCCTCTGTTGGTTATTCTGACAGGGAGAACAATAACAGGAGTTGCTATGGTTTCCAAGTCCTCTGTTGGTTATTCTGACAGGGAGAACAATAACAGGAGTTGCTATGGTTTCCAAGTCCTCTGTTGGTTATTCTGACAAGGAGAACAATAACAGGAGTTGCTATGGTTTCCAAGTCCTCTGTTGGTAATTCTGACAAGGAGAACAATAACAGGAGTTGCTATGGTTTCCAAGTCCTCTGTTGGTTATTCTGACAAGGAGAACAATAACAAGAGTCGCTATGGTTTCCAAGTCCTCTGTTGGTTATTCTGACAGGGAGAACAATAACAGGAGTCGCTATGGTTTCCAAGTCCTCTGTTGGTTATTCTGACAAGGAGAACAATAACAGGAGTTGCTATGGTTTCCAAGTCCTCTGTTGGTTATTCTGACAGGGAGAACAATAACAGGAGTTGCTATGGTTTCCAAGTCCTCTGTTGGTTATTCTGACAAGGAGAACAATAACAGGAGTTGCTATGGTTTCCAAGTCCTCTGTTGGTTATTCTGACAAGGAGAACTATAACAGGAGTTGCTATGGTTTCCAAGTCCTCTGTTGGTTATTCTGACAGGGAGAACAATAACAGGAGTTGCTATGGTTTCCAAGTCCTCTGTTGGTTATTCTGACAGGGAGAACAATAACAGGAGTTGCTATGGTTTCCAAGTCCTCTGTTGGTTATTCTGACAGGGAGAACAATAACAGGAGTTGCTATGGTTTCCAAGTCCTCTGTTGGTTATTCTGACAAGGAGAACAATAACAGGAGTTGCTATGGTTTCCAAGTCCTCTGTTGGTTATTCTGACAAGGAGAACAGTATCAGGAGTTGCTATGGTTTCCAAGTCCTCTGTTGGTTATTCTGACAGGGAGAACAATAACAGGAGTTGATATGGTTTCCAAGTCCTCTGTTGGTTATTCTGACAAGGAGAACAATAACAGGAGTTGCTATGGTTTCCAAGTCCTCTGTTGGTTATTCTGACAGGGAGAACAATAACAGGAGTAACAGGTTTCCAAGTCCTCTGTTGGTTATTCTGACAGGGAGAACAATAACAGGAGTTGCTATGGTTTCCAAGTCCTCTGTTGGTTATTCTGACAGGGAGAACAATAACAGGAGTTGCTATGGTTTCCAAGTCCTCTGTTGGTTATTCTGACAAGGAGAACAATAACAGGAGTTGCTATGGTTTTCAAGTCCTCTGTTGGTTATTCTGACAGGGAGAACAATAACAGGAGTCGCTATGGTTTCCAAGTCCTCTGTTGGTTATTCTGACAAGGAGAACAATAACAGGAGTTGCTATGGTTTCCAAGTCCTCTGTTGGTTATTCTGACAGGGAGAACAATAACAGGAGTTGCTATGGTTTCCAAGTCCTCTGTTGGTTATTCTGACAAGGAGAACAATAACAGGAGTTGCTATGGTTTCCAAGTCCTCTGTTGGTTATTCTGACAAGGAGAACAGTATCAGGAGTTGCTATGGTTTCCAAGTCCTCTGTTGGTTATTCTGACAGGGAGAACAATAACAGGAGTTGCTATGGTTTCCAAGTCCTCTGTTGGTTATTCTGACAAGGAGAACAGTAACAGGAGTAACAGGTTTCCAAGTCCTCTGTTGGTTATTCTGACAAGGAGAACAGTATCAGGAGTTGCTATGGTTTCCAAGTCCTCTGTTGGTTATTCTGACAGGGAGAACAATAACAGGAGTTGCTATGGTTTCCAAGTCCTCTGTTGGTTATTCTGACAAGGAGAACAATAACAGGAGTTGCTATGGTTTCCAAGTCCTCTGTTGGTTATTCTGACAGGGAGAACAATAACAGGAGTAACAGGTTTCCAAGTCCTCTGTTGGTTATTCTGACAGGGAGAACAATAACAGGAGTTGCTATGGTTTCCAAGTCCTCTGTTGGTTATTCTGACAGGGAGAACAATAACAGGAGTTGCTATGGTTTCCAAGTCCTCTGTTGGTTATTCTGACAAGGAGAACAATAACAGGAGTTGCTATGGTTTCCAAGTCCTCTGTTGGTTATTCTGACAGGGAGAACAATAACAGGAGTTGCTATGGTTTCCAAGTCCTCTGTTGGTTATTCTGACAAGGAGAACAATAACAGGAGTTGCTATGGTTTCCAAGTCCTCTGTTGGTTATTCTGACAGGGAGAACAATAACAGGAGTTGCTATGGTTTCCAAGTCCTCTGTTGGTTATTCTGACAAGGAGAACAATAACAGGAGTCGCTATGGTTTCCAAGTCCTCTGTTGGTTATTCTGACAGGGAGAACAATAACAGGAGTTGCTATGGTTTCCAAGTCCTCTGTTGGTTATTCTGACAAGGAGAACAACAACAGGAGTTGCTATGGTTTCCAAGTCCTCTGTTGGTTATTCTGACAGGGAGAACAATAACAGGAGTTGCTATGGTTTCCAAGTCCTCTGTTGGTTATTCTGACAAGGAGAACAATAACAGGAGTTGCTATGGTTTCCAAGTCCTCTGTTGGTTATTCTGACAAGGAGAACAATAACAGGAGTTGCTATGGTTTCCAAGTCCTCTGTTGGTTATTCTGACAAGGAGAACAATAACAGGAGTCGCTATGGTTTCCAAGTCCTCTGTTGGTTATTCTGACAGGGAGAACAATAACAGGAGTTGCTATGGTTTCCAAGTCCTCTGTTGGTTATTCTGACAAGGAGAACAATAACAGGAGTTGCTATGGTTTCCAAGTCCTCTGTTGGTTATTCTGACAGGGAGAACAATAGCAGGAGTTGCTATGGTTTCCAAGTCCTCTGTTGGTTATTCTGACAAGGAGAACAATAACAGGAGTTGCTATGGTTTCCAAGTCCTCTGTTGGTTATTCTGACAAGGAGAACTATAACAGGAGTTGCTATGGTTTCCAAGTCCTCTGTTGGTTATTCTGACAGGGAGAACAATAACAGGAGTTGCTATGGTTTCCAAGTCCTCTGTTGGTTATTCTGACAAGGAGAACAATAACAGGAGTTGCTATGGTTTCCAAGTCCTCTGTTGGTTATTCTGAAAGGGAGAACAATAACAGGAGTTGCTATGGTTTCCAAGTCCTCTGTTGGTTATTCTGACAAGGAGAACAATAACAGGAGTTGCTATGGTTTCCAAGTCCTCTGTTGGTTATTCTGACAAGGAGAACAATAACAGGAGTTGCTATGGTTTCCAAGTCCTCTGTTGGTTATTCTGACAAGGAGAACAATAACAGGAGTCGCTATGGTTTCCAAGTCCTCTGTTGGTTATTCTGACAGGGAGAACAATAACAGGAGTTGCTATGGTTTCCAAGTCCTCTGTTGGTTATTCTGACAAGGAGAACAATAACAGGAGTTGCTATGGTTTCCAAGTCCTCTGTTGGTTATTCTGAAAGGGAGAACAATAACAGGAGTTGCTATGGTTTCCAAGTCCTCTGTTGGTTATTCTGACAAGGAGAACAATAACAGGAGTTGCTATGGTTTCCAAGTCCTCTGTTGGTTATTCTGACAAGGAGAACAATAACAGGAGTTGCTATGGTTTCCAAGTCCTCTGTTGGTTATTCTGACAAGGAGAACAATAACAGGAGTCGCTATGGTTTCCAAGTCCTCTGTTGGTTATTCTGACAGGGAGAACAATAACAGGAGTTGCTATGGTTTCCAAGTCCTCTGTTGGTTATTCTGACAGGGAGAACAATAACAGGAGTTGCTATGGTTTCCAAGTCCTCTGTTGGTTATTCTGACAGGGAGAACAATAACAGGAGTTGCTATGGTTTCCAAGTCCTCTGTTGGTTATTCTGACAAGGAGAACAATAACAGGAGTTGCTATGGTTTCCAAGTCCTCTGTTGGTTATTCTGACGGGGAGAACAATAACAGGAGTTGCTATGGTTTCCAAGTCCTCTGTTGGTTATTCTGACAGGGAGAACAATAACAGGAGTTGCTATGGTTTCCAAGTCCTCTGTTGGTTATTCTGACAAGGATAACAATAACAGGAGTTGCTATGGTTTCCAAGTCCTCTGTTGGTTATTCTGACAAGGAGAACAATAACAGGAGTTGCTATGGTTTCCAAGTCCTCTGTTGGTTATTCTGACAAGGAGAACAATAACAGGAGTTGCTATGGTTTCCAAGTCCTCTGTTGGTTATTCTGACAAGGAGAACAATAACAGGAGTTGCTATGGTTTCCAAGTCCTCTGTTGGTTATTCTGACAAGGAGAACAATAACAGGAGTTGCTATGGTTTTCAAGTCCTCTGTTGGTTATTCTGACAGGGAGAACAATAACAGGAGTTGCTATGGTTTCCAAGTCCTCTGTTGGTTATTCAGACAAGGAGAACAATAACAGGAGTTGCTATGGTTTCCAAGTCCTCTGTTGGTTATTCTGACAGGGAGAACAATAACAGGAGTTGCTATGGTTTCCAAGTCCTCTGTTGGTTATTCTGACAGGGAGAACAATAACAGGAGTTGCTATGGTTTCCAAGTCCTCTGTTGGTTATTCTGACAAGGAGAACAATAACAGGAGTTGCTATGGTTTCCAAGTCCTCTGTTGGTAATTCTGACAAGGAGAACAATAACAGGAGTTGCTATGGTTTCCAAGTCCTCTGTTGGTTATTCTGACAAGGAGAACAATAACAAGAGTCGCTATGGTTTCCAAGTCCTCTGTTGGTTATTCTGACAGGGAGAACAATAACAGGAGTCGCTATGGTTTCCAAGTCCTCTGTTGGTTATTCTGACAAGGAGAACAATAACAGGAGTTGCTATGGTTTCCAAGTCCTCTGTTGGTTATTCTGACAGGGAGAACAATAACAGGAGTTGCTATGGTTTCCAAGTCCTCTGTTGGTTATTCTGACAAGGAGAACAATAACAGGAGTTGCTATGGTTTCCAAGTCCTCTGTTGGTTATTCTGACAAGGAGAACTATAACAGGAGTTGCTATGGTTTCCAAGTCCTCTGTTGGTTATTCTGACAGGGAGAACAATAACAGGAGTTGCTATGGTTTCCAAGTCCTCTGTTGGTTATTCTGACAGGGAGAACAATAACAGGAGTTGCTATGGTTTCCAAGTCCTCTGTTGGTTATTCTGACAGGGAGAACAATAACAGGAGTTGCTATGGTTTCCAAGTCCTCTGTTGGTTATTCTGACAAGGAGAACAATAACAGGAGTTGCTATGGTTTCCAAGTCCTCTGTTGGTTATTCTGACAAGGAGAACAGTATCAGGAGTTGCTATGGTTTCCAAGTCCTCTGTTGGTTATTCTGACAGGGAGAACAATAACAGGAGTTGCTATGGTTTCCAAGTCCTCTGTTGGTTATTCTGACAAGGAGAACAATAACAGGAGTTGCTATGGTTTCCAAGTCCTCTGTTGGTTATTCTGACAGGGAGAACAATAACAGGAGTAACAGGTTTCCAAGTCCTCTGTTGGTTATTCTGACAGGGAGAACAATAACAGGAGTTGCTATGGTTTCCAAGTCCTCTGTTGGTTATTCTGACAGGGAGAACAATAACAGGAGTTGCTATGGTTTCCAAGTCCTCTGTTGGTTATTCTGACAAGGAGAACAATAACAGGAGTTGCTATGGTTTTCAAGTCCTCTGTTGGTTATTCTGACAGGGAGAACAATAACAGGAGTTGCTATGGTTTCCAAGTCCTCTGTTGGTTATTCAGACAAGGAGAACAATAACAGGAGTTGCTATGGTTTCCAAGTCCTCTGTTGGTTATTCTGACAGGGAGAACAATAACAGGAGTTGCTATGGTTTCCAAGTCCTCTGTTGGTTATTCTGACAGGGAGAACAATAACAGGAGTTGCTATGGTTTCCAAGTCCTCTGATGGTTATTCTGACAAGGAGAACAATAACAGGAGTTGCTATGGTTTCCAAGTCCTCTGTTGGTAATTCTGACAAGGAGAACAATAACAGGAGTTGCTATGGTTTCCAAGTCCTCTGTTGGTTATTCTGACAAGGAGAACAATAACAAGAGTCGCTATGGTTTCCAAGTCCTCTGTTGGTTATTCTGACAGGGAGAACAATAACAGGAGTCGCTATGGTTTCCAAGTCCTCTGTTGGTTATTCTGACAAGGAGAACAATAACAGGAGTTGCTATGGTTTCCAAGTCCTCTGTTGGTTATTCTGACAGGGAGAACAATAACAGGAGTTGCTATGGTTTCCAAGTCCTCTGTTGGTTATTCTGACAAGGAGAACAATAACAGGAGTTGCTATGGTTTCCAAGTCCTCTGTTGGTTATTCTGACAAGGAGAACAGTAACAGGAGTAACAGGTTTCCAAGTCCTCTGTTGGTTATTCTGACAAGGAGAACAGTATCAGGAGTTGCTATGGTTTCCAAGTCCTCTGTTGGTTATTCTGACAGGGAGAACAATAACAGGAGTTGCTATGGTTTCCAAGTCCTCTGTTGGTTATTCTGACAAGGAGAACAATAACAGGAGTTGCTATGGTTTCCAAGTCCTCTGTTGGTTATTCTGACAGGGAGAACAATAACAGGAGTAACAGGTTTCCAAGTCCTCTGTTGGTTATTCTGACAGGGAGAACAATAACAGGAGTTGCTATGGTTTCCAAGTCCTCTGTTGGTTATTCTGACAGGGAGAACAATAACAGGAGTTGCTATGGTTTCCAAGTCCTCTGTTGGTTATTCTGACAAGGAGAACAATAACAGGAGTTGCTATGGTTTCCAAGTCCTCTGTTGGTTATTCTGACAGGGAAAACAATAACAGGAGTTGCTATGGTTTCCAAGTCCTCTGTTGGTTATTCTGACAAGGAGAACAATAACAGGAGTTGCTATGGTTTCCAAGTCCTCTGTTGGTTATTCTGACAGGGAGAACAATAACAGGAGTTGCTATGGTTTCCAAGTCCTCTGTTGGTTATTCTGACAAGGAGAACAATAACAGGAGTCGCTATGGTTTCCAAGTCCTCTGTTGGTTATTCTGACAGGGAGAACAATAACAGGAGTTGCTATGGTTTCCAAGTCCTCTGTTGGTTATTCTGACAAGGAGAACAATAACAGGAGTTGCTATGGTTTCCAAGTCCTCTGTTGGTTATTCTGACAGGGAGAACAATAACAGGAGTTGCTATGGTTTCCAAGTCCTCTGTTGGTTATTCTGACAAGGAGAACAATAACAGGAGTTGCTATGGTTTCC
>NC_139996.1:248406-320906 GCF_964263955.1 Coregonus lavaretus
TCACAACACCTACATCCAACACTAACCCTCAATACAACATTACAACCACAACACTACCACATCATTACACATTACAACACAACATACACTACATGTCCAAAGGTATGTGGACAACCCTTCAAATTAGTGGATTCGGCTATTTCAGCCACACCCGTTGCTTACAGGTGTATAACATCAAGCACACAGCCATGCAGTCTCCATAGACAAACATTGGCAGTAAAATGGCCTTACTGAAGAGCTCAGTGACTTTCAACGTGGCACCGTCATAGGATGCCACCTTTCCAACAAGTCAATTCGTCTGATTTCTGCCATGTTAGAGCTGCCCCGGTCAACTGTAAGTGCGGTTATTGTGAAGCAGAAACGTCTAGGAACAACAACGGCTCAGCCGCGAAGTGGTAGGCCACACAAGCTCACAGAACGGGACCGCCGAGTGCTGAAGCGCGTAGGGCGTAAAAATCGTCTGTCCTCGATTGCAACACTCACTACCGAGTTCCAAACTGCCTCTGGAAGCAACGTCAGCACAATAACTGTTCGTTGGGAGCTTCATGAAATGGGTTTCCATGGCCGAGCAGCCGCACACAAGCCTAAGATCACAATGCGAAATGCCAGGCGTCGGCTGGAGTGGTATAAAGCTCACCGCCATTGGACTCTGGAGCAGTGGAAACGCGTTCCCTGGAGTAATTAATCACGCTTCACCATCTGGCAGTCCGACGGACGAATCTGGGTTTGGCGGATGTCAGGAGAACGCTACCTGCCCCAATGCATAATGCCAACTGTAAAGTTTGGTGGAGGAGGAATAATGGTCTGGGGATGTTTTTCATGGTTCGGGCTAGGCCCCTTAGTTCCAGTGAAGGGAAATCTTAACACTACAGCATAAAATGACATTCTAGACAATTCCTTGCTTCCAACTTAATGGGAACAGTTTGGGGAAGGCCCTTTCCTGTTTCAGCATGACAATGCCCCCGTGCACAAAGTGAGGTCCATACAGAAATGGTTTGTCGAGATCGGTGTGGAAGAACTTGACTGACCTGCACAGAGCCCTGACCTCAACCCCATCAAACACTTTTGGGATAAATTACAACACCGACTGCGAGCCAGGCCTAATCGCCCAACATCAGTGCCCGACCTCACTAATGCTCTTGATGCTGAATGGAAGCAAGTCCCCGCAGCAATGTTCCAACATCTAGTGGAAAGCCTTCCCAGAAGAGTGGAGGCTGTTATAGCAGCAAAGGGGGGACCAACTCCATATTAATGCCCATGATTTTGGAATGAGATGTTCAACGAGCAGGTGTCCACATGTAGTGTATCTCTATCATCTGTCTCTGTTGTGTTTTATATGACATGATATATATGATATGTCTCTGTTGTGTTTTATATGATATGATATGATATATATGATATGTCTCTGTTGTGTTTTATATGATATGATATATATGATATGTCTCTGTTGTGTTTTATATGATATGATATGATATATATGATATGTCTCTGTTGTATTTTATATGATATGATATATATGATATGTCTCTGTTGTGTTTTATATGACATCAAATCAAATCAAATCAAATCAAATTGTATTGGTCACATGCGCCGAATACAACAGGTGCAGACATTACAGTGAAATGCTTACTTACAGCCCTTAACCAACAGTGCATTTATTTTAAACAAAAAAGTAAGAATAAAACAACAACAAAAAAAGTGTTGCGAAAAAAAAAAATACAAAAAATAAAAGAGCAGAAGTAAAATAAAGTGACAGTAGGGAGGCTATATATACAGGGGGGTACCGTTGCAGAGTCAATGTGCGGGGGCACCGGCTAGTTGAGGTAGTTGAGGTAATATGTACATGTGGGTAGAGTTAAAGTGACTATGCATAAATACTTAACAGAGTAGCAGCAGCGTAAAAAGGATGGGGTGGGGGGGCAGTGCAAATAGTCTGGGTAGCCATGATTAGCTGTTCAGGAGTCTTATGGCTTGGGGGTAGAAGCTGTTGAGAAGTCTTTTGGACCTAGACTTGGCACTCCGGTACCGCTTGCCGTGCGGTAGCAGAGAGAACAGTCTATGACTAGGATGGCTGGAGTCTTTGACAATTTTGAGGGCCTTCCTCTGACACCGCCTGGTATAGAGGTCCTGGATGGCAGGAAGCTTTGCCCCAGTGATGTACTGGGCCGTACGCACTACCCTCTGTAGTGCCTTGCGGTCAGAGGCCAAGCAGTTGCCATACCAGGCGGTGATGCAACCAGTCAGGATGCTCTCGATGGTGCAGCTGTAGAATTTTTTGAGGATCTGAGGACCCATGCCAAATCTTTTTAGTCTCCTGAGGGGGAATAGGCTTTGTCGTGCCCTCTTCACGACTGTCTTGGTGTGTTTGGACCATGATAGTTCGTTGGTGATGTGGACACCTAGGAACTTGAAGCTCTCAACCTGTTCCACTACAGCCCCGTCGATGAGAATGGGGGCGTGCTCAGTCCTCTTTTTTTTCCTGTAGTCCACAATCATCTCCTTTGTCTTGGTCACGTTGAGGGAGAGGTTGTTGTCCTGGCACCACACGGCCAGATCTCTGACCTCCTCCCTATAGGCTGTCTCATCGTTGTCGGTGATCAGGCCTACCACTGTTGTGTCGTCGGCAAACTTAATGATGGTGTTGGAGTCGTGCCTGGCCATGCAGTCATGGGTGAACAGAGAGTACAGGAGGGGACTGAGCACGCACCCCTGAGGGGCCCCCGTGTTGAGGATCAGTATGGCAGATGTGTTGTTACCTACCCTTACCACCTGGGGGCGGCCCGTCAGGAAGTCCAGGATCCAGTTGCAGAGGGAGGTGTTTAGTCCCAGGATCCTTAGCTTAGTGATGAGCTTAGAGGGCACTATGGTGTTGAATGCTGAGCTGTAGTCAATGAATAGCATTCTCACGTAGGTGTTCCTCTTGTCCAGGTGGGAAAGGGCAGTGTGGAGTGCGATAGAGATTGCATCATCTGTGGATCTGTTGGGGCGGTATGCAAATTGGAGTGGGTCTAGGGTTTCTGGGATTATGCTGTTGATGTGAGCCATGACCAGTCTTTCAAAGCACTTCATGGCTACAGACGTCAGTGCTACGGGTCGGTAGTCATTTAGGCAGGTTATCTTAGAGTTCTTGGGCACGGGGACTATGGTGGTCTGCTTGAAACATGTTGGTATTACAGACTCAGTCAGGGACATGTTGAAAATGTCAGTGAAGACACTTGCCAGTTGGTCAGCACATGCTCGGAGTACACGTCCTGGTAATCCGTCTGGCCCTGCGGCCTTGTGAATGTTGACCTGCTTAAAAGTCTTACTCACATCGGCTACGGAGAGCGTGATCACATAGTCATCCGGAACAGCTGGTGCTCTCATGCATGCTTCAGTGTTGCTCGCCTCGAAGCGAGCATAGAAGTGGTTTAGCTCGTCTGGTAGGCTTGTGTCACTGGGCAGCTCGCGGCTGTGCTTCCCTTTGTAGTCTGTAATAGTTTTCAAGCCCTGCCACATCCGACGAGCGTCAGAGCCAGTGTAGTATGATTCAATCTTAGACCTGTATTGACTCTTTGCCTGTTTGATGGTTCGTCGGAGGTCATAGCGGGATTTCTTATAAGCGTCCGAGTTAGAGTCCCGTTCCTTGAAAGCGGCAGCTCTACCCTTTAGCTCAGTGCGGATGTTTCCTGTAATCCATGGCTTCTGGTTGGGGTATGTACGTGATATATATGATATGTCTCTGTTGTGTTTTATATGATATGATATATATATATGATATGTCTCTGTTGTGTTTTATATGATATATATATATGATATGTCTGTTGTGTTTTATATGATATGATATATATCATATACATTTACATTTACATTTTAGTCATTTAGCAGACGCTCTTATCCAGAGCGACTTACAGGAGCAATTAGGGTTAAGTGCCTTGCTTAAGGGCACATCGACAGATTTTTCACCTAGTCGGCTCGGGGATTAGAACCAGCGACCTTTCGGTTACTGGCACAACGCTCTTACCCACTAAGCTACCTGCCGCCCCATATGTCTCTGTTGTGTTTTATATGATATGATATATATATATATGATATGTCTCTGTTGTGTTTTTTATGATATGATATATATGATATGTCTCTGTTGTGTTTTATATGACATGATATATATGATATGTCTCTGTTGTGTTTTTTATGATATGATATATATGATATGTCTCTGTTGTGTTTTATATGACATGATATATATGATATGTCTCTGTTGTGTTTTATATGATATGATATATATGATATGTCTCTGTTGTGTTTTATATGATATGATATATATGATATGTCTAACCGTCTCTGTGTTCAGGGGAAGATCAAGCAAATAGGAACCAGCTGCTGTGAGATGTGTGAGTATCATCTACAGGGTGTTTGTGTCCATACCTTGTGTTTGTGTCCGTACCTTGTGTGTGTACTGAGTGTGTGTGTGTGTGTTTGTGTGTGTGTGTCCGTACTGTGTCTATACTGTGTCTGTACTGTGTGTGTGTGTGTGTCTGTACTGTGTGTGTGTGTGTGTGTGTGTGTGTCTGTACTGTGTGTGTCTGTACTGTGTGTGTGTGTGTGTGTGTGTGTGTGTGTGTGTGTGTGTGTGTGTGTGTGTGTGTGTGTGTGTGTGTGTGTGTGTGTCTGTACTGTGTGTGTGTGTGTGTGTGTGTGTGTGTGTGTGTGTGTGTGTCTGTACTGTGTGTGTATGTGTGTGTACTCTGTGTGTATGTGTCTGTACTGTGTGTGTGTGTGTGTGTGTCTGTCCTGTGTGTGTGTGTGTGTCTGTACTGAGTGTGTCTGTACTGTGTGTGTCTGTACTGTGTGTCTGTGTCTGTATGTACTGCGTGTGTGTGTGTCTGTACTGTCTGTGTTTGTGTGTGTGTGTGTGTGTGTGTGTGTGTGTGTGAGTGTGTGTCTGTACTGCGTGTGTGTGTCTGTACTGTGTGTCTGTGTGTGTGTGTCTGTACTGAGTGTGTGTGTCTGTCTGTAGGTACAGAGCCAGAGTGTAGGAAGACAGTGGGAACACTCAACTACATCAAAGTGGACGACTGTCAGTCACAACAGCAGATAGAACTGCACTACTGTGAGGTGAGAAAACTATTTACACCCCAGAATTCTGGGCAACCAATCAGAACGCTTCTATGGAGTTTTCATTGAAAAAATCTATATTTTTTTAAATGGCTAAATAATTTAACTGTGCATCAGGGGTATCTACTTGCAACTTTGATGCCTGACATATTGAGACTGTTGAAGTGTTTTTCAAATCCAAAATGATGCTGTTGCATTGTTTGCTAGCTAGCTGGTTAGCTAGCTCTCATTGAAAACGTTGCTAACGCTAGCTAGCTAGCCATAGTTAACATGACTAATGTTTCCAAATGTTTATTTTTTTTAAATATTTTTTTTATTTCACCTTTATTTAACCAGTTAAGCCAGTTGAGAACAAGTTCTCATTTACAACTGCGACCTGGCCAAGATAAAGCAAAGCAGTGCGATAAAAACAACAACACATAGTTACATATGGGGTAAAACAAAACATAAAGTCAAAAATACAACAAAATATATATACAGTGTGTGCAAATGTAGCAAGTTATGGAGGTAAGGCAATAAATAGGCTATAGTGCAAATAATTACAATTAGTATTAACACTGGAATGATAGATGTGCAAGAGATGATGTGCAAATCGAGATACTGGGGTACAAATGAGCAAAATAAATAACAATATAGGGATGAGGTAGTTGGGGGGGGCTAATTTCTGATGGGCTGTGTACAGGTGCAGTGATCTGTAAGGTGCTCTGACAACTGATGCTTAAAGTTAGTGAGGGAGATAAGTGTCTCCAGCTTCAGATATTTTTGCAATTTGTTCCAGTCATTGGCAGCAGAGAACTGGAAGGAATGGTGGCCAAAGGAGGTGTTGGCTTTGGGGATGACCAGTGAGATATACCTGCTGGAGCGCAGACTACGGGTGGGTGTTGCTATGGTGACCAATGAGCTAAGATAAGGCGGGGATTTGCCTAGCAGTGATTTATAGATGGCCTGGAGCCAGTGGGTTTGGCGACGAATATGTAGTGAGGACCAGCCAACAAGAGCGTACAGGTTACAGTGGTGGGTAGTATATGGGGCTTTGGAGACAAAACGGATGGCACTGTGATAGACTACATCCAATTTGCTGAGGAGGGTGTTGGAGGCTATTATGTAAATGACATCGCCGAAGTCAAGGATCGGTAGGATAGTCCGTTTTACGAGGGCATGTTTGGCAGCATGAGTGAAGGAGGCTTTGTTGCGAAATAGGAAGCCGATTCTAGATTTAACTTTGGATTGGAGATTCTTAATGTGAGTCTGGAACGAGAGTTTACAGTCTAAACAGACACCTAGGTATTTGTAGTTGTCCACATACTCTAGGTCAGACCCGTCGAGAGTAGTGATTCTAGTCGGGTGGGCGGGTGCCAGCAGCATTCGATTGAAGAGCATGCATTTAGTTTTACTAGTGTTTAAGAACAGTTGGAGGCTACTGAAGGAGTGTTGTATGGCATTGAAGCTCGTTTGGAGGTTTGTTAACACAGTGTCCAATGAAGGGCCAGATGTATACAAAATGGTGTCGTCTGCATAGAGGTGGATCTGAGAGTCACCAGCAGCAAGAGCGACATCATTGATATACACAGAGAAAAGAGTCGGCCCAAGAATTGAACCCTGTGGCACCCCCATAGAGACTGCCATGACTCCTGAGTGGCGCAGTGGAAAGGATTGTCCACACATACTGAGCAGCTCATTTACATTTACATCATTTAGTAGATGCTCTCATCCAGAGTGACTTACAAATCGGTGCATTCAACTTATGATAGCCAGTGGGACAACCACTTTTTTTTTTGTTTTCATGGGGGGGTGGGGGATGGGGGGGTAGAAGGATTACTTTTATACTATTCCAGGTATTCCTTAAAGAGGTAGGGTTTCAAGTGTCTCCGGAAGGTGGTCAGTGACTCCGCTGTCCTGGCATCGTGGGGGAGCTTGTTCCACCATTGGGGTGCCAGAGCAGCGAACAGCTTTGACTGGGTTGAGCGGGAACTGTGCTTCCGTAGAGGTAGGTGGGCTAGCAGGCCAGAGGTGGATGAACGTAGTGCCCTTGTTTGGGTGTAGGGTCTGATCAGAGCCTGGAGGTAAGGAGGTGCCATTCCCCTCACAGCTCCGTAGGCAAGCACCATGGTCTTGTAGTATATGCGAGCCTCAACTGGAAGCCAGTGGAGTGTGCGGAGGAGCGGGGTGACATGAGAGAACTTGGGAAGGTTGAACACCAGACGGGCTGCAGCGTTCTGGATAAGTTGTAGGGCTTTAATGGCAAAGGCAGGGAGCCCAGACAACAGCAAGTTGCAGTAATCCAGACGGGAGATGACAAGTGCCTGGATTAGGACCTGTGCCTCTTTCTGTGTAAGGTAGGGTAGTACTCTGCAAATGTTGTAGAGCATGAACCTGCAGGATTGGGTCACATCTTTGATGTTAGCGGAGAACGACAGGGTGTTGTCCAGGGTCACGCCAAGGTTCTTTGCACTCTGGGAGGAGGACACAATGGAGTTGTCAACTGTGATGGCGAGATCATGGAGCGGGCAGTCCTTCCCCGGGAGGAAGAGCAGCTTCGTCTTGCCGAGGTTCAGCTTGAGGTGGTGATCCGACATCCACACTGATATGTCTGCCAGACATCCAGAGATGTGATTCGCTACCTGGTTATCAGAAGGGGGAAAGGAGAAGATTAGTTGTGTGTCATCTGCGTAGCAATGATAGGAGAGGCCATGTGAGGATATGACAGAGCCAAGTGACTTGGTGTATAGCGAGAATAGGAGATGGCCTAGAACTGAGCCCTGGGGGACACCAGTGGTGAGAGCACGTGGTGCGGAGACAGATTCTTGCCACGCCACTTGGTAGGAGCGACCGGTGGAGAGGAGGATCTGCTGGTTCACAGTATCAAAGGCAGCGGATAGGTCTAGAAGGATAAGAGCAGAGGAGAGAGAGTTAGCTTTAGCTGTGCGGAGAGCCTCCTTGACACAGAGAAGAGCAGTCTCAGTTGAATGACAAGTCTTGAAGCCTGACTGGTTTGGATCAAGAAGGTCATTCTGAGAGAGATAGCAGGAGAGTTGGCTAGAGACGGCACGCTCAAGAGTTTTGGAGAGAAAAGAAAGAAGGGATACTGGTCTGTAGTTGTTGACATAGGAGTGATCGAGTGTAGGTTCTTTGAGGAGGGGTGCAATTCTCGCTCTCTTGAAGACGGAAGGGACATGGCCAGTGGTCAAGGATGAGTTGATGAGCGAGGTGAGGTAAGGGAGAAGGTCTCCGGAGATTGTCTGGAGAAGAGAGGAGGGGATAGGGTCAAGCGGGCAGGTTTTCGGGCAGCCGGCCGTCACAAGTCGCAATATTTCATCTGGAGAGAGAGGGGAGAAAGAAGTCAAAGCATAGGGTAGGGCAGTGTGAGCAGGACCAGTGGTGTCATTTGACTTAATAAATGAGGATTGGATGTCATCAACCTTCTTTTCAAAATGGTTGACAAAGTCATCCACAGAGAGGGAGGAGGGAGGGGGAGGAGGAGGAGGATTCAGCAGGGAGGAGAAGGTGGCAAAGAGCTTCCTAGGGTTAGAGGCAGAGGCTTGACATTTAGAGTGGTAGAAAGTGGCTTTAGCAGCGGAAACAGAGGAAGAGAATGTAGAGAGGAGGGAGTGAAAAGATGACAGGTCCGCAGGGAGTCTAGTTTTCCTCCATTTCCGCTCGGCGCCCTCTTCTGTGAGCTCGCAATGAGTCGTCAAGCCACAGAGCAGGAGGGGAGGACCGAGCCGGCCGGGAGGATAGGGGACATAGAGAGTCAAAAGATGCAGAAAGAGAGGAGTGTTGAGGAGACAGAACCAGGAGATTGGAGGGAGAAGGATTTAGCAGAGGGAAGAGATGATAGGATGGAAGAGGAGAGAGTAGCGGGAGAGAGAGAGCGAAGGTTACGACGGCACATTACATCTGAGTAGGGGCAGAGTGAGTAGTGTTGGAGGAGAGCGAGAGAGAAAAGGATGCAAAGTAGTGGTCGGAGACTTGGAGGAGAGCCACGCGGTGTGAAGCGTTTGTATGGCCTGTGCAGAGAGGAGAGAACAGGGATAGACATACACATAGTTGACAGGCTACAGAAAAGGCTACAATAATGCAAAAGAGATCGGAATGAAATTAACTAAACATCTGGGAAAGTGAGAGAGCGGGGCCTCCCTCGCTTACGTTTCACTGAAACACTCAAATAGAACTCTCCAACTTCCACTTTAGAAATTATAATTGTTGTAAACTACAGCGGTTCAATGTTTTCTAGGAACAGACTCCAACTTAGTTTATTCAGCTAGCTAACTTGGTACAGTATTCCTCCGTGAAAACCGCCCAGGGCACCGAATCCTATGATGCCATAGCCAACTAGCATACCAGCCTCCAATAATACGGTTTAGCACCAATACTCGGTTACAACAAACCACCAACAGTGTGTTAACACGCCAAACAGATCATTCGTGTCCGTGTCTAACGTTGTGTAAAGTTTTGGGTTAGTTTTGACAGTTTGAGTGAGTACATTGTCAACTTATTCAGCCAGTTAGTTAGCTAGCTAGAATAGTTAGCATACTAGCTAGCCATTGCTCTCTGCCAACGAACCAACCCCTCCTCCCACGGCACAAAACACACAGCGAGAGCCAAGCTAACGTTAACTAGTCACCCATGTCACGAATTCCCCTTGAACGACTCTGGTTACCAGTATGTAAAAACAAAATAAAAACAAAACAAACAGAAGCATGCTATATGGCAGACCAATGCAAACTCATCTCTCGGTATGTCCAGCCCTTCCATTATCTCAGCCAATCATGGCTAGCGGGAAGGTTCCTGTATTTTTCTGTGGCTAAACCAACTTGGCTCATAATTTATTTTATTTTTTTGTATTTTCCGATGGCATACAAGTTTGTTATTAAGACACATGCAAGTTCACATGTTCCAGAAGGAATTTCTGCCCCAAAACGCATTTTGATAAAAATATATTTTTTAAACGTTCAAATGCCTCTCCTGTGAAGTAGTGATGTGCGACATATGCCTAGCTTCTTGAAACGGGTCACATTTGTTAGCTCCAAAAGTGGTAAGTAGCTTTGACCATAAAAATATAATTTGTATGGCTTTGACTGCATGAGATCCACCCAGTGATTAGACACACTACAAACTTAATTTGACCGTTCAACACAACATACATTATGCTCCTGATCAGCAATGGGTGTCTATGTTTCATTTCATTGTGTATTAAAAGCACAGTTTGAGATCCTTATGAGGGGTTTTCTCCAAATTGGGCTTCCAGGGAAAATGTTGACCGAGGTTGCAACAGTAACGAAAGGGGGTGGGACTTATTGAAGAGTCAATAACCATGTAGCAACCAAAAAAGTGTTAAACAAATTGAAATACACTACCGTTCAAAAGTTTGGGGTCACCTTGCTGACCTTTTAGGCAGAGTTTCAAAGAAAAAGCCATATCTCAGACTGGCCAATAAAAAGAAAAGATTAAGATGGGCAGTCTGAGATATGGCTTTTTCTTTGCAACTCTGCCTAGAAGGTCAGCATTCCGGAGTCGCCTCTTCACTGTTGACATTGACACTGGTGTTTTGCGGGTACAATTTAATGAAGCTGCCAGTTGAGGACCTGTGAGGCGCCTGTTTCTCAAACTAGACACTCTAATGTATTTGTCCTCTTGCTCAGTTGTGCACCGGGGCCTCCCACTCCTCTTTCTATTCTGGTTAGAGCCAGTTTGCGCTGTTCTGTGAAGGGAGTACTACACAGCGTTGTACGAGATCTTCAGTTTCTTGGCAATGTCTCGCATGGAATAGCCTTCATTTCTCAGAACAAGAATAGACAGAAGAAAGTGATTTGTTTCTGGCCATTTTGAGCCTGTAATTGAACCCACAATTGCTGATGCTCCAGATACTCAGTACGGTAGTGTGTATTTTATATTTGAGATTCTTCAAATAGCCACCCTTTGCCTTGATGACAGCTTTGCACACTCTTGGCATTCTCTCAACCAGCTTCACCTGGAATGCTTTTCCAACAGTCTAGAAGGAGTTCCCATATATGCTGAGCACTTGTTGGCTGCTTTTCCTTCACTCTGCGGTCCGACTCATCCCAAACCATCTCTATTTGGTTGAGGTCGGGGGATTGTGGAGGCCAGGTCATCTGATGCAGCACTCCATCACTCTCCTTCTTGATAAAATAGCCCTTACAGATTATGGAGGTGTGTTGGGTCTTTATCCTGTTGAATAACAAATGATAGTCCCACTAAGCCCAAACAGATGGGATGGCGTATTGCTGCAGAATGCTGTGGTAGCCATTCTGGTTAAATAATTTACAGACAGTCTCACCAGCAAAGCACCATAACACCTCCTCCTCCATGCTTTATGGTGGGAGATATACATGCGGCGATAATCCGTTCGCCCTCACCATGTCTCACAAAGACAAGGCGGAAGGAACCAAAAATCTCAAATTTGGATTCCAGACCAAAGGACACATTTCCACTGGTCTAGAGTCCATTGCTCGAGTTTCTTGGCCCAAGCAAGTCTCTTCTTATTATTGGTGTCCTTTAGTAGTGGTTTCTTTGCAGCAATTTGACCATGAAGGCCTGATTCGCACAGTCTCCTCTGAACAGTTGATGTTGAGATGTGTCTGTTACTTGAACTCTGTGAACCATTTATTTGGGCTGCGATTTTTGAGGCTGGTAACTCTAATGAACTTATCCTCTGCAGCAGAGGTAATTCCATTCCTGTGGTGGTCCTCATGAGAGCCAGTTTCATCATAGCGCTTGATGGTTTTTGCCACTGCACTTGAAGAAACTTTCAAAGTTCTAGAAATGTTCCGTAATGACTGACCTTCATGTGTTAAAGTAATGATGGACTGTCTTTTCTCTTTGCTTATTTGAGCTGTTCTTGCCATAATATGGACTTGGTCTTTTACCAAATAGGGCTATCCCCCCACCTCCCACCTTGTCACAACACAATTGATTGCCTCAAACGCATTATGAAGGAAAGACATTCCACAAATTAACTTTTAAGAAGGCACACCTGTTAATTGAAATGCATTCCAGAGGACTACCTAATGAAGCTGGTTGAGAGAATGCCAAGAGTGTGCAAAGCTGCCATCAAGGCTAAGGTTGGCTATTTGAAGAATCTCAAATATCAAATATATTTTGATTTGTTTAGCACTTATTTGGTTACGACATGATTCCATATGTGTTATTTCATAGTTTTGATGTCTTCAATATAGTTTTGTCTTATTCTACAATGTAGAAAATAGTAAAAATAAAGAAAAACCCTTGAATGAGTAGGTGTTCTAAAACGTTTGACCGGTATTTGTTGAAGAGGGTGGGGCTCAAGCTGCATCCCTGTCTCACCCCATGGCCCTGAGGAAAGAAATCTGTGTGTTTATTGCCAATTTTAACTGCACACTTGTTGTTTGTGTACAATGATTTTATAATGTTTTTCCCCCAACAACTCTCTCTCTCTCTCTCTCTCTCTCAGGGGAAGTGTCGTAGTAAGAGTGTGTATTCCCTGGAGACTAACGCTGTGGAGAGGGAGTGTGTGTGTTGTGCTGCCGTGGCGACAGAGCCTCTGAGTGTTCCGCTGCTGTGTTCTAATGGAACCCTGACGCATCACAACGTTCTGTCTGTCACCGCCTGTGACTGTCTGGCCCAGAACTGCACCTAGAGAGAGAATTGAATGAAATTGAGAGAGAAAGTGTGTGTGTGTGTGTGTGTGTGTGTGTGTGAGTGTGTGTGCGCACCCTGATAAACATGTACTCAAATAAACCTAATAAACAATATGAACATTCTCAATATTGGTCTGTCTGTCTTTCCTTTCATTTGTGTGTCTGTCTGTCTGTCTGTCTGTCTGTCTGTCTGTCTGTCTGTCTGTCTGTCTGTCTGTCTGTCTGTCTGTCTGTCTGTCTGTCTGTCTGTCTGTCTGTCTGTCTGTCTGTCTGTCTGTCTGTCTGTCTGTCTGTCTGTCTGTCTGTCTGTCTGTCTGTCTGTCTGTCTGTCTGTCTGTCTGTCTGTCTGTCTGTCTGTCTGTCTGTCTGTCTGTCTGTCTGTCTGTCGTGGAAATGTGTCCTTTGGTCTGATGAGTCCAAATTGGAGATTTTTGATTCCAACCGCCTTGTCTTTGTGATACATGATGTGGGTGAACGGATTATCTCTGCATGTATATTTCCCACCGTAAAGCATGGAGGAGGAGGTGTTATGGTGTGGGGGTGCTTTGCTGGTGACACTGTCTGTGATTTATTTAGAATTCAAGGCACACTTAACCAGTATGGCTACCACAGCATTCTGCAGCGATACGCCATCCCATCTGGTTTGGGCTTAGTGGGACTATCATTTGTTTTTCAACAAGATAATGACCCAACACACCTCCAGGCTGTGTAAGGGCTATTTGACCAAGAAGGAGAGTGATGGAGTGCTGCATCAGATGACCTGGCCTCCACAATCCCCCGACCTCAACCAAATTGAGATGGTTTTGGGATGAGTCGGACCGCAGAGTGAAGGAAAAGCAGCCAACAAGTGCTCAGCATACGTGGGAACTCCTTCAAGACAGTTGGAAAAGCATTCCAGGTGAAGCTGGTTGAGAGAATGCCAAGAGTGTGCAAAGCTGTCATCAAGGCAAAGGGTGGCTACTTTGAAGAATCTCAAATATAAAATGTATTTTGATTTGTTTAACACTTTTTTGGTTACTACATGATTCCATATGTGTTATTTCATAGTTTTGATGTCTTCACTGTTATTCTACAATGTAGAAAATAGTAAAAAGAAAAGAAAAACCCTTGAATGAGTAGGTGTTCTAAAATGTTTGACCGGTAGTGTATATCAACGAATTGGCGAGGGCACTAGAACAGTCTGCATCACCTGGCCTCACCCTACTAGAATCTGAAGTCAAATGTCTACTGTTTGCTAATGATCTGGTGTTTCTGTCCCCAACCAAGGAGGGCCTACAGCAGCACCTATGTCTTCTGCTCAGATTCTGTCAGACCTGGGCCCTGACAGTAAATCTCATTAAGCCAAAAATAATGGTGTTCCAAAAAAGGTGCAGTAGCCAAGACAACAAATGCAAATTCTATCTAGACACTGTTGTCCTAGAGCACACAAAAAATATATACTTCCCTCTGCCTCATCATCAACACCACAGGTAAGGCTGTGAATGATCTGAGAGACAAGGCAAGAATTGCCTTCTACGCCATCAAAAGGAACATAAAACTCAACATCCCAATTAGGATCTGGCTAAAAGTACTTCAATCAGTTATAGAACCCATTGCCTTCTATGGTTGTGAGGTCTGGGGTCCGCTCACCAACCAAGAATTCACAAAATGGGACAAACACCCAATTGAGACAATCAGAATTCTGCAAAGGGAACATAATTAGGACTATACCCGCTAGTTATCAAAATCCAGAAAAAAAAGCTGTTAAATTCTACAACCACCTGAAAGGAAGCGATGCCCACACATTCCATCACAAAGCCCTCACCTACAGAGAGATTAACCTGGAGAAGAGTCCCCTCAGCCAGCTGGTTCTGGGGCTCTGTTCACAAACACAAACTGACCCCACAGAGCAACACAATTAGACCCAACCAAATTATGAGAAAGCAAAAAGAAAACAATTTGACACACTGGAAAAAATTAACCTAAAAACAGACCAAATTGTAATGGTATCAGAGAGTACACAGTGGCAGAATACCTGACCACTGTAACTGACCCCAAGTTAAGAAAATCCTTGACTGTGTACAGACTCAGTGAGCATAGTCTGTCTGTCTGTATGTCTTCCCACGGGGGGCCAGTATATAAAAAAAAAAAATGTATGTACTCACTAACTGTAAGTCGCTCTGGATAAGAGCGTCTGCTAAATGACTAAAATGTAAAATGTGTCTTCCTGCCTGTCTGTCTGCCTGTCTGCCTGTTTTTTCTTTTTCTTTTTTTCACCTTTATTTAACCAGGTAAGCCAGTTGAGAACAAGTTCTCATTTACAACTGCGACCTGTCTGTCTGTCTGTCTTTCTTTCTCTCTGTCTGTCTGTCTGTCTGTCTGTCTGTCTGTCTGTCTGTCTGTCTGTCTGTCTGTCTGTCTGTCTGTCTGTCTGTCTGTCTGTCTGTCTGTCTGTCTGTCTGTCTGTCTGTCTGTCTGTCTGTCTGTCTGTCTGTCTGTCTGTCTGTCTGTCTGTCTGTCTGTCTGTCTGTCTGCATGTTTGTTCTGTCTCATGTGGCTCTGTTGGTAGAGAATGTCGCGTGCAACGCCAGGGTTGTGGGTTCAATTCCCACGTGGGACTATACGAAAGTTACAAATATCTATGCACTCACTAGGTACGTCAAACATTCAACCTGCTGCCTACGGACACTCTAGTCCAGGGCGCCTGGTGTAACTTAATTATAGTTTTAACATTACATGCAACCCCCCTTCTCTCGCTATTGATTTCAACTTGATAATCGATGAGTGATTGACAAAACAGTGTTGAATTTCCCTTTCTGTTTTGGTGACTCCCATATCAAAATGCAAAATTCCAAAATCTAGCTAACCGTGTTCTGCAGGTTGTCCTCTAACCAGTACCGTAGACAAATCTCCAGTTTCCATGTGTTTTCTGAGTTGTGGTAGTTTCAACAGTGCATACATTTCCAACCTAATCAATATGAGTGATTTATTGCCACTTGTCAAAACAACAGGGTTTTTGATTCATACGCAGTTTAAAAGGTCATTTAAAACAATAATGAGATTACTATGTGTATATAATAAATGTTCTGTTAATGGGGAGGGAGAGAGGGGGGAGGGGGGAGGGAGGGAGGTGAGAAACGGTGAGGGAGGCAAGGTGCTGACACAGACTTCTCAACATGGTGAGTGAGATACCTTTGACCACCATGTTTAATGAAAGCTATATTAATAGGTATAGGTTCAGGGCAGGGTACTGGGTGGAGGCAGGGTACTGGGTGGAGGCAGGGTACTGGGTGGAGGCAGGGTACTGGGTGGAGGCAGGGTACTGGGTGGAGGCAGCTAGAACAGGGATAAGGTTCAGGGCAGGGTACTGGGTGGAGGCAGCTAGAACAGTGACTAAGGTTCAGGGCTGGGTACTGGGTGGAGGCAGCTAGAACAGTGACTAAGGTTCAGGGCAGGGTACTGGGTGGAGGCAGCTAGAACAGTGACTAAGGTTCAGGGCTGGGTACTGGGTGGAGGCAGCTAGAACAGTGACTAAGGTTCAGGGCTGGGTACTGGGTGGAGGCAGCTAGAACAGTGACTAAGGTTCAGGGCAGGGTACTGGGTGGAGGCAGCTAGAACAGTGACTAAGGTTCAGGGCAGGGTACTGGGTGGAGGCTGGCTAGAACAGTGACTAAGGTTCAGGGCAGGGTACTGGGTGGAGGCAGCTAGAACAGTGACTAAGGT
The DNA here is from genome assembly GCF_964263955.1 of Coregonus lavaretus. Taxonomy (NCBI): domain Eukaryota; kingdom Metazoa; phylum Chordata; class Actinopteri; order Salmoniformes; family Salmonidae; genus Coregonus; species Coregonus lavaretus. Next base: position 264,840 of record NC_139996.1, read on the forward strand.
TCAGGGCAGGGTACTGGGTGGAGGCAGCTAGAACAGGGATAAGGTTCAGGGCAGGGTACTGGGTGGAGGCAGCTAGAACAGTGACTAAGGTTCAGGGCAGGGTACTGGGTGGAGACAGCTAGAACAGTGACTAAGGTTCAGGGCAGGGTACTGGGTGGAGGCAGCTAGAACAGTGACTAAGGTTCAGGGCAGGGTACTGGGTGGAGGCAGCTAGAACAGTGACTAAGGTTCAGGGCAGGATACTGGGTGGAGGCAGCTAGAACAGGGATAAGGTTCAGGGCAGGGTACTGGGTGGAGGCAGCTAGAACAGTGACTAAGGTTCAGGGCAGGGTACTGGGTGGAGGCTGGCTAGAACAGTGATAAGGTTCAGGGCAGGGTGCTGGGTGGAGGCTGGTTAGAACAGTGACTAAGGTGCAGGGCAGGGTACTGGGTGGAGGCAGCTAGAACAGTGACTAAGGTTCAGGGCAGGGTACTGGGTGGAGGCTGGCTAGAACAGTGACTAAGGTTCAGGGCAGGGTACTGGGTGGAGGCAGCTAAACAGTGACTCATGTTCAGGGCAGGGTACTTTGTGGAGGCAGCTAGAACAATGACTACGGTTCAGGGCAGGGTACTGGGTGGAGGCAGCTAGAACAGTGACTAAGGTTCAGGACAGGGTACTGGGTGGATGCAGCTAGAACAGTGACTAAGATTCAGGGCAGGGTTCTGGGTGGAGGAAGCTAGAACAGAGACTAAGGTTTGGGGCAGGGTACTGGGTGGAGGCAGCTAGAACAGTGACTAAGGTTCAGGGCAGGGTACTGGGTGGAGGCAGCTAGAACAGTGACTAAGGTTCAGGGCAGGGTACTGGGTGGAGGCAGCTAGAACAGTGACTAAGGTTCAGGGCAGGGTACTGGGTGGAGGCAGCTAGAACAGGGATAAGGTTCAGGGCAGGGTACTGGGTGGAGGCAGCTAGAACAGTGACTAAGGTTCAGGGCAGGGTACTGGGTGGAGGCAGCTAGAACAGTGACTAATGTTCAGGAGAGGGTACTGGGTGGAGGCAGCTAGAACAGTGACTAAGGTTCAGGGCAGGGTACTGGGTGGAGGCAGCTAGAACAGTGACTAAGGTTCAGGGCAGGGTACTGGGTGGAGGCAGCTAGAACAGTGACTAAGGTTCAGGGCAGGGTACTGGGTGGAGGCTGGCTAGAACAGTGATAAGGTTCAGGGCAGGGTGCTGGGTGGAGGCTGGTTAGAACAGTGACTAAGGTGCAGGGCAGGGTACTGGGTGGAGGCAGCTAGAACAGTGACTAAGGTTCAGGGCAGGGTACTGGGTGGAGGCTGGCTAGAACAGTGACTAAGTTTCAGGGCAGGGTACTGGGTGGAGGCAGCTTGTAGTGGCTTCCTTTCCTCTTTACCATAGCCACTGCCCTAGCCTGAAGCGGGGTTGTTTCGGACGCATACAGTCCACACTCAACGTTTCCAAACGGCCAAACATTCAATGAGATCCAGGGATATAGTGCAACAAAAATGTTTATTCTTCTTATCTAACAAAAAGGTATTCTCCAATCAACTTAAAGCAGAGATTAATTGAAATGCAAATACATAATATAATATGACCTGTCTGTCTGTATTTCTGTATGTCTATATGGTCAAAAAACTATACCGCTCCCGCATCTAGCAAGGACTCCTCCCCCCGAAGGCCCAACTTCCTGCCTTTATACTAACACAATTAACACAGTACAATGAATGGGCAAGAGGGGGGGCCAAAAACTGAGTTACACTAATAACAAATGAGTATATCTCAATCCGGTAAATAAATCATAAAGGTCCGTACCTAATATTTCATCATATACATTAATATTTAATATATTTACACAAATGTACATGGAGCTCAGTATGTTCTGTCTTTTATACAAAATATGCCCAAATCGGCTCTAACATACCGGCCCCTAATTGTTGACTGCACTGAATGCACAACAATTACTTAATATTCAAACGTAGAGCCAATACAAAAACATTCTACACCAGAGCACCATTACAGTTCATAGCTATATACAAATATACAAGGTGCCATATAGGAAAATAGTCCATAGATCTCAGTCTGAGTTGAAGTGTAAAGGTGTTCAACTTCCAAAAAATGTCAAGAGTTTGACGTCCACAAAATGTATGACATCAAAGAATGTAAGAGTACGACATCAACGAATCAGAGGTGCACGTGATTCAAAGATGGAGCACTGTGTGTGTGTGTGTGTGTGTCTCACTTCGTCGCCTCAAGGAGCAGACAGAGTTTATTGATAGGTCTCTGTAGGATATTGGTCTTAGTCTTAACCATGACGCTCCAGACAAGACCTTTGGCCCCTGGCAAAGCCTTCACCACATGCCCCATTAGCCAAGAGTTCCTTGGGGCGGTGTCATCGACGATGACCACAAGGTCACCAGGACTGAAGTTTCTCTTAGTTTTGTTCCACTTGTTCCGCTTCTGCATAAGTGGAAGATACTCCCTGATCCATCTCTTCCAGAAGAGGTCAGTGATATATTGTACTTGCTTCCATCTCCTTCGTGAGTATAGGTCACTTCTCTGGAATAGTCCTGGTGGCAGGACTGGCTTTGCTTTCAGATGAAGCAGATGGTTCGGAGTCAGGGGTTCTAGATCGTTAGGGTCATTTGTTACAGTAGTGATTGGTCTTTCGTTCATAATCGCCTCAACTTCACACAAGGCTGTCTGCAAAGCCTCATCATCCAGTACTTGCTCTTTAAGGACTGAATAGAGGATATTTTTCACCAGTCGGATCAACCTCTCCCATACCCCCCCATGGTGGGCTCCAGAGGGAGGGTTGAATGACCATGTCACTCCTTCCTTCAGTAATTTATTTTGAATCTTGTTGTGATCCAGCTCTTTCAGAGCTTCTCCTAGCTCTCTGTGTGTTCCAACAAAGTTGGTGCCATTGTCTGTTCTGATACTTGTTACTGGGCCCCTTCGACAGATGAACCTGCGCAGGGCATTGATGCAGGAATCAGTATCCAGATAACTAGCAACTTCTAGATGGACAGCTCGACTCACAAGGCAAGTAAAGATCACACCATACCGCTTCACATGAACCTGGCCTCGCTTCACCTCTATGGGGCCAAAGTAATCTATGCCCACATGGGTGAAAGGCGGCAAATCAGGTGCTACCCGATCTTGTGGAAGGTCAGCCATCTTCTGTTCCCCAGCTCTAGCTTGCATCCGCCTGCAGAAGACACAGCTCTTAAGGATCTTCCTTGCTAAGGAGTTGGCACAGGGTATCCAATATCGCTGGCGAAGTCTAGAAAGCATGTGACCTCTCCCAGAGTGGCCAACCTGCTCATGGATGTGGAGTAAGATCAGTCTGGAGATGTAGGAGTCTTTGGGCAGGATCATATGATTCTTTAGTTCCGTAGGCATAGCAGCTTTGCTTAACCTTCCTCCTACTCTCAGAATGCCATTGTCAACTATTGGATCAAGCTTACAGATTGAGCCGCTTCTCTTGGCACATTGTTTTCCTTTTACAACTAGTGCATATTCTTGTTTAAAGTGCTGTCGTTGCTCAAATCGAATGATGACCTTTTCTGCTTCATCTAGGTCATCTACAGACAGACTTTCTTTTCCAAACGTCAGTTTGAACTTGTCAATTTGTTCCTTCAGTGAGTTTGTCAGACTCTGATCTGATCCTGGATCAGTTTGGGTGAGAACTTTCCTTTTCTGGCTTAACTGTAGTAGAAGTCTCTTCAGTTTCAGCATCCAGGCAACTGCTTTCTTCAAGCTGTTCCATGTTGAATAGTACTCAATCAGTTTGCTGGTCGGACTCTTTTCTTCCACACATGTACTGTTTACGATGACGTCTTTTCTCACCTCTGGATCATCTGGAGGGATGGAGCCAAGCTCCTCGGGGACTTTCGGCCATTGTGTTTCTGTTTTCTCCAGGAATTCTGGTCCTTTGCGCCATCTCTTTGAGTTCAGGAAAGTTTCAACATGTAATCCTCTTGAGGAATCATCGGCTGGGTTGTGTTTGGAGTTCAAATACCTCCACTGTTTTGCTTTCGATAGGTCAGCACCGACTGGCTGTCTGTCCAGAAAGTTGACTCCTCAAGTTCAATCTGGAGCTCCAACCTTAACATCCTGTCCACTCGCACTGCCAATGTTGCTGCAGCAAGTTCCAGTCTGGGGATCGTCATCTGCTTGAGTGGAGTCACCCTTGATTTCCCCAGTATGAATGCGATGTGGACCTTTTCCATAACGTTTGTGAACCTAAGGTAGCTTGCCGTGCCATAACCTTGTTCACTTGCATCACCGAAGTGATGCAGCTGTGCGGTCTTGATTTGACCAAAGTTCTCCGGCATCATACACCTGTTGATCTGGAATCTGGAGAGCTGGTCCAGCTCTGAGAGCCATCTCTTCCATGAAATAGAGTGTTCTTCAGGGATGACTTCGTCCCATCCACACTTTAGCTTGCAGAGCACTTGAAGAATTTGCTTTGCCTTTAATACGAATGGGGCGAGGAAACCTAATGGATCATAAATAGAGCTGACAGTTGAGAGAATACCTCTTCTTGTAAGGGGTCTGTTCTTGACAGTGACCTGGAAGGTAAACACATCCCTTTCAATGTTCCATCGGATTCCAAGTGCTCTTTCAACAGGCAGCTTTTCTCTGTCCAGGTCCAGTTCTTTTATCTGCTTGGCTTTGTGTTCATTAGGGATAGAAGCTAGTACAGTGCGGCTGTTGCTGACCCACTTGGTCAATTTGAACCCACCTTGAGAGCACACATCCCTGAGGTTTCTTGTGAGAGCTATGGCTTGTTCTTCTGTGGCCACTGACTTGAGGCAGTCATCAACATAGAAGTTGGACTTGACTGTTTGAATCACCTCTTCATCGTACCCCTCACAGTTGTCTTCTGCAGTCTTTCGCAGTGCAAAGTTTGCACAACTTGGAGAGGATATAGCACCGAAAAGATGTACTGTCATTCTGTACTCCTCCAATCTTTTGTTAGTATCACCATCCGGCCACCATAGGAATCGCAGGAAGTCTAAGTCATCTTCATGGACACGTACTTGATGGAACATTCCTTCGATGTCTGCCATCATGGCAATGTGCTCTTGCTGAAATCTTAGCAAGACTCCTATAAGCGTGTTTGCCAGGTCAGGGCCTTGAAGGAGTTCACTGTTAAGAGATGTACCTTTATAGGATGATGAACAGTCAAACACCACTCGTATCGTTCCTTTGCGCTTATGGTGAACGCCATGGTGTGGTATGTACCATACCTTGCCTTTCTCTCTGAGGAGCTGTTCTTGTGGTACCTTCTCGGCGTCACCTTTTGTTATCATCTCTTCCATGAAGCCTTTGTACTCTGCAGCGTAACCTTTGTCCTTCTTGAACTTCCTGATAATATTTAGAGCCCGCTGCTTTGCCATGTCGCGGTTGTTTGGCAGGACTACATCTTTGTTGCGAAAGGGCAACGGTAAGTAGTAGTGATGGTCTTTGAGGGTTATGGAGCTTGATACTATCTCCATAAACCTACGATCCTCAGCTGACATCTCACTTTTCTCTTCATACTCTCTCTCAGGGAAGTCATGGTTGTACTGATTTACAAGAAGAACCCCCAGGTCGGCCATTGAGATACGATTGGCCATCACCGTAGGACGCCCGGATTCTTCTGCCATGGTACAACTGTTGAGAGGACCATTCATCACCCATCCAAAGAGGGTTTTCACTGCATACGGTCTGTTGCCTTGGCTATTTATGATTTGCCAGGGTTCCATTGCCTTTGGAGCATTTACGCCAATCAGAAGTTCGACGTCAGCATCAATCTCCTTCAACTGAACCTCTTTCAGGTATGGCCACCTTTTGAGCTCTTTCTGAGTGGGAATGTTCTCTCTTGTCACTGGGATCTTATGTTGGGTGTAGACCTTTGGTAATGCAAGAAATGTGTCGCCTTCCACATTGCCAATCTCTAATCCAGATATCTCAAAGCTCTTGGTAGGACTCTCCTGCCCCATTGTGCGTAGCAGAATTTCAGTCGCACTGCCTTTAGCTTGCAACTGCCTCATGAGTCTCTCCGTACAAAATGTTGCTGAGCTACCAGAATCGAGAAACGCATAGGTTAACACAGACTTGCTTCCATTTGCCACCTTTACTTGAACTGGCACAATTGCAAGTGCACAATCTGTACCGGCCCCGGTATCTTCACCAGCTTCCAGTGAAACAAGAGCACTGCTGACAGTCTCCTCCCGCTTTACTGCTACACCACTCATATCTGCCTTTTGAGATCTAAATCTCTCTCTTCCTTCAATGTGCAGGATAGTGGGGTGCTTTCTTTGACAGCTCTGACAGGTCATCCTTCTTTTACATTCTCTGCTTAAGTGTCCTCTCATCAAACAGCCAAAACAAAGGCCTTTTGATCTCAGAAACTCAACCTTGAATTCATGTGGCTGTGCCTTCACCTGTTGGCAGTCGACCAATAAATGCGCACCAGCACAAAATATACATGAGATACTGGGAGCATCAGAAGGGTAGGTGCCTGGTCTCTTTAATTTGAATGTTTGTTCTTTTAAAGGTTTTTCAGAGTCACAATCTGCCACTACAGCTACTGTAGTGGCAAAGCTGCTTCCCCTACTCTTGGACTTGAACTGCTGTTTAAAGTCAGCTTCTGTTTTGGGTTTTAAAAACCTTTTGTTGTACAGGGGATCTTGAATATCTCCATACAACGGATCCTGCAGTATTTTGGCCTGTTTTTCCATGAACGTTACCAGGTCGCTGAACTGGGCCCTCAGGTGACTTCTCTCTAAAATATCACATGCCATAGACCTCCATTTTTCCCTTAGTTTGTAGGGAAGTTTTGACATGATCAGCTTTATGTTGGAGGGAAGATTAAGCTCTTCCATGTTCTGTAGGTCTTGCATAGCGTTACAGCAACCTCTTAGATAGAGTGCATAACCACCCAGTCCCTTTCCATCATCGGGTTTGATGTTTGTCCAGTTCCAAGCCTTTTCCATGTAAGCAGTGGTGACTTTGATTTCATTGCCAAAGTGTTCCTTTAACAACCTCTTAGCTACTGCATAGCCTCTTCTGGCTTCCATATGCAGACAACTACGGACCAGATCCTTGGGCTGACCAGAGGTGTATTGTTCCAGGTAATAGAGCCTATCCTGGTGACTGCTTGTCTTATCTTCTATACCATGCTCAAATGCACGCATGAATGGCCTAAAGTTTAGAGGATCACCGTCAAACATAGGTATCTCCCTAACAGGGAGTGTGGCTTGTTTATGCTGTAGTACAAGGAGGTCAGCAATTTCATTCTGCCTTTGCATGACAGTAGAGAGGTTATCATGGCTGGTATTATGGCTGATACCCGCAGTGTTGATTCTGTGTCGATTGCTAGACCTTGCTGTTGGCTGCTGAAGAGTGTGGTTTACGACTGTTTTCGGAATAGGGTTTGATGGCTTTGTGGTCAGTTGTTGTAAAACTCTTTGTAGTGGGGTCTTTGGAACTGCACCTAATGCAGCAAACTCAACAGGTGATGGTTCAGGTTCCACATAGACCTCTGGTTCCTGTTTCTCAAAATAAGAGTTCATTCCATCTTCTTGGCTTAGTAAATGGGCTGCCACAGAATGGGATTGAGAAGTTGACTCGGTACTCTCCAGGACCTTCAGTTTGGCATTATATGCTGCTATGTCCGTTTCCAGTGCCATTTTTTCCATCCTAACATTCAGTTGAGCTTTCTCCAGTTCCAATGCATGCTTGTCTTGTAATGATGCTTGGCGAGCTAGTAGAGCTGCTCGTTCTGCCTCGGCTTTAAGGCGTTCAGAGGACACTGAGGAAGCAGTCTTAGAATACTTAGTTTTACTTGATATTTTTGACACATTGGAAATGCTGTCATGTGGTTCAATGAGCGTTTGTGGCTCAACTTCAGCCTTTTTCCATATTTCCACCTCTTTCAGGAAATGTTCATAAGTTCTCATTCTTGGTTGATAATAGTTAATGCTCTCCTGTTCCTGTTCCTCCTCTGTGACCAGCTCTAGCACAGATTCATGAGCCTTCTTAAAGTCATTGAGCACAGCATCAAATGCTTCAAGACTCTCATTCACAGTTGCAATGTTTCCTCCATCAACAAGAAGGACTTTTATTTCATTCATTTTGCGTGTACACACTCCAGGTTTGCCTCTCCGGGCTGCATAGAGTGAATTTAGATGCTCCTCTGCCCTCTCCAGTGGAGTCTTATTTGGGATTTCCTCCTCCATCATTCACTTTTAGTTCACTCAATTTACAATGACACGGTTGTTGGTTTGATTGTTAAACGTAATGCCCCTTTAGACCTCCTTTAATCTTTAAAAACACAGTCATCCATTTCAGCATATTGACCCATTTTGAATTGCACATGTGCAAGTTTGGCATTTTAGATGCGTTTTAAACATTTCATCCCGTTGAGGTTTTGTCCCTTTAATGAAGTTTTAACACGCAGTATCTTTAGATCCTTAAGTTGCATTCGTTGCGTTGATGGATTGCATTTCCACGTTAGGCCAAATATTAGATATATGATTAGGCTACATTGTGCATAGGATCTGTGTTTCCCAAACTTAAACTTCTTAATTGTTTTCACAGCGCTGTATTTTGAATTCCATTCCCAAGTTTATCAAACATTCCAATTATAAGCACATTTGCGCTTCCATAATATGCATGATCAAACGATCGCCTTGAACAGGGCAGCTCATTCATTCGCAGTGGTTACTCACGGCTGGCGAAATCTAGGAGTTCAAATCCTTCCAAGCGAGCTGTCCTTATGGTCCGAATGCAATTACAAATAGAACAAAATCCAGCGTGTGTCCGAACCGGAGATTTCCTTCCAGTAGTAATCCTTCACGGAGTTTTTTGACTTGATTGTAGTGGCTTCCTTTCCTCTTTACCATAGCCACTGCCCTAGCCTGAAGCGGGGTTGTTTCGGACGCATACAGTCCACACTCAACGTTTCCAAACGGCCAAACATTCAATGAGATCCAGGGATATAGTGCAACAAAAATGTTTATTCTTCTTATCTAACAAAAAGGTATTCTCCAATCAACTTAAAGCAGAGATTACTTGAAATGCAAATACATAATATAATATGACCTGTCTGTCTGTATTTCTCTATGTCTATATGGTCAAAAAACTATACCGCTCCCGCATCTAGCAAGGACTCCTCCCCCCGAAGGCCCAACTTCCTGCCTTTATACTAACACAATTAACACAGTACAATGAATGGGCAAGAGGGGGGGCCAAAAACTGAGTTACACTAATAACAAATGAGTATATCTCAATCCGGTAAATAAATCATAAAGGTACGTACCTAATATTTCATCATATACATTAATATTTAATATATTTACACAAATGTACATGGAGCTCAGTATGTTCAGTCTTTTATACAAAATATGCCCAAATCGGCTCTAACACAGCTAAACAGTGACTAATGTTCAGGGCAGGGTACTTTGTGGAGGCAGCTAGAACAATGACTACGGTTCAGGGCAGGGTACTGGGTGGAGGCAGCTAGAACAGTGACTAAGGTTCAGGGCAGGGTACTGGGTAGAGGCAGGTAGAACAGTGACTAAGGTTCAGGGCAGGGTACTGGGTGGAGGCAGCTAGAACAGTGACTAAGGTTCAGTACAGGGTACTGGGTGGATGCAGCTAGAACAGTGACTAAGATTCAGGGCAGGGTTCTGGGTGGAGGAAACTAGAACAGAGACTAAGGTTTGGGGCAGGGTACTGGGTGGAGGCAGCTAGAACAGTGACTAAGGTTCAGGGCAGGGTACTGGGTGGAGGCAGCTAGAACAGTGACTAAAGTTCAGGGCAGGGTACTGGGTGGAGGCAGCTAGAACAGTGACTAAGGTTCAGGGCAGGGTACTGGGTGGAGGCAGCTAGAACAGTGACTAAGGTTCAGGGCAGGTTACTGGGTGGAGGCAGCTAGAACAGTGACTAAGGTTCAGGGCAGGGTACTGGGTGGAGGCAGCTAGAACAGTGACTAAGGTTCAGGGCAGGGTACTGGTTGGAGGCTGGCTAGAACAGTGACTAAGGTTCAGGGCAGGGTAATGGTTGGTGCTGGCTAGAACAGTGACTAAGGTTCAGGGCAGGGTACTGGGTGGAGGCTGGCTAGAACAGTGACTAAGGTTCAGGGCAGGGTACTGGGTGGAGGCAGCTAAACAGTGACTAATGTTCAGGGCAGGGTACTTTGTGTAGGCAGCTAGAACAGTGACTAAGGTTCAGGGCAGGGTACTTTGTGGAGGCAGCTAGAACAGTGACTAACGTTCAGGGCAGGGTACTGGGTGGAGGCTGGCTAGAACAGTGAATAAGGTTCAGGGCAGGGTACCTTGTGGAGGCAGCTAGAACAGTGACTAAGGTTCAGGGCAGGGTACTGGGTGGAGGCTGGCTAGAACAGTGACCAAGGTTCAGGGCAGGGTACTGGGTGGAGGCAGCTAGAACAGTGACTAAGGTTCAGGGCAGGGTACTGGGTGGAGGCAGCTAGAACAGGGATAAGGTTCAGGGCAGGGTACTGGGTGGAGGCAGCTAGAACAGTGACTAAGGTTCAGGGCAGGGTACTGGGTGGAGGCAGCTAGAACAGTGACTAAGGTTCAGGGCAGGGTACTGGGTGGAGGCAGCTAGAACAGTGACTAAGGTTCAGGGCAGGGTACTGGGTGGAGGCAGCTAGAACAGGGATAAGGTTCAGGGCAGGGTACTAGGTGGAGGCAGCTAGAACAGTGACTAAGGTTAAGGGCAGGGTACTGGGTGGAGGCTGGCTAGAACAGTGATAAGGTTCAGGGCAGGGTGCTGGGTGGAGGCTGGTTAGAACAGTGACTAAGGTGCAGGGCAGGGTACTGGGTGGAGGCAGCTAGAACAGTGACTAAGGTTCAGGGCAGGGTACTGGGTGGAGGCTGGCTAGAACAGTGACTAAGTTTCAGGGCAGGGTACTGGGTGGAGGCAGCTAAACAGTGACTAATGTTCAGGGCAGGGTACTTTGTGGAGGCAGCTAGAACAATGACTACGGTTCAGGGCAGGGTACTGGGTGGAGGCAGCTAGAACAGTGACTAAGGTTCAGGGCAGGGTACTGGGTAGAGGCAGGTAGAACAGTGACTAAGGTTCAGGGCAGGGTACTGGGTGGAGGCAGCTAGAACAGTGACTAAGGTTCAGTACAGGGTACTGGGTGGATGCAGCTAGAACAGTGACTAAGATTCAGGGCAGGGTTCTGGGTGGAGGAAACTAGAACAGAGACTAAGGTTTGGGGCAGGGTACTGGGTGGAGGCAGCTAGAACAGTGACTAAGGTTCAGGGCAGGGTACTGGGTGGAGGCAGCTAGAACAGTGACTAATGTTCAGGGCAGGGTACTGGGTGGAGGCAGCTAGAACAGTGACTAAGGTTCAGGGCAGGGTACTGGGTGGAGGCAGCTAGAACAGTGACTAAGGTTCAGGGCAGGTTACTGGGTGGAGGCAGCTAGAACAGTGACTAAGGTTCAGGGCAGGGTACTGGGTGGAGGCAGCTAGAACAGTGACTAAGGTTCAGGGCAGGTTACTGGGTGGAGGCAGCTAGAACAGTGACTAAGGTTCAGGGCAGGGTACTGGTTGGAGGCTGGCTAGAACAGTGACTAAGGTTCAGGGCAGGGTACTGGTTGGTGCTGGCTAGAACAGTGACTAAGGTTCAGGGCAGGGTACTGGGTGGAGGCTGGCTAGAACAGTGACTAAGGTTCAGGGCAGGGTACTGGGTGGAGGCTGGCTAGAACAGTGAATAAGGTTCAGGGCAGGGTACTTTGTGGAGGCAGCTAGAACAGTGACTAAGGTTCAGGGCAGGGTACTGGGTGGAGGCTGGCTAGAACAGTGACCAAGGTTCAGGGCAGGGTACTGGGTGGAGGCAGCTAGAACAGTGACTAAGGTTCAGGGCAGGGTACTGGGTGGAGGCAGCTAGAACAGGGATAAGGTTCAGGGCAGGGTACTGGGTGGAGGCAGCTAGAACAGTGACTAAGGTTCAGGGCAGGGTACTGGGTGGAGGCAGCTAGAACAGTGACTAAGGTTCAGGGCAGGGTACTGGGTGGAGGCAGCTAGAACAGTGACTAAGGTTCAGGGCAGGGTACTGGGTGGAGGCAGCTAGAACAGGGATAAGGTTCAGGGCAGGGTACTAGGTGGAGGCAGCTAGAACAGTGACTAAGGTTCAGGGCAGGGTACTGGGTGGAGGCTGGCTAGAACAGTGATAAGGTTCAGGGCAGGGTACTGGGTGGAGGCTGGTTAGAACAGTGACTAAGGTGCAGGGCAGGGTACTGGGTGGAGGCAGCTAGAACAGTGACTAAGGTTCAGGGCAGGGTACTGGGTGGAGGCTGGCTAGAACAGTGACTAAGGTTCAGGGCAGGGTACTGGGTGGAGGCAGCTAAACAGTGACTAATGTTCAGGGCAGGGTACTTTGTGGAGGCAGCTAGAACAATGACTATGGTTCAGGGCAGGGTACTGGGTGGAGGCAGCTAGAACAGTGACTAAGGTTCAGGGCAGGGTACTGGGTGGATGCAGCTAGAACAGTGACTAAGATTCAGGGCAGGGTTCTGGGTGGAGGAAGCTAGAACAGAGACTAAGGTTTGGGGCAGGGTACTGGGTGGAGGCAGCTAGAACAGTGACTAAGGTTCAGGGCAGGGTACTGGGTGGAGGCAGCTAAACAGTGACTAATGTTCAGGGCAGGGTACTTTGTGGAGGCAGCTAGAACAATGACTATGGTTCAGGGCAGGGTACTGGGTGGAGGCAGCTAGAACAGTGACTAAGGTTCAGGGCAGGGTACTGGGTAGAGGCAGCTAGAACAGTGACTAAGGTTCAGGGCAGGGTACTGGGTGGAGGCAGCTAGAACAGTGACTAAGGTTCAGGACAGGGTACAGGGTGGAGGCAGCTAGAACAGTGACTAAGATTCAGGGCAGGGTTCTGGGTGGAGGAAGCTAGAACAGAGACTAAGGTTTGGGGCAGGGTACTGGGAGGAGGCAGCTAGAACAGTGACTAAGGTTCAGGGCAGGGTACTGGGTGGAGGCAGCTAGAACAGTGACTAAGGTTCAGGGCAAGGTACCGGGTGGAGGCAGCTAGAACAGTGACTAAGGTTCAGGGCAGGGTACTTTGTGGAGGCAGCTAGAACAGTGACTAAGGTTCAGGGCAGGGTACTGGGTGGAGGATGGCTGGAACAGTAAATAAGGTTCAGGGCAGGGTACTTTGTGGAGGCAGCTAGAACAGTGACTAAGGTTCAGGGCAGGGTACTGGGTGGAGGCTGGCTAGAACAGTGACTAAGGTTCAGGGCAGGGTACTGGGTGGAGGCAGCTAAACAGTGACTAATGTTCAGGGCAGGGTACTTTGTGGAGGCACCTAGAACAGTGACTAAGGTTCAGGGCAGGGTACTGGGTGGAGGCAGCTACAACAGTGACTAAGGTTCAGGGCAGGGTACTGGTTGGAGGCTGGCTAGAACAGTGACTAAGGTTCAGGGCAGGGTACTGGGTGGAGGCTGGCTAGAACAGTGACTAAGGTTCAGGGCAGGGTACTGGGTGGAGGCTGGCTAGAACAGTGACTAAGGTTCAGGGCAGGGTACTGGGTGTAGGCAGCTACATTTACATTTTAGTCATTTAGCAGACGCTCTTATCCAGAGCGACTTACAGGAGCAATTAGGGTTAAGTGCCTTGCTCAAGGGCACATTTACGTCATTTAGCAGACGCTCTTATCCAGAGCGACTCACCAATTGGTGCGTTCACCCTATAGCCAGTGGGATAAGAAGGATTACTTTATCCTATCCCAGGTATTCCTTAAAGAGGTGGGGTTTCAAATGCCTCCGGAAGGTGGTGAGTGACTCCGCTGTCCTGGCGTCGTGAGGGAGCTTGTTCCACCATTGGGGTGCCAGAGCAGCGAACAGTTTTGACTGGGCTGAGCGGGAACTATGCTTCCGCAGAGGAAGGGGAGCCAGCAGGCCAGAGGTGGATGAACGCAATGCCCTCGTTTGGGTGTAGGGACTGATCAGAGCCCGAAGGTACAGAGGTGCCGTTCCCCTCACTGCTCCATAGGCAAGCACCATGGTCTTGTAGCGGATGCGAGCTTCAACTGGAAGCCAGTGGAGTGTGCGGAGGAGGGGGGTGACATGAGAGAACTTGGGAAGGTTGAACACCAGACGGGCTGCGGCATTCTGGATGAGTTGTAGGGGTTTAATGGCACAGGCAGGGAGGCCAGCCAACAGCGAGTTGCAGTAGTCCAGACGGGAGATGACAAGTGCCTGGATTAGGACCTGTGCCGCTTCCTGTGTAAGGCAGGGTCGTACTCTCCGAATGTTGTAGAGCATGAACCTGCAGGAGCGGGTCACCGCCTTGATGTTGGCGGAGAACGACAGGGTGTTGTCCAGGGTCACGCCTAGGCTCTTCGCACTCTGGGAGGAGGACACAGCGGAGTTGTCAACCGTGTTGGCGAGATCACGGAACGGGCAGTCCTTCCCCGGGAGGAAGAGCAGCTCCGTCTTGCCAGGGTTCAGCTTGAGGTGGTGATCCGTCATCCATACTGATATGTCTGCCAGACATGCAGAGATGCGATTCGCCACCTGGTTATCAGAAGGGGGAAAGGAGAAGATTAGTTGTGTATCGTCAGCGTAGCAATGATAGGAGAGGCCATGTGAGGATATGACAGAGCCAAGTGACTTGGTGTATAGGGAGAAAAGGAGAGGGCCTAGAACTGAGCCCTGGGGGACACCAGTGGTGAGAGCACGTGGTGCGGAGACATTTTCTCGCCACGCCACTTGGTAGGAGCGACCGGTCAGGTAGGACGCAATCCAGGAGTGAGCCGCGCCGGAGATGCCCAGCTCGGAGAGGGTGGAGAGGAGGATCTGATGGTTCACAGTATCAAAGGCAGCAGACAGGTCTAGAAGGACAAGAGCAGAGGAGAGAGAGTTAGCTTTAGCAGTGCGGAGAGCCTCCGTGACACAGAGAAGAGCAGTCTCAGTTGAATGACCAGTCCTGAAACCTGACTGGTTTGGATCAAGAAGGTCATTCTGAGAGAGATAGCAAGAGAGTTGGCTAAAGACGGCACGCTCAATAGTTTTGGAAAGAAAAGAAAGAAGGGATACTGGTCTGTAGTTGTTGACATCAGTGGGATCGAGTGTTGGTTTCTTGAGAAGGGGAGCAACTCTCGCTCTCTTGAAGACGGAAGGGACATGGCCAGCGTTCAAGGATGAGTTGATCAGCGAGGTGAGGTAGGGGAGAAGGTCACCGGAGATGGTCTGGAGAAGAAAGGAGGGGATGGGGTCAAGCGGGCAGGTTGTTGGGCGGCCTGCAGTCACAAGTCGCAGGATTTTATCTGGAGAGAGAGGGGAGAAAGAAGTCAAAGCATAGGGTAGGGCAGTGTGAGTAGGACCAGCAGTGTCATTAGACTTAACAAACGAGGATTGAATGTCGTCAACCTTCTTTTCAAAGTGGTTGACGAAGTCATCCACAGAGAGAGAGGAGGGGGGGGCGGGGGGGGGGGTAGGATTCAGGAGGGAGGAAAATGTGGCAAAGAGCTTCCTAGGGTTAGAGGCAGATGCTTGGAATTTAGAGTGGTAGAAAGTGGCCTTAGCAGCAGAAACAGATGAAGAAAATGTAGAGAGGAGGGAGTGAAAAGATGCCAGGTCGGCAGGGAGTTTAGTTTTCTTCCATTTCCGCTCCGCTGCCCGGAGCTCTGTTCTGTGAGCTCGCAATGAGTCATCAAGCCACGGAGCTGGAGGGGAGGACCGAGCCGGCCGGGAGGATAGGGGACACAGAGAGTCAAAGGATGCAGAAAGGGAGGAGAGGAGGGTTGAGGAGGCAGAATCAGGAGATTGGAGGGAGAAGGATTGAGCAGAGGGAAGAGATGATAGGATGGAAGAGGAGAGAGTAGTGGGAGAGAGAGAGCGAAGGTTGCGGCGGCGCATTACCATCTGTGTAGGGGCAGAGTGAGTAGTGTGGGAGGAGAGCGAGAGAGAAAAGGAAACAAAGTAGTGACATGGAGGGGAGTTGCAGTGAGATTAGTAGAAGAGCAGCATCTAGTAAAGATGAGGTCAAGCGTATTGCCTGCCTTGTGAGTAGGGGGGGACGGTGAGAGGGTGAGGTCAAAAGAGGAGAGAAGTGGAAAGAAGGAGGCAGAGAGAAATGAGTCAAATGTGGACATAGGGAGGTTGAAATCCCCCAAAACTGTGAGGGGTGAGCCATCCTCAGGAAAGGAACTTATCAAGGCGTCAAGCTCATTGATGAACTCTCCAAGGGAACCTGGAGGGCGATAGATGACAAGGATATTAAGCTTAAATGGGCTAGTGACTGTGACAGCATGGAATTCAAATGAGGAGATAGACAGATGGGTTAGGGGAAAAATTGAGAATGTCCACTTGGGAGAGATGAGGATTCCTGTGCCACCACCCCTCTGACCAGATGCTCTCGGGGTATGCGAGAACACATGGTCAGATGAGGAGAGAGCAGTAGGAGTAGCAGTGTTTTCAGTGGTAATCCATGTTTCCGTCAGCGCCAGGAAGTCGAGGGACTGGAGATTAGCATAGGCTGGGATGAAGTCAGCTTTGTTGGCAGCAGAACGGCAGTTCCAGAGGCTGCCTGAGACCTGGAACTCCAGGTGTGGGGTGCGTGCAGGGACAACCAGGTTAGAGAGGCAGCAGCCACGCGGTGTGGGGCATTTGTGTAGCCTGTGCGGAGAGGAGAGAACAGGGATAGGCAGAGGCATAGTTGACAGGCTGCAACAGATGGCTACAATAATGCAGAGGAGATCGGGATGAAATGAACTGAACATCAGGGAAAGGAGAGAGCAGGCCTCCCTCACCAAAAAATAAATAAATATATAACTCTCCCAACTTCCACCTCAGAAACTATAGTTGTTTCACTGAACCACCCGAATAAAACTCTCCCAACTTCCACTTTAGAAATTAGAATTGTTGTAAGCTACAGCAGACTGTTATCAGTAGCTGTAATTAAGTACAGCAGCTACCAACCACCTAACGTTAATGCCTCGGATGAGGTTAGAAAAACAGCTGAATGGTAGCAGCTAGCTGGCTCAATCACAGGTACTCTCAAGCATGAAATAACATTGGAAACAGCTAACCACAGTTGCTAAAAGTTACCCACAGTTGCTAAAAGTTACCGGTAGCTACCCTCTAGCTAGCTAGCTTTGTTGGTCCAGGTAGTGGGTAAGCTAGCCTCGTGCTTCGCCTGGGCTCCGCCGAATAAAATCCTTACCTACAATAATTACCTACAGTAATAACCTACAATAACTACCGGAGTAAGCTACCTATAATACCAAACTACAATACCTACCTACAATCTAAATACATGGTTTAAGCTTAACTCAACACCATATAAGAAGCCAAGCTTACCTTTCATAACGCAGCAACGATTAAACGTTGGGTAGCTAGCACAAAGACATTGTATTTAGTTACCACAGCCTGCTGGTAGTGTTGGCTAGCTAGCAATGGCTACTGTGTTGACTTTGTTTGAAAAACGGCGTCGCTGTGAGCGAATGTAGCTGGCTAAAAGGATATTGTTTTTAGTTGCTACCGTTGCTAATAGCTACTCGCCAGCTAATCCAGGAGGTGAGTTAGCTAGCTAGCTTCGTGCTACATCCGGCACCGCCGAATACAAAAGTAACCTACAATAATTACACACAACAGCTACCCGCAACAGCCCACGATGCCTACCTATACTACTTAATAATATACAGCCCACGATGCCTACCTATAGTACCTAACTACAATCTAAATACATAGTTTAAGCCTTAGTCGACAAAGCCCAAGCTATGTATAAAGCCAAACTGGCAGACTGCAATCAGTAGCCGAAATTAGGTACAGCAGCTACCGACCACCTAACGTTAATGATAATGAGGTTAGAAAAAACAGCTGAAGGTGGCAGCTAGCTGGCTCAATTACAGGTACTATTAAGCGTGAAATAACATTGGAAACAGCTAACCACAGTTGCTAAAAGTTACCCACAGTTGCTAAAAGTTACCGGTAGCTACCCTCTAGCTAGCTAGCTTTGTTGGTCCAGGTAGTGGGTAAGCTAGCCTCGTGCTTCGCCTGGGCTCCGCCGAATAAAATCCTTACCTACAATAATTACCTACAATAATAACCTACAATAACTACCGGAGTAAGCTACCTATAATACCAAACTACAATACCTACCTACAAACTAAATACATGGTTTAAGCTTAACTCAACACCATAAACGAAGCCAAGCTTACCTCTCCTGCTAGAGAAAACACAACCTCTCCCGTCAGGAGACACAGCACGGCTAGAACAGTGACTAAGGTTCAGGGCAGGGTACTGGGTGGAGGCAGCTAGAAAGTGACTAAGGTTCAGGGCAGGGTACTGGGTGGAGGCAGCTAGAACAGTGACTAAGGTTCAGGGCAGGGTACTGGGTGGAGGCAGCTAGAACAGTGACTAAGGTTCAGGGCAAGGTACTGGGTGGAGGCAGCTAGAAAGTGACTAAGGTTCAGGGCAGGGTACTGGGTGGAGGCAGCTAGAACAGTGACTAAGGTTCAGGGCAGGGTACTGGGTGGAGGCAGCTAGAACAGTGACTAAGGTTCAGGGCAGGGTACTGGGTGGAGGCAGCTAGAACAGGGATAAGGTTCAGGGCAGGGTACTGGGTGGAGGCAGCTAGAACAGTGACTAAGGTTCAGGGCAGGGTACTGGGTGGAGGCTGGCTAGAACAGTGATAAGGTTCAGGGCAGGGTGCTGGGTGGAGGCTGGTTAGAACAGTAACTAAGGTGCAGGGCAGGGTACTGGGTAGAGGCAGCTAGAACAGTGACTAAGGTTCAGGGCAGGGTACTGGGTGGAGGCTGGCTAGAACAGTGACTAAGGTTCAGGGCAGGGTACTGTGTGGAGGCAGCTAAACAGTGACTAATGTTCAGGGCAGGGTACTTTGTGGAGGCAGCTAGAATAATGACTACGGTTCAGGGCAGGGTACTGGGTGGAGGCAGCTAGAACAGTGACTAAGGTTCAGGGCAGGGTACTGGGTAGAGGCAGCTAGAACAGTGACTAAGGTTCAGGGCAGGGTACTGGGTGGAGGCAGCTAGAACAGTGACTAAGGTTCAGGACAGGGTACTGGGTGGATGCAGCTAGAACAGTGACTAAGATTCAGGGCAGGGTTCTGGGTGGAGGAAGCTAGAACAGAGACTAAGGTTTGGGGCAGGGTACTGGGTGGAGGCAGCTAGAACAGTGACTAAGGTTCAGGGCAGGGTACTGGGTGGAGGCAGCTAGAACAGTGACTAAGGTTCAGGGCAGGGTACTGGGTGGAGGCAGCTAGAACAGTGACTAAGGTTCAGGGCAGGGTACTGGGTGGAGGCAGCTAGAACAGTGACTAAGGTTCAGGGCAGGTTACTGGGTGTAGGCAGCTAGAACAGTGACTAAGGTTCAGGGCAGTGTACTTTGTAGAGGCAGATAGAACAGTGACTAAGGTTCAGGGCAGTGTACTGGTTGGTGCTGGCTAGAACAGTGACTAAGGTTCAGGGCAGGGTACTAGGTGGAGGCAGCTAGAACAGTGACTAAGGTTCAGGGCAGGGTACTGGGTGGAGGCTGGCTAGAACAGTGATAAGGTTCAGGGCAGGGTGCTGGGTGGAGGCTGGTTAGAACAGTGACTAAGGTGCAGGGCAGGGTACTGGGTGGAGGCAGCTAGAACAGTGACTAAGGTTCAGGGCAGGGTACTGGGAGGAGGCTGGCTAGAACAGTGACTAAGGTTCAGGGCAGGGTACTGGGTGGAGGCAGCTAAACAGTGACTAATGTTCAGGGCAGGGTACTTTGTGGAGGCAGCTAGAACAATGACTACGGTTCAGGGCAGGGTACTGGGTGGAGGCAGCTAGAACAGTGACTAAGGTTCAGGGCAGGGTACTGGGTAGAGGCAGCTAGAACAGTGACTAAGGTTCAGGACAGGGTACTGGGTGGATGCAGCTAGAACAGTGACTAAGATTCAGGGCAGGGTTCTGGGTGGAGGAAGCTAGAACAGAGACTAAGGTTTGGGGCAGGGTACTGGGTGGAGGCAGCTAGAACAGTGACTAAGGTTCAGGGCAGGGTACTGGGTGGAGGCAGCTAGAACAGTGACTAAGGTTCAGGGCAGGGTACTGGGTGGAGGCAGCTAGAAAGTGACTAAGGTTCAGGGCAGGGTACTGGGTGGAGGCAGCTAGAACAGTGACTAAGGTTCAGGGCAGGGTACTGGGTGGAGGCAGCTAGAACAGTGACTAAGGTTCAGGGCAGGGTACTGGGTGGAGGCAGCTAGAACAGGGATAAGGTTCAGGGCAGGGTACTGGGTGGAGGCAGCTAGAACAGTGACTAAGGTTCAGGGCAGGGTACTGGGTGGAGGCAGCTAGAACAGTGACTAATGTTCAGGAGAGGGTACTGGGTGGAGGCAGCTAGAACAGTGACTAAGGTTCAGGGCAGGGTACTGGGTGGAGGCAGCTAGAACAGTGACTAAGGTTCAGGGCAGGGTACTGGGTGGAGGCAGCTAGAACAGTGACTAAGGTTCAGGGCAGGGTACTGGGTGGAGGCTGGCTAGAACAGTGATAAGGTTCAGGGCAGGGTGCTGGGTGGAGGCTGGTTAGAACAGTGACTAAGGTGCAGGGCATGGTACTGGGTAGAGGCAGCTAGAACAGTGACTAAGGTTCAGGGCAGGGTACTGGGTGGAGGCTGGCTAGAACAGTGACTAACGTTCAGGGCAGGGTACTGGGTGGAGGCAGCTAAACAGTGACTAATATTCAGGGAAGGGTACTTTGTGGAGGCAGCTAGAACAGTGACTAAGGTTCAGGGCAGGGTACTTTGTGGAGGCAGCTAGAACAGTGACTAAGGTTCAGGGAAGGGTACTGGGTGGAGGTGGTTAGGGTTAGGGTTCTGAAGACATCCAGGTATAGGGTACAACTACAGGCCCACATGGTCTAAAATGTTCACTGCTCTGGCACCCCATTGGTGTAACAAGCTCCCTCACGACGCCAGGACAGCGGAGTCACTCACCACCTTCCGTAGACACTTGACACCCCACCTCTTTAAGGAATCCCTGGGATAGGATAAAGTAATCCTTCTACCCCCACCTTACCCCACCCCCCAAGCATCTGCTAAATGACGTAATATAAATGTAATGGTTAATTAGCTGTGTACATATCAACACCTTAGAGACAGTCATTCTATATGTTCTGTACATATCAACACCTTAGAGACAGTCATTCTAGATTTTCTATACAGATCAACAACTTAATTAAAGGTGAATATCTGTATACAACATCTAGCATGAGGGTCTTTATTTAAGGTGTTGTTTTGTAAACAACATCTAGTATTATTGTCTTTAAGGTGTTGATCTGTATACAACATCAGGTGTGACTGTCTTGAAGGTGTTGATCTGTATACAACATCTAGTATGACTGTCTCTAAGGTGTTGATCTGTATAGAACATCTAGTAGGACTGTCTTTAATGAAGGTGTTGATCTGTATAGAACATCTAGTAGGACTGTCTTTAATGAAGGTGTTGATCTGTATAGAACATCTAGTATGAGGGTCTTTATTTAAGGTGTTGATCTGTAAACAACAACAACTGTGATAGACTACATCCAATTTGCTGAGTAGAGTGTTGGAGGCTATTTTGTAAATGACATCGCCGAAGTCAAGGATCGGTAGGATAGTCATTTTTACGAGGGCATGTTTGGCAGCATGAGTGAAGGAGGCTTTGTTGCGAAATAGGAAGCCGATTCTAGATTTAACTTTGGATTGGAGATTCTTAATGTGAGTCTGGAAGGAGAGTTTACAGTCTAACCAGACACCTAGATATTTGTAGTTGTCCACATACTCTAGGTCAGACCCGTCGAGAGTGGTGATTCTAGTCGGGTGGGCGAATGCCAGCAGCGTTCGATTGAAGAGCATGCATTTAGTTTTACTAGTGTTTAAGAGCAGGTGGAGGCTACTGAAGGAGTGTTGTATGGCATTGAAGCTCGTTTGGAGGTTTGTTAACACAGTGTCCAATGAAGGGCCAGATGTATACAAAATGGTGTCGTCTGCGTAGAGGTGGATCTGAGAGTCACCAGCAGCAAGAGCGACATCATTGATATACACGGAGAAAAGAGTCGGCCCAAGAATTGAACCCTGTGGCACCCCCATAGAGACTGCCATAGGTCCAGACAACAGGCCCTCCGATTTGACACATTGAACTCTATCTGAGAAGTAGTTGGTGAACCAGGCGAGGCAGTCATTTGAGAAACCAAGGCTATTTAGTCTGCCAATAAGAATGCAGTGGTTGACAGAGTCGAAAGCCTTGGCCAGGTCGATGAAGACGGCTGCACAGTACTGTCTATTATCGATCGCGGTTCTAATATCGTTTAGGACCTTGAGCGTGGCTGAAGTGCACCCATGACCAGCTCGGAAACCAGATGGTATTCATTCACATTTACATTTACGTCATTTAGCAGACGCTCTTATCCAGAGCGACTTACAAATAGGTGCATTCACCTTATAGCCAGTAGGATAACCACTTTACAATGTTTTATTCTGTTGTTTTTTTTATGTAATTTTTTTTTTTTGGGGGGGGGGGGGGGGGGGCTAAAGGATTACTTTATCCTATCCCAGGTATTCCTTAAAGAGGTGGGGTTTCAAATGTCTCCGGAAGGGGGTGAGTGACTCCGCTGTCCTGGCGTCGTGAGGGAGCTTGTTCCACCATTGGGGTGCCAGAGCAGCGAACAGTTTTGACTGGGCTGAGTGGGAACTATGCTTCCGCAGAGGTAGGGGAGCCAGCAGGCCAGAGGTGGATGAACGCAATGCCCTCGTTTGGGTGTAGGGACTGATCAGAGCCTGAAGGTACGGAGGTGTCGTTCCCCTCACAGCTCCGTAGGCAAGCACCATGGTCTTGTAGCAGATGCGAGCTTCAACTGGAAGCCAGTGGAGTGTGCGGAGGAGCGGGGTGACGTGAGAGAACTTGGGAAGGTTGAACACCAGACGGGCTGCGGCATTCTGGATGAGTTGTAGGGGTTTAATGGCACAGGCAGGGAGCCCAGCCAACAGCGTGTTGCAGTAATCCAGACGGGAGATGACAAGTGCCTGGATTAGGACCTGTGCCGCTTCCTGTGTAAGGCAGGGTCGTACTCTCCGAATGTTGTAGAGCATGAACCTACAGGATCGGGTCACCGCCTTAATGTTAGCGGAGAACGACAGGGTGTTGTCCAGGGTCACGCCAAGGCTCTTCGCACTCTGGGAGGAGGACACAACGGAGTTGTCAAGCGTGATGGCGAGATCATGGAACAGGCAGTCCTTCCCCGGGAGGAAGAGAAGCTCCGTCTTGCCAAGGTTCAGCTTGAGGTGGTGATCCGTCATCCATACTGATATGTCTGCCAGACATGCAGAGATGCGATTCGCCACCTGGTTATCAGAAGGGGGAAAGGAGAAAATTAGTTGTGTGTCGTCAGCGTAGCAATGATAGGAGAGGCCATGTTTGGATATGACAGAGCCAAGTGACTTGGTGTATAGCGAGAATAGGAGAGGGCCTAGAACTGAGCCCTGGGGGACACCAGTGGTGAGAGCACGTGGTACGGAGTCAGCTTCTCGACACGCAACTTGGTAGGAGCGATCGGTCAGGTAGGACGCAATCCAAGAGTGAGCCGCGCCGGAGATGCCCAGCTCGGAGAGGGTGGAGAGGAGGATCTGATGGTTCACAGTATCAAAGGCAGCAGACAGGTCTAGAAGGTAGGCATAGCGGAGAAGGTACGGTGGGATTCGAAATGGTCGGTGATCTGTTTGTTAAATTGGCTTTCAAATACTTTCGAAAGTCTGGGCAGGATGGATATAGGTCTGTAACAGTTTGGATCTAGAGCGTCACCCCCTTTGAAGAGGGGGATGACCGTGGCAGCTTTCCAATCTCTGGGGATCTCAGATGTTACGAAAGAGAGGTTGAACAGGCTAGTAATAGGGGTTGCGACAATTTTGGCGGCTAGTTTTAGAAAGAAAGGGTTTGTCTAGCCCAGCTGATTTGTAGGGGTCCAGATTTTGCGGCTCTTTCAGAACATCAGCTGTCTGAATTTGTTTGAAGGAGAAGCGGGGGGGGGGGGGGGGGGGGGCATGGGCAAGTTGCAGCGGAGGGTGCAGAGTTGGTGGCCGGGGTAGTGGTAGCCAGGTGGAAAGCATGGCCAGCCGTAGCAAAATGCTTTTTGAAATTCTCGATTATTGTAGATTTATCGGTGGTGATAGTGTTTCCTAGCCTCAGTGCAGTGGGCAGCTGGGAGGAAGTGCCCTTATTCTCCATGGACTTTACAGTGTCCCAAAACTTTTTGGAGTTAGTGCTACAGGATGCATATTTCTGTTTGAAAAAGTTAGCCTTTGCTTTCCTGACTGCTTGTGTATATTGGTTCCTAACTTCCCTGAAAAGTTGCATATCGCGGGGGCTATTTGATGCTAATGCAGTACGCCAAAGGATGTTTTTGTGCTGGTCAAGGGCAGTCAAGTCTGAGGAGAACCAGGGGCTATATCTGTTCTTAGTTCTGTATTTTTTGAATGGGGCATGTTTATTTAAGATTGAGAGGAAATTACTTTTAAAGAACAACCAGGCATCCTCTACTGACGGAATGAGATCTATATCCATCCAGGATACCTGGGCTGGGTCAATTAGGAAGGCCTGCTCGCTAAAGTGTTTTAGGGAGCGTTTGACAGTGATGAGGGGTGGTCATTTGACCGCAGACCTGTTACGGATGCAGGCAATAAGGCAGTGATCGCTGAGATCCTGGTTGAAGACAGCGGAGGTGTATTTAGAGGGTAAGTTAGTCAGGATGATATCTATGAGGGTACCCATGTTTACGGATTTAGGGTTGTACCTGGTAGGTTCGTTGATCATTTGTGTGAGATTGAGGGCATCTAGTTTGGATTGTAGGATGTCAGGGGTGTTAAGCATATCCCAATTTAGATCACCAAGCAGTTCGAACTCTGAGGATAAATGGGGGGCAATGAATTCACATATGGTGTCCAGGGCA
This sequence comes from Coregonus lavaretus, assembly GCF_964263955.1. Lineage (NCBI taxonomy): Eukaryota > Metazoa > Chordata > Actinopteri > Salmoniformes > Salmonidae > Coregonus > Coregonus lavaretus. The sequence goes on from NC_139996.1 coordinate 289,772, forward strand.
CAGCTGGGGGCTGAGTGGGGTCTGTAGCAAGCGGCAACAGTGAGAGACGTATTTCTGGAATGGTGGATTTTTAGAAGTACAAGCTCAAACTGTTTGGGCACAGACCTGGATAGTATGATAGAGCTCAGCAGGCTATCTCTACAGTAGATTGCAACTCCACCCCCTTTGGCAGTTCTATCTAGACGAAAAATGTTATAGTTGGGGATGGACATTTCAGAAGCCAGGATTCAGACACTGCTAGAACATCAGGGTTGGCGGAGTGTGCTAACGCAGTGAATAACTCAAACTTAGGAAGGAGACTTCTGATATTAACATGCAAGAAACCAAGGCTTTTGCGATTACAGAAGACAACAAATGATAGCGCCTGGGGAGTAGTAGTGATACTGAGGGCTGCAGGGTTAGCCTCTACATCACCAGAGGAACAGAGGAGGACTAGAATAAGGATACGGCTAAAGGCTTTAAGAACTGGTCTTCTGGGGCAGTTTTCCGGGCGTTGTAGAAAAGATTCATGGCATTATGTACAGACAAGGATATGGAAGGATATGAGTAAAGTGGAGGTAAACCTAAGCGTTGGGTAACAATGAAAGAGATAGCATCACTGGAGGCACCAATTGAGTCGGTCTCCGCGTGTATGGGGGGTGGGACAAAGGAGCTATCTAATGCAGGTTTAGCTGGGCTGGGGGATCTACAGTGAAATAGTACAATTAGAAATAACCGAAACAACAATAAGCTAACCATATTGACAAGGGAGAGAGGCATAAAGCAATCACAGGTGTAATTTGAGAGAGCTAAGACAACAGCTGGTAATGACGACACAGTTTGGGCTGAGGCTAAACATAAACAGGATGCGGTACCGTAAAAAGGAACAGTCCAGCAGACATCCGCTGTATAGCTGAGTTATCATAAGGTCCGGTGAACAGCAATAGGAGAGTTCGGAGGTAGTTCGGGGGCCACGGCTAGCAGATGGATCCGGTGAACAGCAATAGGAGAGTTCGGAGGTAGTTCGGAGGCCACGGCTAGCAGATGGATCCGGTGAACAGCAATAGGAGAGTTCGGAGGTAGTTCGGGGGCTGCTAAAGCACTGGCGTTCGGAGGTAGTTCGGCTAACGGATGGATCCGGTGAACAGCAATAGGAGAGTTCAGAGGCAGCTAAAGCAGTAGCGAGCAAGAGGCCACGGCTAGCGTGTGCTAGCGGGCCGGGGCTAGCAGATGGAATCTTTGTGGTTTAAGGTGTTGATCTGTATACAACATCTAGCATGAGTGTCTTTATTTAAGGTGTTGATCTGTAAACAACATCTTGTATGATTGTCTTTAATGTGTTGATCTGCATACAACATCTAGTATGACTGTCTTGAAGGTGATGATCTGTAAACAACATCTAGTGTAAGGGTCTTTAATTAAGGTGTTGATCTGTATACAACATCTAGTATGATGGTCTTTAATTAAGGTGTTGATCTGTATAGAACATCTAGTATGATGGTCTTTAGTTTAGGTGTTGCTCTGTAAACAACATCTAGTATGATGGTCTTTAGTTAAGGTGTTGCTCTGTAAACAACATCTAGTATGAGGGTCTTTAATGAAGGTGTTGATATGTATACAACATCTAGTATGATGGTCTTTAGTTTAGGTGTTGCTCTGTAAACAACATCTAGTATGATTTTCTTTAAGGTGTTGATCTGTATACAACATCTAGTATGACATGAATGTCTTTAATGAAGGTGTTGATCTGTTTTTTAGTTTTTTTTCTCTTTTATTCGTATATATTTCTCTATCTCACTTTCCATCCTTAACTAAGTATCCTTTCCTGCAACCCGCCTCACCCAATGTTGAACGGATTCTATTATTTCTTTATTTTTATCAAGAACCTACGGCTGAAACTAGCCAGCTAGCTAGCTACTTGCTATTAGCCACTGTTAGCGGTCTTCACCATTGTCTGTGGCCGTGGCCTGCACTACCTACCAGCCAGCTCTAGCCTGGACAATTATCGGCCAGTCTGCACAGCGTGCTATCGACCCAGAGCATATCAGATTTTCTGCCGGAATCACTGAATCACTGGACCTTAACATCGGACCATCGCAACTAGCTAGCTGCAACCGAATGGCTGTTGTTGGCTAATATCCACTTCCCGACGTACCAGTTAGCCTTGAGCTAGCCTCGAGCCAGGCCCATCTCCCGGCAATCTACATCTCTGTCAAACGGACGGGACCTCCTAGTGTCGATACGGAGCCCCGCCAATCCATCACGTCTGGTCTGCCAACGTAATCGTCTGATGTGGTTTCAACAGGCTTCCCGTTGTGACCACCACGAAGATCCATCTGCTAGCCCCGGCCCGCTAGCACGCGCAATCAACAGCCGTGCCTCCTGCTCGCCTTTAGCAACCTACGATCTGCTCCCGGACTTACTCAGTGCTGTTCACTGGACCTTATGATCAATCAGCTACACAGCTAATGCCTGTCCGGTTGACAGAGAGGTAGATTGCCGGGAGATGGGCCAGGCTCGAGGCTAGCTCAAGGCTAACTGGTACGTCGGGAAGTGGATATTAGCCAACAACAGCCATTCGGTTGCAGCTAGCCTCGAGTACCGCATCGGTACCGCATCATGTTTATCTGTTTAGCCTCGGCCCAAACTTTCGTCGCCATTACCAGTTGTTGTCTTAGCCCTCTCGAATAACACCTGTGATTGCGTTATGTCTCTCTCCCATGTCAATATGCCTTGCCTATTGCTGTTTGGGTTAGTTCTTATTATACAATTTCACTGTAGAGACCCAAGTCCCTCTCAAACTGCCTCAAATAGCTCCTTTGTTCCACCCCCCATACACGCGGAGACCGGCTCAATCGGTACCTCCAGTGATGCTATCTATAGTTACCCAATGCTTAGGTGTACCTCCACTGTAATCATATCCTTCCATATCCTTGTCTGTACATAATGCCCTGAATCTATTCTACAACGTCCGGAAATCTGCCCACTTTCTCTGTACCCAACGCACTAGAAGACCAGTTCTTAAAGCCTTTAGCCGTATCCTTATTCTATTCCTCCTCTGTTCCTCTGGTGATGTAGAGGTTAACCCAGGCCCTGTAGCCCCCAGTATCACCTGTACCCCCCAGGCACTATCATTTGTTGACTTCTGTAAATGTAAAAGCCTTGGTTTCTTGCAGGTTAACATCAGAAGTCTCCTCCCCAAGTTTGAGTTATTCACTGCGTTAGCACACTCTGCCAACCCTGATGTTCTAGCAGTGTCTGAATCTTGGCTTAGGAAGGCCACCAACAATTTTGAAATTTTCGTTCCGAACTACAACATTTTCAAACTAGATAGAACTGCCAAAGGGGGCCGGAGTTGCAATCTACTGTAGAGATAACCTGCAGAGCTCTATCATACTATCCAGGTCTGTGCCCAAACAGTTTGAGCATCTACTTCTAAAAATCCACCTTTCCAGAAATAAGTCTCTCACTGTTGCCACTTGCTACAGACCCCCCTCAGCCCCAAGCTGTGCCCTGGACACCATATGTGAATTGCTTGCCCCCATTTATCCTCAGAGTTCGTACTGCTTGGTGACCTAAATTGGGATATGCTTAACACCCCGGCCATCCTACAATCTAAACTAGATGCCCTCAATCTCACACAAATTATCAAGGAACCTACCAGGTACAACCCTAAATCCGTAAACATGGGCACCCTTATAGATATCATCCTGACTAATTTACCCTCTAAATACACATCCGCTGTCTTCAACCAGGATCTCAGCGATCACTGCCTCATTGCCTGCGTCCGTAATGGGTCCATGGTCAAACGACCACCCCTCATCACTGTTAAACGCTCCCTAAAACACTTCAGTGAGCATGCCTTTCTAATTGACCTGGCCCGGGTATCCTGGATGGATATAGATCTCATTCCGTAGAGGATGCCTGGATGTTCTTTAAAAGTGCTTTCCTCTCCATCATAAATAAGCATGCCCCATTCAAAAAATTCCGAATTAAGAACAGATATAGCCCCTGGTTCACCCCAGACTTGATGCCCTTGACCAGCACAAAAACATCCTGTGGCGTACTGCATAAGCATCGAACAGACCCCGCGATATGCAACTTTTCAGGGAAGTGAGGAACCAATATACACAATCAGTTAGGAAAGCAAAGTCTAGCTTTTTCAAACAGAAATTTGCATCCTGTAGCACTAACGCCTAAAAGTTTTGGGACTCTGAAAAGTCCATGGAGAACAAGAGCACCTCCTCCCAACTGCCCACTGCACTGAGGCTAGGAAACACTGTCACCACCGATAAATCTAAGATAATCGAGAATTTCAACAAGCATTTTGCTACGGCTGGCCATGCTTTCCACCTGGCTACCCCTACCCCAGCCACCAGCTCTGCACCCTCCGCTGCAACTTGCCCATGCCTCCACCCCCCCCCCCCCCCCTTCTCCTTCACCCAAATTTAGATCGCTGATGTCCTGAAAGAGCTGCTAAATCTGCACCCCTTAAAATCAGCTGGGCTAGACAATCTGGACCATTTCTTTCTAAAATTAGCCGGCGAAATTGTCACAACCCCTATTACTAGCCTGTTCAACCTCTCTTTTGTATCGTCTGAGATCCCCAGAGATTGGAAAGATGCCGCGGTCATCCCCATCTTCAAAGGGGAGTGATGCTCTAGATCCAAACTGTTACAGACCTATATCCATCCTGTCCTGCCTTTCGAAAGTATTTGAAAGCCTAGTTAACAAACAGATCACCGACCATTTCGAATCCCACCGTACCTTCTCCGCTATGCAATCTGGTTTCCGAACTGGTCATGGGTGCACCTCAGCCACACTCAAGGTCCTAAATTATATAATAACCGCGATCGATAAAAGACAGTACTGTGCAGCCATCTTCATCGACCTGGCCAATGCTTTTGACTCTGTCAACCACCGCATTCTTATTGGCAGACTAAATAGCCTTGGTGTCTCAAATGACTGCCTCGCCTGGTTCACCAACTACTTCTCAGATAGAGTTCAATGTGTCAAATCAGAGGGCCTGTTGTCTGGACCTCTGGCAGTCTCTATGGGGGTGCCACAGGGTTCAATTCTCGGGCCGACTCTATTCTCAGTGTATATCAATGATGTCGCTCTTGCTGCTGGTGACTCTCAGATCCACCTCTACGCAGACGACACCATTTTGTATATATCTGGCCCTTCACTGGACACTGTGTTAACAAAATTCCAAACGAGCTTCAATGCCATACAACACTCCTTCCGTTGCCTCCAACTGCTCTTAAACGCTAGTGAAACTAAATGCATGCTCTTCAATCGAACGCTGCTTGCACCCGCCTGCTCGACTAGAATCACTACTCTCGGCTGGTCTGACTTAGAATATGTGGACAACTACAAATACCTAGGTGTCTGGTTAGACCGTAAACTCTCCTTCCAGACTCTCCAATCTAAAGTTAAATCTAGAATCGGCTTCCTATTTCACAACAAAGCCTCCTTCACTCATGCTGCTAAACATGCCCTCGTAAAACTGACTATCCTACCGATCCTTGACTTCGGCGATGTCATTTACAAAATAGCCTCCAATACTTTACTCAGCAAATTGGATGTAGTCTATCACAGTGCCATCCGTTTTGTCACCAAAGCCCCATATACTAACCACCACTGTGACCTGTACGCTCTTGTTGGCTGGTCCTCACTACATATTCGTCGCCAAACGCACTGGCTCCAGGTCATCTATAAATCACTTCTAGTCAATTCCCTGCCTTATCTTAGATCATTGGTCACCATAGCAACACCCACCCATAGTATACATTCCAGCAGGTATATCTCACTGGTCATCCCCAAAGCCAACACCTCCTTTGGCCGCCATTCCTTCCAGTTCTCTGCTGCAAATGACTGGAACAAACTGCAAAAGTCTCTGAAGCTGGAGACACTTCTCTCCCTCACTAACTTTAAGCATCAGTTGTCAGAGCACCTTACAGATCACTGCACCTGTACACAGCCATTCTGAAATTAGCCCCCCCAACTACCTCATCCCCATTTTGTTATTTATTTTGCTAATGTTGATCTGTAAATAACATCTAGCATGATTGTCTTTAAGGTGTTGATCTGTATAGAACATCTAGTATGATGGTCTTTAATTAAGGTGTTGACCAGTATACAACATCTAGTATGATGGTGTAGATATGTCTACATATTAAGATGTAGATATGTATTGTGGTCCTCTGTAGCTCAATTGGTAGAGCATGGCGCTTGTAACGCCAGGGTAGTGGGTTCGATCCCCGGGACCACCCATACGTAAACATTTATGCACACATGACTGTAAGTAGCTTTGGATAAAAGCGTCTGCTAAATGGGATATTATTATTATTATTATTATTATTATTATTATTATTATTATTATTATTATTATTATTATTATTATTATTATTATTATTATATTATACAACATCTAGTATGACAGTCTTGAAGGTGTTGATCTGTAAACAACATCTAGTATGCGGGTCTTTATTTAAGGTGTTGATCTGTATAGAACATCTAGTATGACAGTCTTGAAGGTGTTGATCTGTAAACAACATCTAGTATGAGGGTCTTTATTTAAGGTGTTGATCTGTATAGAACATCTAGTATGATGGTCTTTAATTAAGGTGTTGATCTGTAAACAACATCTAGTATGACAGTCTTGAAGGTGTTGATCTGTAAACAACATCTAGTATGACTGTCTTTAATTAAGGTGTTGATCTGTAAACAACATCCAGTATGAGGGTCTTTAATTAAGGTGTTGATCTTTATACAACATCTAGTATGATGGTCTTTATTTAAGATGTTGATCTGTATACAACATCTAGTATGATGGTCTTTATTTAAGGTGTTTATCTGTAAACAACATCTAGTATGACTGTCTTGAAGGTGTTGATCTGTAAACAACATCTAGTATGAGGGTCTTTATTTAAGGTGTTGATCTGTATAGAACATCTAGTATGATGGTCTTTAATTAAGGTGTTGATCTGTATACAACATCTAGTATGAGGGTCTTTATTTAAGGTGTTGATCTGTAAACAACATCTAGTATGAGGGTCTTTAATTAAGGTGTTGATCTGTATAGAACATCTAGTATGAGGGTCTTTATTTAAGGTGTTGATATGGAAGAACACAAAACCAAGGTTTGATAAAAAGATGGCGTACTTAACACAACGTAAAAAACGTAATATTTAATATCAGTAAGTTAGATTAAATATTAGCACTTCACATACTCTTGAGTAATACCATTCAATCTGGATAATAAAACAAAACAAATCACAAGGCTAGAGAAATTTAGCTACAAATATTATTAAAACAAGCAACACTTGAATTAGTCAGTAAGGATATAAAGGAGTTGAAGGAGAGCCTTGAAATGAGTGACGAAAAAGCTGCGATAATGGAGAAATTTACAAAAAAGCGAAAAGGGACAGTCACTAAGATTTAAACGGATGTTAGTGAACTTAAAAAGGAGAACATCTTTCTGAGAGAAGCCATACTAGACATACAGACTAGATCTATGTGAGAAAATCTAGTACACTACGGGTATCCAAAAAATAGAAGGAGAAGTTCTTACAGCACTTCAAATCCCACTCGATGCTGTTGATAAAATCCAACTCCAACGTATACACCGTTTCGGACACAGAGGACAGAGATATGAGCGTCCAATCATTGCCAAATTTGCTTTCTTTAAGGATAAAGTAATGGTTAAAAGCCTGAGAAAAATACTTGCTGGCATGAACAAAGGCATGAATGTTCAGTTCCCGAGGGAGATTGCAGAACGGCGCAATGTTCTGTACCTAATCATCAAGGAGAATAGATTAAAAGGGAAACGTGTAGTTCTCGTAGTCGATAATCTGTATATTGACGTAAATGTTCAGAGACACAAAGACTACTCCATGGCTACTAAATATTAAATAAAATATAGGAGAACTACGCTGCACCTTTCAAGAAAGGGAATTATGTAAAATAATTAGTATTCAATTTCCCATTTATAGTATTTTATAAATGGATAAGACGGCATTAGAAGAAAGGATAACTAGCAAAATAATACATCTTCAAATATAACTAACTGGAACACAAAAGTACTCAATCAACATAGTGGAGATAAAAACATAGTGAACAGAAGACATGGAAGGCACAGTATGTTGGTATGTGTGGATGTGTTGTGATGGAAGGTGTGGTGTGCGTTTTTTTGTTTGGAAAAGTGTGGCGTTAAGTGAGTGAGAAAGGAAATGGTTGCATATCCCAGAACTAATGTGTGTCTGTGAGCAGGGCTTGTGAGAGAGAGCTTTCCATTTTGTGCAGATGAGGGACATACATTTTAAAATAAAGTATACATCTAATTTATTTTATATTGTCCTATCATGCTGGAACGATCCCCACCCTATATCCTAGACACCCACCTGAGTGACCCATACACCAAAGAGACGTCCCCATCTGTTTTATGGACCTGCTGTAAGTTGCTTATATGCAGCCAAAACAGAAAGAGAAATGCGGTCAGAGACCTACTAGAGCAGCACCGCCCCCTCAAGATTCTGAGCCTGCCTGGCAGGGTTGGTCCCACAAAGCCAGAGCCCCCTGATGGGAGAGCATGATATACAAGGACATTTTCAAAGCTGCTAATGAGAAACTTGACGACCTTGTACCTAGCCGGTGGGGATTCCGGTGGGGTACCCCCACCCAGGTAGTGGCAGTGCTGGCAACACTGTCTGCAGTAACCCATGGGGGAGGGGGTCACACTCGGACAATCAGAGAGGGGGTTTATCATTGTGGCCCAGGTGGCACAAAATAATCAAAGGTCTGACTGCACAGAGATGCTGGGGAAAATGGTCACAACGGGGGACCAGCGTGTTTGTGTTTCATGGGAGAGGGTGGATCTGATCTCCATAACCTAGGACTTGACATTGGTTAATCAAATATCACATTTTGGCCAATTCTTGCTCAATCTTGCATGTTTTCTCAGACAGCTGTACTTTTATAGGCATTCGTTAATCAGGTCCTTTCTTGAGTTGGGCTCTGGAATGTTACAAACATTGAGACAAGATGGCGTATTGAATAAAAAGCGGTACAAACCTCAAGATAAAAACATAATATTCAAAATCAGTAAATTAGACTAAATATTAGCATTTCATATATTCGCAGTAAATAAAATTCCATCTGGATAATAACACAAAACAAATCATAAGGCTAGAGAAATATATCGACAAATATTACAACAACACGCAACACCCAAACATGACGGAAGATAAACGAGGAGAATCAATCTCCAAGAGAAAACGCGACTCCTCGACTGATACAGATGATTTATGCTTTTCACCACTGGGTCTGGTAAGTGTGGAAAGTGACCTGTTGAAGTCGATAAATGACAAATTGGGCATACTAGAATTGGTCAGTAAGGACGTAAAAGAGTTGAAAGCGAGTCTTGAAATGAGTGACGAAAAAGCAGCGATAATGGAAACAGAAACCAAACATTTTAAAGTGACAGTAACTAAGATGGAAACGGACGTTAGGGAACTTAAAAAGGAGAACAACCTTCTGAGAGAAGCCTTACTAGACATCCAAACTAGATTGATGAGAGAAAATCTAGTACTTACGGGTATTCAGGAAAAGGAGGGAGAAATAACCAAGAATATTATGAAAGATTTCTTGCATACAGCGCTTCAAATACCACTCGAGGCTGTCGATAAAATCCAACTCGAACGTGTACACCGTTTCGGACAAAGAGGAAAGAAATATGATCGCCCAATCATTGCCAAATTTGCTTTCTTTCAGGATAAAGTAATGGTTAAAAGCCTAGGTAAAATACTTTCTGGCACGAAAATAGGCATGAATGATCAGTTCCCGAGGGAGATTGCAGAAAGGCGCAAAGTTCTGTATCCAATCTTCAAGGAAAATAGATTAAAAGGGAAACGTGTGGCACTTGTGGTCGATAAACTATATATTGACAACCAAATGTTCAGAGACACAAAGACTACTCCATGGCTATTCTAAAAGTTGTAATAGAGGAGTTGAATAATGGAACACCCAATACTAGCAATGATAGGGATTGTAATATTAAATAACATTTATAGTAAGTATAGTAAAAAAAAAAATGATAAAACGATATAACAAGAAAAGATAACAAGCAGAATAAAACATCTTCAAATACAACTAATTAGAACATGGCATTTTTGGCGGGCAATTGTTGTTTTGGCGGACGGTTGTTGGGGTTGGTCCTGTGTTCTCCCTGGCGTCCTTTCCCCCTTGCGGCAGGTGTGGGAAGTGGGTGCGTTAGCACGCTCGGCCCATTTCCTCCTTAGTCAACCATTTGGTGTGCATTTTTGTGTTTGGAAGGGTGCGGCGTTAAGTGAGTGAGAGGGGAAATGGTTGCATATCCCAGAGCCGACGGGTGTCTATGAGTAGGGGTAGTGAGGGAGAGCTTTCAATTTTGTGTAGATGAGGGATATATATTTTTTAATATAGTATACATCTAATTACATTTTTTATTGTCCTATCATGATGGAAAGATCCCCAACCCTATATCCTGGACACCCACCTGAGTGACCCATACACCAAAGAGAAGTTCCCATCTCTTTTATGGACCTGCTGTGAGTATGCAGCCTAAACAGAGAAATAAATGCGGTCAGAGACCTACTTGAGCAGCACCGCCCCCTCAAGATTCTGAGCCTGCCTGGCAGGGTTGGTCCTACAAAGCCAGAGCCCCCTGATGGGAGAGCATTATATACAAGGAAATTCTCAAAGCTGCTAATGAGAACCTTGACGACCTTTTACCTAGCCGGTGGGGATTCCGGTGGGGTACCCCCACCCAGGTAGCGGCAGTGCTGGCAACACTGGCTGCAGTAACCCATGGGGAGGGGGTCACACTCAGACAATCAGAGAGGGGGTTTATCATTGTGGCCCAGGTGGCACAAAATAATCAAAGGTCTGTCTGCATGGAGATGCTTGGGAAAAATGGTTACAACGGGGGACCAGAGTGTTTGTGTCTCAGGTGAAGACGGTGGATCTGATCTCCATCACCTAGGACTTGACATAGATTAAGTAGATTAATCAAATCTGACATTGTTGTCAATTTCTGCTCAATCTTGCATACTTTCTCAATCAGCTGTAACTGTATGTGCACTCGTAAATCAGGTCCTTTCTTGAGTTGGGCTCTGGGATATAACAACCGTTGAGTATCTGCTTTTATGGTGGATTGTGGAGGAGGGGGGATGAGTTTGTTGGAGTATGTGTTGTGGGGGGGTGAGGATGTTGGGGGTGGGGTATGGGATGGACCACGGTAATTATTTGCTAGGATAATAATTGCTTGTCAATAAATTAAATGTAATATAATGGCAATCCGGGTTATATGTTAAAATCCTACGTATGAACTGCCAACATTATTACGCATATTAATTGATAGTGATAGAAAATAAGATATGCAAGATATTTGAATAGATATATATTTTTAAATAGTTATATATAGAGGTGACAGCATTGGAAATGCTTTTGGCTGTTAATCTGCTTCTGTTTTGTGAGTGTCACTGTGTGCTGTTTTCGATGGATGGGTCCTGGCCTCTCGGGGCCTTAGGGATCCGGAGGGACGGGGGTGGGATGCCGATCACTGGGATGACGGCTCAACTTGGGATGGGGAGGGGGTTTTAGCGGGGGGAATAGTGGAGAACAATTGAAGGGATACTTAGTAGCAATGCAAATATCGTGGTACAGCTATATGGACACTCAATCATGACGTTTTTTTTTTATGGTAAATGTACAAACATATATAATGATAAATAGACTTCAAACTTGTATCTCATTATGGTGTATGGTGAAATAAGTATAGCCAGTTATACTTGTAATGGCTTAGCTGATAATAACACAAGAAGAACAATATTTACATGGTTCAAAGAGAAGGAATATAATATCTATTGTTTAAAGGAAACTCATTCAACAATTCTGGATGAAGTTGCGTGGAAAAAGGAATGGTGGGGCGAAATATACTTCTCCCATGGGTAAAGAAATTCAAAAGGGGGTGATGATATTAATTAATAGTAATTTCGATCCGAATGTGCAAATTGTCCAAATAGATACGCAAGGTAGATGGATTATTTTAAATATGTTATTGGAAAATAAACAGTTATGGCTCATTAAAATTTACGGAACAAATAATGATGATCCACACTTCTTTGACAATATATATAATAAATTATCAACCCTGCAAGCAATTCAAGACAATATTATTATGGTGGGGGATTATAATACTGTTTTAAATAGCCCAATGGACCGTAAAGGAAATCAAACCACAAACAATCACCCACATGCTCTTAAGGAAATCGTGAATGTCATGGATACATTAGAACTAGTAGATATATGGAGGCTTAAATATCCTGATCTAGTGAGATATACAGTGAGGGAAAAATGTATTTGATCCCCTGCTGATTTTGTAAGTTTGCCCACTGACAAAGAAATGATCAGTCTATACTTTTAATGGTAGGTTTATTTGAACAGTGAGAGACAGAATAACAACAAAACAATCCAGAAAAACGCATGTCAAAACAGTTATACATTGATTTGCATTTTAATGAGGGAAATAAGTATTTGACCCCCTCTCAATCAGAAAGATTCTGGCTCCCAGGTGTCTTTTATACAGGTAACAAGCTGAGATTAGGAGCACACTCTTAAAGGGAGTGCTCCTAATCTCAGCTTGTTACCTGTATAAAAGACACCTGTCCACAGAAGCAATCAATCAATCAGATTCCAAACTCCACCATGGCCAAGACCAAACTCCACCATGGCCAAGAGCTCTCCAAGGATGTCAGGGACAAGATTGTAGACCTACACAAGGCTGGAATGGGCTACAAGACCATCACCAAGCAGCTTGGTGAGAAGGTGACAACAGTTGGTGCGATTATTTGCAAATGGAAGAAACACAAAATAACTGTCAATCTCCCTCGGCCTGGGTCTCCATGCAAGAGCTCACCTCGTGGAGTTGCAATGATCATGAGAACGGTGAGGAATCAGCCCAGAACTACACGGGAGGATCTTGTCAATAATCTCAAGGCAGCTGGGACCATAGTCACCAAGAAAACATTTTACATTTACATTTTAGTCAAAACAATTGGTAACACACTATGCCGTGAAGGACTGAAATCCTGCAGTGCCCGCAAGGTCCCCCTGCTCAAGAAAGCACATATACATGCCCGTCTGAAGTTTGCCAATGAACATCTGAATGATTCAGAGGAGAACTGGATGAAAGTGTTGTGGTCAGATGAGACAAAAAATCGAGCTCTTTGGCATCAACTCAACTCGCCGTGTTTGGAGGAGGAGGAATGCTGCCTATGACCCCAAGAACACCATCCCCACCGTCAAACATGGAGGTGGAAACATTATGCTTTGGTGGTGTTTTTTTGCTAAGGGAACAGAACAACTTAATCGCATCAAAGGGACGATGGACGGGGCCATCTACTGTCAAATCTTGGGTGAGAACCTCCTTCCCTCAGCCAGGGCATTGAAAATGGGACGTGGATGACCCAAAACACACAGCCAAGGCAACAAAGGAGTGGCTCAAAAAGAAGCACATTAAGGTCCTGGAGTGGCCTAGCCAGTCTCCAGACCTTAATCCCATAGAAAATATGTGGAGGGAGCTGAAGGTTCGAGTTGCCAAACATCAGGCTCGAAACCTTAATGACTTGGAGAAGATCTGCAAAGAGGAGTGGGACAAAATCCCTCCTGAGATGTGTGCAAACCTGGTGGCCAACTACAAGAAACGTCTGACCTCTGTGATTGCCAACAAGGGTTTTGCCACCAAGTACTAAGTCATGTTTTGCAGAGGGGTCAAATACTTATTTCCCTCATTAAAATGCAAATCAATTTATAACATTTTTCACATGCGTTTTTCTGGATTTTTTTGTTGTTATTCTGTCTCTCACTGTTCAAATAAACCTACCATCAAAATTATAGACTGATCATTTCTTTGTCAGTGGGCAAACGTACAAAATCAGCAGGGGATCAAATACTTTTTTCCCTCACTGTACATGGCGGAGACTCAATCAAGCTACTCATTCTCGTTGGCACCAAAAGTTTAAAAAGTGTTGATAGGGGACAGAATGCGGTCGGACCATCATATAATTGGCATATACATTACTGTTACTGAATTTCCACGTGGGCGAGGATATTGGAAATTTAATCAAAGCCTATTGGATGATAATTTATTTTTAACTAGGACAAAGGAATTTATTACTGACTTTTTCCGACATAACATACAGTAGGTACAGCAAATCACCTTATTGTATGGGACACCTTTAAATGTGCCTTTAGAGGCCATGCAATTCAGTACTCATCTCGAAATCAAAAGCAATTTAGGTCAAAATAGTTTATACTAACAAAGGAAATAGAAAGTCTAACAGAACAGATAGATGGCAATAAAAACTGTAACATAGAGGCTCAGAATAAATTAGAGGAAAAACAAAAATAAATGGAGAAACTTATTCAAGAAAGATCAAGTGTAATATATTATAAAAATAAAGCAAACTGAATGGAATATGGGGAAAAATGCATCAAATTATTTTTTAATCTTCAACATAGGAATGCTACAAAAAAATAATTTTATGAAATTGGTTACAATTGACGGAGTAACCCATGATTCACCAAATGATAATTTTTAAGGAGGAAACAAGGTACTTTAAGCATATGTTTTCGTTTCATTCGCCTCCATCTCCTCTAACTGAAGCTAATTGTGGATAATTTTTTTCTGTTGATAATGTAAAATTAACAGCCAAACAGAAAGACTAATGTGAAGGTGAAATTACAGAGGAGGAACTTCTGGATGCAATTAAAGACTTTAAGTCTGGGAAAACTCCAGGGTAGGATGGCATACCAGTCGAAGTATACCAAACCTTTCTTGATATACTAAGAAGACCGCTATTCGCATGTTTTAACCACTCCTATGTAAATGGTAGATTATCTGACACTCAAGAAGAAGGTCTGATCTCATTATTACTGAAACAGGATACAAGTGGAGGCCCCTTACACTTCAGTGTTGTGATGTAAAAATTCTAGCAAAATGTATAGCGCATAGAATTAAAAAGGTATTGTCGGATATTATTCATTCTAATCAGACAGGTTTTTTACAAGGAAGATACATTTGAGATAATATAAGGCAAGTATTGGAAACAATAGAACATTATGGAAAATCTGAGAAACCAGGCCTGCTATTCATAGCAGACTTCGAAAAGGCATTTGATAAAGTACGACTGGGTTTATATATAAATGCCTGGTGCATTTCAATTTAGGTGAATCTCTTATAAAATGGGTCAAAATCATGTATAGTAACCCTAGGTGTAAAATAGTAAATAATGGCTATTTCTCAGAAAGTTTTAAACTGTCAAGAGGAGTGAAACAAGGTTGTCCACTATCGGCATATATATTTATTGTGGCCATCGAGATGTTAGCTATTAAAATCAGATCAAACAATAATATCAGGGGATTAGAAATCCAGGGCTTAAAAACAAAGGTGTCATTGTACGCTGATGATTCATGTTATCTTTTAAATCCACAACTAGAATCACTCCACAGCCTCATGGAGGATCTAGATACATTTTCTAACCTCTCTGGATTACAACCAAATTATGACAAATGTACTATATTACGTATTGGATCAATAACAAATATAATTTTTACATTGCCATGTAGTTTACCAATAAAATGGTCTGATGGTGATGTGGATATACTCGGAATACATATCCCAAAGGAAATAAATGATCTCACTTCAATAAATTATATTAGAAAGTTAGCAAAAATAGATAAGATCTTGCTACAATGGAAAGGTGGGTGCCTGTCAATTTGTGGAAAAATCATCCTGATTAACTCTTTAGTATTATCCCAGTTTACCTATTTGCTTACGGTCTTGCCTACGCCTAGCGAACAGTTTTTTAAATTATATGAGAAAAAAATATTCCTTTTTATTTGGAACGGCAAGCCAGACAAAATTAAACGGGCCTATTTATATAATGAATATGAATTCAGAGGACATAAATTATTTTAATATTAAAGCATTAGACCTATCACTAAAAGCTTCAGTCATACAAAAGTTATACTTAAATCTGAACTGGTTCTCTAGCAAATTGGTAAGATTGTCTCACCCAATGTTCAAGAATGGCCTTTTTCCCTTTATTCAGATTACAACCACTCACTTTCAGTTATTTGAAAAGGAAATTATCTCCCAGATATCACTATTTCTAAAACAAGCCATAGAAAGTTGATTGCAATTTCAATTTAATCCTCCAGAAACGACAGACTAAATAAGTAAGGAAGTGTCGGCCTTGCATTAAAGAACATAATTCTTAAGGAAAACTGTGATAAATAAAAAAGTATATCAGTTTCACTTAAGGTCCAAAGGTTTGACAGCCGTCCCATATAGATTGCAAAATAGTTGGGAAGAGATTTTTGACGTACCGATCCCATGGCATAGTGTTTATGAACTGACACGCATAACGACACCAGATTCAAAAATTATAATTTTTCAATTTAATATATTATATGAAATTCTTGCTACCAATAGAATGTTATTTATATGGGGGATACTATCTTCCCAGCTCTGCAGATTTTGCTGTGAAGAGACAGAATCATTAGATCATTTGTTTTGGTTCTGTCCATTTGTAGCTTGTTTTTGGACACAGGTCCAGGAATGGCTAAAGGATTGCAATATTTACCTGGAGCTAACCTTGCAGATAGCATTACTGGGTGATCTGAAAAGTCAAAGTCAATCGATCAATAATATAATAATACTTTTAGCAAAAATGTTTATTTTTAATTCACAATCTGTAGAAGCAATGAGAATAGAAAGGTACAGAGCTTTTGTAAAACATCACAGTACGGTTGAAATATATATGGCAAATAGAAATCCTATATGGATGGTGTTAAGAGATAGATGGGAGGTATTGAATGGAGTTGAAGGATGGGACTAATAACAAATAACAACAAATAATAACAAGATAACTAATAATGTAAGCATACTGTGTCCAAAAAAGAAAAAAATGTGTGTGTATGTATCCCACATTTGTTGCAAGGGGGTAAGGATGTTAGGGACAATATAGGATCAATCACAATAATTGTTTGCAAAAATAACAATTGCTTAACAATAATGTAATGTATTGTAATGGCAATCCTTGTTATATGTAACAATCCTTTGCATGAACTGCCATTATGTTTTGTTATACTTCAATGCAGCTTTTGACATTATCGATCATAGTCTGTTGCTGGAAAAACGTATGTGTTATGGCTTTACACCCCCTGCTATATTGTGGATAAAGAGATACCTGTCTAACAGAACACAGATTGTGTTCTTTAATGGAAGCCTCTCAAACATAATCCAGGTAGAATCAGGAATTCCCCAGGGCAGCTGTCTAGGCCCCTTACTTTTTTCAATCTTTACTAACAAGATGCCATTCTTTTTGAGTAAAGCCAATGGGTCTATGTGTGTGGATTACGCAACACTATAAAAATAAAATAAAATAAAAATGTCACATACACGTGTTCAGCAGATGTTATAGCGGGTGTAGCGAAATGCTTGTGCTTCTAGCTCCGACAGTGCAGTAATATCTAACAATTTCACAATATATACCCAATACACACAAAAAAGTAAGGAATGGGATTTAAGAATATATACATATATATAAAATCCCAGGCTACAATAAATGCAGCCTCAGGATATGTGGTTTCCAGTTTGCATAAGGTCCAGTGAAGTTCTTTGAGGGTCGTCGAGGTATCGGCTTGAGGGGGGATATACACAGCCGTGACTATAACCGAAGAAAATTATCTTGGGAGATAATACGGTCAGCTACTACAGTGACTGAAATGACTGCAACGCTTAACAAAGAGCTGCAGTTAGTTTCAGAATTGGTGGCAAGGAATAAATTAGTCCTAAATATTTCAAAAACTAAAAACATTGTATTTGGGACAAATCATTCACAAAACCATAAACCTCAACTAAATCTTGTAATAAATAATATGGAAATTGAGCAAGTTGAGTTTACTAAACTGCTTGGAGTAACCCTGGATTGTAAACAGTCATGGTCAAAACATATTGATACAACAGTAGCTAAGATGGGGAAAAGTCTGTCTATAATAAAGCGCTGCTCTATTTCTTAACAGCACTATCAACAAGGCAGGTTTTACAGGCCATAGTTTTGTCGCACCTGGACTACTGTTCAGTTGTGTGGTCAGGTGCCACAAAAAATGATTTAGGAAAATTACAATTGGCTCAGAACAGGGCAGCATGGCTGGATATACACAGAGAGCATACATGAATTATATAAATGTCAATCTCTCCTGGCTCAAAGTGGAAGAGAGATTGACTTCATCACTACTTGTATTAATGAGAGGTGTTGACATGTTGGGTGCACCGAGCTGTCTGTTTGAACTACTGGCACACAGCTCGGACCCCTATGCATTCCCCACAAGACATGCCACAAGAGGTCTCTTCACAGTCCCCAAGTCCATAACAGACTATGGGAGGTGCACAGTACTACATAGAGCCATGACTACATGGAACTCTATTCCACATCAGGTAACTGATGCAAGTAGTAGAATCAGATAAAAATACACCTTATGGAACAGCGGGGACTGTGAAGCAACACAAACATAGGCAAATTCACATGCATACACACACACGATAATATACGCACTATAAACACACGTACACATGGATTTTGTGTAGATATGTGGTAATGGAGTAGGGGCCTGAGGGAACACACTTAGTGTGTTGTGAAATCTGTTGTGAATGTATTGTAATATTAAAATGTTATAACTGCCTTAATTTTGCTGGACCCCAGAAAGTAGCTGCTGCCTTGGCAGCAGCTAATGGGGATCCATAATAAATACAAAATAAAATATAATCTCCACCTTCCACCCCTCAGAGCCTTGTTCCTCTCTACCCAGTACAGCCAGTAGAGGACTGGCCACCCCTCAGAACCTGGTTACTCTCTACCCAGTACAGCCAGTAGAGGACTGGCCACCCCTCAGACCCTGGTTCCTCTCTACCCAGTACAGCCAGAAGAGGACTGGCCACCCCTCAGAGCCCGGTTCCTCTCTACCCAGTACAGCCAGTAGAGGACTGGCCACCCCTCAGACCCTGGTTCCTCTCCACCCAGTACAGCCAGAAGAGGACTGGCCACCCCTCAGAGCCTGGTTCCTCTCTACCCAGTACAGCCAGTAGAGGACTGGCCACCCCTCAGTCCCTGGTTCCTCTCCACCCAGTACAGCCAGAAGAGGACTGGTCACCCCTCAGAGCCTGGTTCCTCTCTACCCAGTACAGCCAGTAGAGGACTGGTCACCTCTCAGAGCCCGGTTCCTCTCTAGGTTTCTTCCTAGGTTCCTGCCTTTCTAGGGAGTTTTTCCTAGCCATCGTGCTTCTACATCTGCATTGCTGCTGTTTTGGGTTTTAGGCTGGGTTTCTGTATAGCACTTTGTGACATCTGCTGACGTAAAAAGGGCTTTATAAATACATTTGATTGATTGATTACTTAGCTGGGTTAGGGGTTAGTGTTAGGTACCTGGATATAGGTGTTAAGTAGTTGGGTATAGCGTTTAGGGTTAGGTAGCTGGAAAGGGGTTAGGGTTAGGTGGCATAGTTAGGGTTAGGTGGCAGGGTATAGGGTTAGGGTTAGGTGGCAGGGTATAGGGTTAGGGTTAGGTGGCAGGGTTAGGGTTAGGGTTAGGTGGCAGGGTTATGGTATAGGGTTAGGTGGCAGGGTATAGGGTTAGGTGGCAGGGTTAGGGTTAGGGTTAGGTGGCAGGGTATAGGGTTAGGGTTAGGTGGCAGGGTATAGGGTTAGGGTTAGGTGGCAGGGTAAAGGGTTAGGGTTAGGTGGCAGGGTTAGGGTTAGGGTTAGGTGGCAGGGTTAGGGTTAGGTGGCAGGGTATAGGGTTAGGGTTAGGTGGCAGGGTATAGGGTTAGGGTTAGGTGGCAGGGTATAGGGTTAGGGTTAGGTGGCAGGGTAGGGTTAGGGTTAGGGTTAGGGTTAGGTGGCAGGGTATAGGGTTAGGTGGCAGGGTATAGGGTTAGGGTTAGGTGGCAGGGTATAGGGTTAGGGTTAGGTGGCAGGGTATAGGGTTAGGTGGCAGGGTATAGGGTTAGGGTTAGGTGGCAGGTTATAGGGTTAGGGTTAGGTGGCAGGGTATAGGGTTAGGGTTAGGTGGCAGGATTAGGGTTAGGTGGCAGGGTATAGGGTTAGGGTTAGGTGGCAGGGTATAGGGTTAGGGTTAGGTGGCAGGGTTAGGGTTAGGGTTAGGGTTAGGTGGCAGGGTATAGGGTTAGGGTTAGGTGGCAGGGTATAGGGTTAGGTGGCAGGGTATAGGGTTAGGGTTAGGTGGCAGGGTATAGGGTTAGGTGGCAGGGTATAGGGGTAGGTGGCAGAGTATAGGGTTAGGTGGCAGGGTATAGGGTTAGGGTTAGGTGGCAGGGTATAGGGTTAGGGTTAGGTGGCAGGGTATAGGGTTAGGGTTAGGTGGCAGGGTATAGGGTTAGGGTTAGGTGGCAGGGTTAGGGTTAGGTGGCAGGGTAGGGTTAGGGTTAGGGTTAGGGTTAGGGTTAGGTGGCAGGGTTAGGGTTAGGTGGCAGGGTATATGGTTAGGTGGCAGGGTATAGGGTTAGGGTTAGGTGGCAGAGTATAGGGTTAGGGTTAGGTGGCAGGGTTAGGGTTAGGTGGCAGGGTATAGGGTTAGGGTTAGGTGGCAGGGTATAGGGTTAGGGTTAGGTGGCATGGTATAGGGTTAGGGTTAGGTGGCAGGGTATAGGGTTAGGGTTAGGTGGCAGGGTTAGGGTTAGGTGGCAGGGTTAGGGTTAGGTGGCAGGGTATAGGGTTAGGGTTAGGTGGCAGGGTTAGGGTTAGGGTTAGGTGGCAGGGTATAGGGTTAGGGTTAGGTGGCAGGGTATAGGGTTAGGGTTAGGTGGCAGGGTTAGGGTTAGGGTTAGGTGGCAGGGTATAGGGTTAGGGTTAGGTGGCAGGGTATAGGGTTAGGGTTAGGTGGCAGGGTATAGGGTTAGGGTTAGGTGGCAGGGTATAGGGTTAGGGTAAGGTGGCAGGGTATAGGGTTAGGGTTAGGTGGCAGGGTTAGGGTTAGGTGGCAGGGTATAGGGTTAGGGTTAGGTGGCAGGGTATAGGGTTAGGGTTAGGTGGCAGGGTTAGGGTTAGGTGGCAGGGTATAGGGTTAGGGTTAGGTGGCAGCGTTAGGGATAGGTGGCAGGGTATAGGGTTAGGGTTAGGTGGCAGGGTATAGGGTTAGGGTTAGGTGGCAGGGTTAGGGTTAGGGTTAGGTGGCAGGGTATAGGGTTAGGGTTAGGTGGCAGGGTATAGGGTTAGGTGGCAGGGTATAGGGTTGGGTTAGGTGGCAGGGTATAGGGTTAGGGTTAGGTGGCAGGGTACAGGGGTAGGTGGCAGGATATAGGGTTAGGTGGCAGGGTATAGGGTTAGGGTTAGGGTTAGGGTTAGGGTTAGGGTTAGGGTTAGGGTTAGGTGGCAGGGTATAGGGTTAGGGTTAGGTGGCAGGGTTAGGGTTAGGTGGCAGGGTAGGTTTAGGGTTAGGGTTAGGGTTAGGGTTAGGGTTAGGTGGCAGGGTTAGGGTTAGGTGGCAGGGTATAGGGTTAGGTGGCAGGGTATGGGGTTAGGGTTAGGTGGCAGGGTTAGGGTTAGGGTTAGGTGGCAGAGTATAGGGTTAGGGTTAGGGTTAGGGTTAGGGTTAGGGTTAGGTGGCAGGGTTAGGGTTAGGTGGCAGGGTATAGGGTTAGGGTTAGGTGGCAGGGTATAGGGTTAGGGTTAGGTGGCAGGGTAGGGTTAGGGTTAGGGTTAGGGTTAGGTGGCAGGGTATAGGGTTAGGTGGCAGGGTATAGGGTTAGGGTTAGGTGGCAGGGTATAGGGTTAGGGTTAGGTGGCAGGGTATAGGGTTAGGTGGCAGGGTATAGGGTTAGGGTTAGGTGGCAGGGTATAGGGTTAGGGTTAGGTGGCAGGGTATAGGGTTAGGGTTAGGTGGCAGGATTAGGGTTAGGTGGCAGGGTATAGGGTTAGGGTTAGGTGGCAGGGTATAGGGTTAGGGTTAGGTGGCAGGGTTAGGGTTAGGGTTAGGGTTAGGTGGCAGGGTATAGGGTTAGGGTTAGGTGGCAGGGTATAGGGTTAGGTGGCAGGGTATAGGGTTAGGGTTAGGTGGCAGGGTATAGGGTTAGGTGGCAGGGTATAGGGGTAGGTGGCAGGGTATAGGGTTAGGTGGCAGGGTATAGGGTTAGGGTTAGGTGGCAGGGTATAGGGTTAGGGTTAGGTGGCAGGGTATAGGGTTAGGGTTAGGTGGCAGGGTATAGGGTTAGGGTTAGGTGGCAGGGTTAGGGTTAGGTGGCAGGGTAGGGTTAGGGTTAGGGTTAGGGTTAGGGTTAGGTGGCAGGGTTAGGGTTAGGTGGCAGGGTATATGGTTAGGTGGCAGGGTATAGGGTTAGGGTTAGGTGGCAGAGTATAGGGTTAGGGTTAGGTGGCAGGGTTAGGGTTAGGTGGCAGGGTATAGGGTTAGGGTTAGGTGGCAGGGTATAGGGTTAGGGTTAGGTGGCATGGTATAGGTTTAGGGTTAGGTGGCAGGGTATAGGGTTAGGGTTAGGTGGCAGGGTTAGGGTTAGGTGGCAGGGTTAGGGTTAGGTGGCAGGGTATAGGGTTAGGGTTAGGTGGCAGGGTTAGGGTTAGGGTTAGGTGGCAGGGTTAGGGTTAGGGTTAGGTGGCAGGGTATAGGGTTAGGGTTAGGTGGCAGGGTATAGGGTTAGGGTTAGGTGGCAGGGTTAGGGTTAGGGTTAGGTGGCAGGGTATAGGGTTAGGGTTAGGTGGCAGGGTATAGGGTTAGGGTTAGGTGGCAGGGTATAGGGTTAGGGTAAGGTGGCAGGGTATAGGGTTAGGGTTAGGTGGCAGGGTTAGGGTTAGGTGGCAGGGTATAGGGTTAGGGTTAGGTGGCAGGGTATAGGGTTAGGGTTAGGTGGCAGGGTTAGGGTTAGGTGGCAGGGTATAGGGTTAGGGTTAGGTGGCAGGGTTAGGGATAGGTGGCAGGGTATAGGGTTAGGGTTAGGTGGCAGGGTATAGGGTTAGGGTTAGGTGGCAGGGTTAGGGTTAGGGTTAGGTGGCAGGGTATAGGGTTAGGGTTAGGTGGCAGGGTATAGGGTTAGGTGGCAGGGTATAGGGTTGGGTTAGGTGGCAGGGTATAGGGTTAGGGTTAGGTGGCAGGGTACAGGGGTAGGTGGCAGGATATAGGGTTAGGTGGCAGGGTATAGGGTTAGGGTTAGGGTTAGGGTTAGGGTTAGGGTTAGGGTTAGGGTTAGGGTTAGGTGGCAGGGTATAGGGTTAGGGTTAGGTGGCAGGGTTAGGGTTAGATGGCAGGGTATAGGGTTAGGGTTAGGGTTAGGTGGCAGGGTTAGGGTTAGGTGGCAGGGTATAGGGTTAGGGTTAGGTGGCAGGGTATAGGGTTAGGGTTAGGTGGCAGGGTTAGGGTTAGGGTTAGGGTTAGGTGGCAGGGTATAGGGTGAAGGTTAGGTGGCAGGGTATAGGGTTAGGTGGCAGGGTATAGGGTTAGGGTTAGGTGGCAGGGTTAGGGTTAGGGTTAGGTGGCAGGGTTAGGGTTAGGTGGCAGGGTTAGGGTTAGGGTTAGGGTTAGGTGGCAGGGTATAGGGTTAGGGTTAGGTGGCAGGGTTAGGGTTAGGTGGCAGGGTATAGGGTTAGGGTTAGGTGGCAGGGTTAGGGTTAGGTGGCAGGGTATAGGGTTAGGGTTAGGGTTAGGTGGCAGGGTTAGGGTTAGGTGGCAGGGTATAGGGTTAGGGTTAGGTGGCAGGGTATAGGGTTAGGGTTAGGTGGCAGGGTATAGGGTTAGGGTTAGGGTTAGGTGGCAGGGTTAGGGTTAGGGTTAGGTGGCAGGGTATAGGGTTAGGGTTAGGTGGCAGGGTATAGGGTTAGGTGGCAGGGTATAGGGTTAGGGTTAGGGTTAGGTGGCAGGGTTAGGGTTAGGTGGCAGGGTATAGGGTTAGGGTTAGGTGGCAGGGTTTAGGGTTAGGGTTAGGTGGCAGGGTTAGGGTTAGGGTTAGGTGGCAGGGTATAGGGTTAGGGTTAGGTGGCAGGGTTAGGGTTAGGGTTAGGTGGCAGGGTTAGGGTTAGGTGGCAGGGTTAGGGTTAGGGTTTGGGTTAGGTGGCAGGGTATAGGGTTAGGGTTAGGTGGCAGGGTTAGGGTTAGGTGGCAGGGTATAGGGTTAGGGTTAGGTGGCAGGGTTAGGGTTAGGTGGCAGGGTATAGGGTTAGGGTTAGGGTTAGGTGGCAGGGTATAGGGTTAGGGTTAGGTGGCAGGGTTTAGGGTTAGGGTTAGGTGGCAGGGTTAGGGTTAGGGTTAGGTGGCAGGGTATAGGGTTAGGGTTAGGGTTAGGTGGCAGGGTTAGGGTTAGGGTTAGGTGGCAGGGTATAGGGTTAGGGTTAGGTTGAAGGGTATAGGGTTAGGTGGCAGGGTATAGGGTTAGGGTTAGGTGGCAGGGTTAGGGTTAGGTGGCAGGGTATAGGGTTAGGGTTAGGTGGCAGGGTATAGGGTTAGGTGGTAGGGTATAGGGTTAGGGTTAGGTGGCAGGGTATAGGGTTAGGGTTAGGTGGCAGGGTTAGGGTTAGGTGGCAGGGTATAGGGTTAGGGTTAGGTGGCAGGGTATAGGGTTAGTTGGTAGGGTATAGGGTTAGGGTTAGGTGGCAGGGTATAGGGTTAGGGTTAGGTGGCAGGGTTAGGGTTAGGTGGCAGGGTATAGGGTTAGGGTTAGGTGGCAGGGTATAGGGTTAGGGTTAGGTGGCAGGGTTAGGGTTAGGGTTAGGTGGCAGGGTTAGGGTTAGGGTTAGTTGGCAGGGTATAGGGTTAGGGTTAGGTGGCAGGGTTAGGGTTAGATGGCAGGGTATAGGGTTAGGGTTAGGGTTAGGTGGCAGGGTATAGGGTTAGGTGGCAGGGTATAGGGTTAGGGTTAGGTGGCAGGGTATAGGGTTAGGTGGTAGGGTATAGGGTTAGGGTTAGGTGGCAGGGTATAGGGTTAGGGTTAGGTGGCAGGGTTAGGGTTAGGTGGCAGGGTATAGGGTTAGGGTTAGGTGGCAGGGTATAGGGTTAGGGTTAGGTGGCAGGGTTAGGGTTAGGGTTAGGTGGCAGGGTTAGGGTTAGGGTTAGGTGGCAGGGTATAGGGTTAGGGTTAGGTGGCAGGGTTAGGGTTAGATGGCAGGGTATAGGGTTAGGGTTAGGGTTAGGTGGCAGGGTTAGGGTTAGGTGGCAGGGTATAGGGTTAGGGTTAGGTGGCAGGGTATAGGGTTAGGGTTAGGTGGCAGGGTTAGGGTTAGGGTTAGGGTTAGGTGGCAGGGTATAGGGTTAAGGTTAGGTGGCAGGGTATAGGGTTAGGTGGCAGGGTATAGGGTTAGGGTTAGGTGGCAGGGTTAGGGTTAGGGTTAGGTGGCAGGGTTAGGGTTAGGTGGCAGGGTTAGGGTTAGGGTTAGGGTTAGGTGGCAGGGTATAGGGTTAGGGTTAGGTGGCAGGGTTAGGGTTAGGTGGCAGGGTATAGGGTTAGGGTTAGGTGGCAGGGTTAGGGTTAGGTGGCAGGGTATAGGGTTAGGGTTAGGGTTAGGTGGCAGGGTTAGGGTTAGGTGGCAGGGTATAGGGTCTCAAATAAAACTGTGAAGGACCTAGGCGTTACTCTTGACCCTGATCTCTCTTTTGACGAACATATCAAGACTGTTTCAAGGACAGCTTTTTTCCATCTACGTAACATTGCAAAAATCAGAAATTTTCTGTCCAAAAATGATGCAGAAAAATTAATCCATGCATTTGTTACTTCTAGATTAGACTACTGCAATGCTCTATTTTCCGGCTACCCGGATAAAGCACTAAATAAACTTCAGTTAGTGCTAAATACGGCTGCTAGAATCCTGACTAGAACCAAGAAATTTGATCATATTACTCCAGTGCTAGCTTCCCTACACTGGCTTCCTGTTAAGGCAAGGGCTGATTTCAAGGTTTTACTGTTAACCTATAAAGCGTTACATGGGCTTGCTCCTACCTATCTTTCCGAGTTGGTCCTGCCGTACATACCAATACGTACGCTACGGTCACAAGACGCAGGCCTCCTAATTGTCCCTAGAATTTCTAAGCAAACAGCGGGAGGCAGGGCTTTCTCCTATAGATCTCCATTTTTATGGAACAGTCTGCCTACCCATGTGAGAGACGCAGACTCGGTCTCAACCTTTAAGTCTTTACTGAAGACTTATCTCTTCAGTAGGTCATATGATTGAGTGTAGTCTGGCCCAGGAGTGTGAAGGTGAACGGAAAGGCTGGAGCAACGAACAGCCCTTGCTGTCTCTGCCGGGCCGGTTCCCCTCTCCACTGGGGTTCTCTGCCTCTAACCCTGTTGCAGGGGCTGAGTCACTGGCCTGCTGGTGCTCTTTCATGCCGTCCCTGGGAGGGGTGCGTCACTTGAGTGGGTTGAGTTACTGACGTGATCTTCCTGTCTGGGTTGGCGCCCCCCCCCCCCTTGGTTTGTGCTGTGGTGGAGACCTCTGTGGGCTATACTCGGCCTTGTCTCAGGATTGTAAGTTGGTGGTTGGGGATATCCCTCTAGTGGTGCGGGGGCTGTGCTTTGGCGGAGTGGGTGGGGTTATATCCTTCCTGTTTGGCCCTGTCCGGGGGTTTCTTCGGATGGGGCCACAGTGTCTCCGGACCGCTCCTGTCTCAGCCTCCAGTATTTATGCTGCAGTAGTTTATGTGTCGGGGGGCTGGGGTTAGTTGGTTATACCTGGAGTACTTCTCCTGTCTTATCCAGTGTCCTGTGTGAATTTAAGTATGCTCTCTCTAATTCTCTCGTTCTCTCTTTCTCTCTGAGAACCTGAGCCCTAGGACCATACGTCAGGACTACCGGGCATGATGACACCCTGCTGCCCCCAGTCCGCCTGGCCTTGCTGCTATTCCAGTTTCAACTGTTCTGCCTGCGGCTACGAAACCCCTACCTGTCCCAGACCTGCTGTTTTCAACTCTAAATGATCGGCTATGAAAAGCCAACTGAGAGACCTGAGCCCTAGGACCATACGTCGGGACTACCGGCCGTGGTGACTCCTTGCTATCCCCAGTCCGCCTGGCCTTGCTGCTATTCCAGTTTAAACTGTTCTGCCTGCGGTTATGGAACCCCTACCTGTCCCAGACCTGCTGTTTTAAACTCTAATGATCGGCTATGAAAAGCCAACTGAGATTTATTCCTGATTATTATTTGACCATGCTTGTCACTTATGAACATTTTTGAACATCTTGGCATGGTTCTGTTATAATCTCCACCCGGCACAGCCAGAAGAGGACTGGCCACCCCTCATAGCCTGGTTCCTCTCTAGGTTTCTTCCTAGGTTTTGCCTTTCTAGGGAGTTTTTCCTAGCCACCGTGCTTCTACACCTGCATTACTAGCTGTTTGGGGTTTTAGGCTGGGTTTCTGTACAGCACTTCGAGATATTAGCTGATGTAAGAAGGGCTATATAAAATAAAATTGATTGATTGATTGATTGATTGATTGATAGGGTTAGGGTTAGGTGGCAGGGTATAGGGTTAGGGTTAGGTGGCAGGGTTAGGGTTAGGTGGCAGGGTATAGGGTTAGGGTTAGGGTTAGGTGGCAGGGTTAGGGTTAGGTGGCAGGGTATAGGGTTAGGGTTAGGTGGCAGGGTATAGGGTTAGGGTTAGGTGGCAGGGTTAGGGTTAGGGTTAGGGTTAGGTGGCAGGGTATAGGGTTAAGGTTAGGTGGCAGGGTATAGGGTTAGGTGGCAGGGTATAGGGTTAGGGTTAGGTGGCAGGGTTAGGGTTAGGGTTAGGTGGCAGGGTTAGGGTTAGGTGGCAGGGTTAGGGTTAGGGTTTGGGTTAGGTGGCAGGGTATAGGGTTAGGTGGCAGGGTATAGGGTTAGGGTTAGGGTTAGGTGGCAGGGTTAGGGTTAGGTGGCAGGGTATAGGGTTAGGGTTAGGTGGCAGGGTTTAGGGTTAGGGTTAGGTGGCAGGGTTAGGGTTAGGGTTAGGTGGCAGGGTATAGGGTTAGGGTTAGGGTTAGGTGGCAGGGTTAGGGTTAGGGTTAGGTGGCAGGGTATAGGGTTAGGGTTAGGTGGAAGGGTATAGGGTTAGGTGGCAGGGTATAGGGTTAGGGTTAGGTGGCAGGGTTAGGGTTAGGTGGCAGGGTATAGGGTTAGGGTTAGGTGGCAGGGTTAGGGTTAGGTGGCAGGGTATAGGGTTAGGGTTAGGGTTAGGTGGCAGGGTTAGGGTTAGGTGGCAGGGTATAGGGTTAGGGTTAGGTGGCAGGGTATAGGGTTAGGGTTAGGTGGCAGGGTTAGGGTTAGGGTTAGGTGGCAGGGTATATGGTTAGGGTTAGGGTTAGGTGGCAGGGTTAGGGTTAGGGTTAGGTGGCAGGGTATAGGGTTAGGGTTAGGTGGCAGGGTATAGGGTTAGGTGGCAGGGTATAGGGTTAGGGTTAGGTGGCAGGGTTAGGGTTAGGGTTAGGTGGCAGGGTTAGGGTTAGGTGGCAGGGTTAGGCTTAGGTGGCAGGGTATAGGGTTAGGGTTAGGTGGCAGGGTTAGGGTTAGGTGGCAGGGTATAGGGTTAGGGTTAGGTGGCAGGGTATAGGGTTAGGGTTAGGTGGCATGGTATAGGGTTAGGGTTAGGTGGCAGGGTTAGGGTTAGGGTTAGGTGGCAGGGTTAGGGTTAGGTGGCAGGGTTAGGGTTAGGGTTTGGGTTAGGTGGCAGGGTATAGGGTTAGGTGGCAGGGTATAGGGTTAGGGTTAGGGTTAGGTGGCAGGGTTAGGGTTAGGTGGCAGGGTATAGGGTTAGGGTTAGGTGGCAGGGTTTAGGGTTAGGGTTAGGTGGCAGGGTTAGGGTTAGGGTTAGGTGGCAGGGTTAGGGTTAGGGTTAGGTGGCAGGGTTAGGGTTAGGGTTAGGTGGCAGGGTATAGGGTTAGGGTTAGGTGGAAGGGTATAGGGTTAGGTGGCAGGGTATAGGGTTAGGGTTAGGTGGCAGGGTTAGGGTTAGGTGGCAGGGTATAGGGTTAGGGTTAGGTGGCAGGGTTAGGGTTAGGTGGCAGGGTATAGGGTTAGGGTTAGGGTTAGGTGGCAGGGTTAGGGTTAGGTGGCAGGGTATAGGGTTAGGGTTAGGTGGCAGGGTATAGGGTTAGGGTTAGGTGGCAGGGTTAGGGTTAGGGTTAGGTGGCAGGGTATATGGTTAGGGTTAGGGTTAGGTGGCAGGGTTAGGGTTAGGGTTAGGTGGCAGGGTATAGGGTTAGGGTTAGGTGGCAGGGTATAGGGTTAGGTGGCAGGGTATAGGGTTAGGGTTAGGTGGCAGGGTTAGGGTTAGGGTTAGGTGGCAGGGTTAGGGTTAGGTGGCAGGGTTAGGCTTAGGTGGCAGGGTATAGGGTTAGGGTTAGGTGGCAGGGTTAGGGTTAGGTGGCAGGGTATAGGGTTAGGGTTAGGTGGCAGGGTATAGGGTTAGGGTTAGGTGGCATGGTATAGGGTTAGGGTTAGGTGGCAGGGTTAGGGTTAGGGTTAGGTGGCAGGGTATAGGGTTAGGGTTAGGGTTAGGTGGCAGGGTATACGGTTAGGGTTAGGTGGCAGGGTATAGGGTTAGGGTTAGGTGGCAGGGTATAGGGTTAGGGTTAGGTGGCAGGGTATAGGGTTAGGGTTAGGTGGCAGGGTTAGGGTTAGGTGGCAGGGTATAGGGTTAGGTGGCAGGGTATAGGGTTAGGGTTA
The DNA here is from genome assembly GCF_964263955.1 of Coregonus lavaretus. NCBI lineage: Eukaryota > Metazoa > Chordata > Actinopteri > Salmoniformes > Salmonidae > Coregonus > Coregonus lavaretus. Next base: position 319,504 of record NC_139996.1, read on the forward strand.
GGTGGCAGGGTTAGGGTTAGGGTTAGGGTTAGGTGGCAGGGTATAGGGTTAGGGTTAGGTGGCAGGGTTAGGGTTAGGGTTAGGGTTAGGTGGCAGGGTATAGGGTTAGGGTTAGGTGGCAGGGTTAGGGTTAGGGTTAGGTGGCAGGGTATAGGGTTAGGGTTAGGTGGCAGGGTTAGGGTTAGGGTTAGGTGGCAGGGTATAGGGTTAGGGTTAGGTGGCAGGGTATAGGGTTAGGTGGCAGGGTATAGGGTTAGGGTTAGGTGGCAGGGTTAGGGTTAGGGTTAGGTGGCAGGGTTAGGGTTAGGTGGCAGGGTTAGGCTTAGGTGGCAGGGTATAGGGTTAGGGTTAGGTGGCAGGGTTAGGGTTAGGTGGCAGGGTATAGGGTTAGGGTTAGGTGGCAGGGTATATGGTTAGGGTTAGGTGGCATGGTATAGGGTTAGGGTTAGGGTTAGGTGGCAGGGTATACGGTTAGGGTTAGGTGGCAGGGTATAGGGTTAGGGTTAGGTGGCAGGGTATAGGGTTAGGGTTAGGTGGCAGGGTATAGGGTTAGGGTTAGGTGGCAGGGTTAGGGTTAGGTGGCAGGGTATAGGGTTAGGTGGCAGGGTATAGGGTTAGGGTTAGGTGGCAGGGTTAGGGTTAGGGTTAGGGTTAGGTGGCAGGGTATAGGGTTAGGGTTAGGTGGCAGGGTTAGGGATAGGTGGTAGGGTATAGGGTTAGGGTTAGGTGGCAGGGTATAGGGTTAGGGTTAGGTGGCAGAGTATAGGGTTAGGGTTAGCGTTAGGTGGCAGGGTATAGGGTTAGGGTTAGGTGGCAGGGTATAGGGTTAGGGTTAGGTGGCAGGGTTAGGTGGCAGGGTTAGGGTTAGGGTTAGGTGGCAGGGTTATGGTTAGGGTTAGGTGGCAGGGTATAGGGTTATGGTTAGGTGGCAGGGTATAGGGTTAGGGTTAGGTGGCAGGGTATAGGGTTAAGGTTAGGTGGCAGGGTATAGGGTTAGGTGGCAGCGTATAGGGTTAGGGTTAGGTGGCAGGGTATAGGGTTAGGGTTAGGTGGCAGGGTTAGGGTTAGGTGGCAGGGTATAGGGTTAGGGTTAGGTGGCAGGGTTAGGGTTAGGTGGCAGGGTATAGGGTTAGGGTTAGGTGGCAGGGTTAGGGTTAGGTGGCAGGGTATAGGGTTAGGGTTAGGTGGCAGGGTATAGGGTTAGGGTTAGGTGGCAGGGTATAGGGTTAGGGTTAGGTGGCAGGGTATAGGGTTAGGGTTAGGGTTAGGTGGCAGGGTTAGGGTTAGGGTTAGGTGGCAGGGTATAGGGTTAGGGTTAGGTGGCAGGGTATAGGGTTAGGTGGCAGGGTATAGGGTTAGGGTTAGGGTTAGGTGACAGGGTTAGGGTTAGGTGGCAGGGTATA
>NC_139996.1:328406-410906 GCF_964263955.1 Coregonus lavaretus
ATAGGGTTAGGGTTAGGTGGCAGGGTATAGGGTTAGGGTTAGGTGGCAGGGTTAGGGTTAGGTGGCAGGGTTAGGGTTAGGGTTAGGAGGCAGGGTATAGGGTTAGGGTTAGGTGGCAGGGTAAAGGGTTAGGGTTAGGTGGCAGGGTATAGGGTTAGGGTTAGGTGGCAGGGTATAGGGTTAGGGTTAGGTGGCAGGGTTAGGGTTAGGTGGCAGGGTATAGGGTTAGGGTTAGGTGGCAGGGTATAGGGTTAGGGTTAGGGTTAGGGTTAGGGTTAGGGTTAGGTGGCAGGGTATAGGGTTAGGGTTAGGTGGCAGGGTTTAGGGTTAGGTGGCAGGGTTAGGGTTAGGGTTAGGGTTAGGGTTAGGGTTAGGTGGCAGGGTTAGGGTTAGGGTTAGGTGGCAGGGTATAGGGTTAGGGTTAGGTGGCAGGGTTAGGGTTAGGGTTAGGTGGCAGGGTTAGGGTTAGGGTTAGGTGGCAGGGTTAGGGTTAGGTTTAGGTGGCAGGTTTAGGGTTAGGGATAGGTAGCTTGGTATAGGGATTTGGGTTAGGTTGCTTGGTTACTGTAGTGCTGAGTATTGCATTCTGACTGGTATCAGCCGTCTGTCTGTGGAGCCTAAGGTTGATATCACATCACCATGTCATTATCTCTGTAACCATGTCGGAAGTCGACTCTCTTACTTCCCACTCTGCTGGTATGTTCTTCCATTTGAAATCCTTCATCCCGCCTCCAGCGACTGCTCAGATGGGAAGCGTTGGGGAGGGGGTGGGAGAGGAGGGGGCTGTCCCCGGTCACCCTCGCTGTCGCCAGGGAAACTGACAGGCCATATAATTGGCTCTAATTAACAAGCGTCTCCGCTGAGTTGAGCAGTGGGGCTTGGAGACAGAGGTAGCCTGCATGATGTTACACTGCCCTAGGCTGCAGGCTTCTCCAGTACAACACTTCACAGGGTGTATAATAACACTACCAAACATCACACACCACAACACTTCACAGGAAGCCCCAAACCGCAGTCCCTCTTTGGTCAAAAAATAAAGAGAAAAAAAGAGAAAAAACATAGAGAGAGAGACAGACAGAGACAGACAGAGGGAGAGAGGGATAGAGGGAGAGGGGGAGAGAGAGGGAGAGGGAGAGGGAGAGGGAGAGAGAGAGAGAGAGAGAGAGAGAGAGAGAGAGAGAGAGAGAGAGAGAGAGAGAGAGAGTGCAAGAGAGAGAGAGAGAGAGAGAGAGAGAGAGAGAGAGAGAGAGAGAGAGAGAGAGAGAGTGAGAGAGAGAGAGAGAGAGAGAGAGAGGGAGAGAGAGAGAGCAAGAGAGAGAGATAGAGAGAGCATTGTCTATTTCATATGTAAAATCTTTGTGTTATGTAGAGCATGCTTCATTCTTCTGCTTTATCATTTGACTTTTAGCTTTGAATTACAGAGGAATCTCTGTCAAGAGTTAGAAGCAGAGAAATCAATGATTCATCACAAGGAGTTTTTGAAGGCTGACGAGGAGAACAGAGTTCTGGGATGAAACCAACATTCATGAAAGTTTCATCTCCTCAAGCAATTATTAGCGGTGATAGTTTGACATGTGGAAGAGTTGTCAACAACTGGCTTCAAACAAAGTACCAAGCAGAGATAAACAGAGCCTTGGGCAACATTAACTAGGGGACTATCAGCCTCATGAATTATAGACGTCCATCTATCTACTCAGTATAGAGACACCAGGAGGCCTCATATACTACTAGACTACTAGCCTGTATTACTCAGTATAGAGACACCAGGAGGCCTCATATACTACTAGACTACTAGCCTGTATTACTCAGTATAGAGACACCAGGAGGCCTCATATACTACTAGACTACTAGCCTGTATTACTCAGTATAGAGACACCAGGAGGCCTCATATACTACTAGACTGCTTTAATATACTAGCACTCAGCTCTAATTCTACTGATGGGGAAGTAAATCACATCAAATCAAATCAAATTTTATTGGTCACATGCGCCGAATACAACAGGTGCAGACATTACAGTGAAATGCTTACTTACAGCCCTTAACCAACAGTGCATTTATTTTAAACAAAAAAGTAAGAATAAAACAACAACAAAAAAAGTGTTGAGAAAAAAAGAGCAAAAGTAAAATAAAGTGACAGTAGGGAGGCTATATATACAGGGGGGTACCGTTGCAGAGTCAATGTGCGGGGGCACCGGCTAGTTGAGGTAGTTGAGGAAGTAGCATGTAAGTCAGGGAGAAGATGGGCATGCTATTTAATAAACCAATTGTGTAATTTCACAATGGTACCAAATGAACCAGAGTATCCTCCAAGGGACTTGGTGTAAATGCTGTTCAGGCCTTTATTCCAGACTCACATTAACTGCCGTTCACTTGTAAATTAACTCCTGTCCCAAAGCACATTATCCAGCTAATTATCAAAGTGGCCGGAACGTAAAAGACAATATTGTATCTCGTTCATCTCCATCTCTCTGATAGTTCTAAACAATCAGGTTTGGTTGGTTCAGAACTAGAATGATTTCATCAGGTGTGGTTGGTTCAGAACTAGAATGATTTCATCAGGTTTGGTTGGTTCAGAACTAGAATGATTTCATCAGGTTTGGTTGGTTCAGAACTAGAATTATTTCATCAGGTTTGGTTGGTTCTAAACTAGAATGACGTTCTGAGGTTTGGTTGGTTCTAAACTAGAATGATTTCATCAGGTTTGGTTGGTTCTAAACTAGAATGATGTTCTGAGGTTTGGTTGGTTCTAAACTAGAATGACGTTCTGAGGTTTGGTTGGTTCTAAACTAGAATGATTTCATCAGGTTTGGTTGGTTCTAAACTAGAATGATGTTCTGAGGTTTGGTTGGTTCTAAACTAGAATGACGTTCTGAGGTTTGGTTGGTTCTAAACTAGAATGACGTTCTGAGGTTTGGTTGGTTCTAAACTAGAATGACGTTCTGAGGTTTGGTTGGTTCTAAACTAGAATGATGTTCTGAGGTTTGGTTGGTTCTAAACTAGAATGATGTTCTGAGGTTTGGTTGGTTCTAAACTAGAATGATGTTCTGAGGTTTGGTTGGTTCTAAACTAGAATGATGTTCTGAGGTTTGGTTGGTTCAGAACTAGAATGACGTTCTGAGGTTTGATTGGCTCTAAACTAGAATGACGTTCTGAGGTTTGGTTGGTTCTAAACTAGAATGACGTTCTGAGGTTTGGTTGGTTCTAAACTAGAATGATGTTCTGAGGTTTGGTTGGTTCTAAACTAGAATGATGTTCTGAGGTTTGGTTGGTTCTAAACTAGAATGACGTTCTGAGGTTTGGTTGGTTCTAAACTAGAATGATTTCATCAGGTTTGGTTGGTTCTAAACTAGAATGATGTTCTGAGGTTTGGTTGGTTCTAAACTAGAATGATGTTCTGAGGTTTGGTTGGTGTCCTTCCATCTGTCCAGTCGATCTGTCATGGATCATGTTGGCTGTGTGACAGAGGATAGCGCGTACGGTCCAGTACATCATGGGGCCAAGCTTCCTGCCATCCAGGACCTCTATACTAGGCGGTGTCAGAGGAAGCAACAATAACAGGGCTATATACAGGAAGTACCGGTACAGAGGCTATATACAGGAAGTACTGGTACAGAGGCTATATAGAGTAAGTACCGGTACAGAGGCTATATACAGGAAGTACTGGTACAGAGGCTATATACAGGAAGTACCGGTACAGAGGCTATATACAGTAAGTACCGGTACAGAGGCTATATACAGGAAGTACTGGTACAGAGGCTATATACAGGAAGTACTGGTACAGAGGCTATATACAGGAAGTACCGGTACAGAGGCTATATACAGTAAGTACCGGTACAGAGGCTATATACAGGAAGTACTGGTACAGAGGCTATATACAGGAAGTACCGGTACAGAGGCTATATACAGTAAGTACCGGTACAGAGGCTATATACAGGAAGTACTGGTACAGAGGCTATATACAGGAAGTACCGGTACAGAGGCTATATAGAGTAAGTACCGGTACAGAGGCTATATACAGGAAGTACTGGTACAGAGGCTATATACAGGAAGTACCGGTACAGAGGCTATATACAGTAAGTACCGGTACAGAGGCTATATACAGGAAGTACTGGTACAGAGGCTATATACAGGAAGTACTGGTACAGAGGCTATATACAGGAAGTACCGGTACAGAGTCTATATACAGGAAGTACTGGTACAGAGGCTATATACAGGAAGTACCGGTACAGAGTCTATATACAGGAAGTACTGGTACAGAGGCTATATACAGGAAGTACCGGTACAGAGTCTATATACAGGAAGTACCGGTACAGAGGCTATATACAGGAAGTACTGGTACAGAGTCAATGTGAAATAACAGTAGGGAGGCTATATACAGGGGGTACCGGTACAGAGTATATATACAGGAAGTACTGGTACAGAGTCAATGTGTAATAACAGAAGGGAGGCTATATACAGGGGGTACCGGTACAGAGTCAATGGGAAATAACAGTAGGGAGGCTATATACAGGGGGTACCGGTACAGAGTCAATGTGAAATAACAGTAGGGAGGCTATATACAGGGGGTACCGGTACAGAGTCAATGGGAAATAACAGTAGGGAGGCTATATACAGTGGGTACCGGTACAGAGTCAATGTGAAATAACAGTAGGGAGGCTATGTACAGGAAGTACTGGTACAGAGGCTCTATACAGGAAGTACTGGTACAGAGTCTATATACAGGAAGTACCGGTACAGAGGCTATATACAGGAAGTAACAGTACAGAGGCTATATACAGGAAGTACTGGTACAGAGGCTATATACAGGAAGTACCGGTACAGAGGCTATATACAGGAAGTACTGGTACAGAGGCAAAATACAGGAAGTACTGGTACAGAGGCTATATACAGGAAGTACTGGTACAGAGGCTATATACAGGAAGTACTGGTACAGAGGCTATATACAGGAAGTACTGGTACAGAGGCTATAAACAGGGGGTACCGGTACAGAGTCTATATACAGGAAGTACCGGTACAGAGGCTATATACAGGAAGTACCGGTACAGAGGCTATATACAGGAAGTACTGGTACAGAGGCTATATACAGGAAGTACTGGTACAGAGGCTATATACAGGAAGTACCGGTACAGAGGCTATATACAGGAAGTACCGGTACAGAGGCTATATACAGGAAATACTGGTACAGAGTCAATGTGTAATAACAGTAGGGAGGCTATATACAGGAAGTACTGGTACAGAGTCAATGGGAAATAACAGTAGGGAGGCTATATACAGGGGGTACCGGTACAGAGTCAATGGGAAATAACAGTAGGGAGGCTATATACAGGGGGTACCGGTACAGAGTCAATGTGAAATAACAGTAGGGAGGCTATATACAGGGGGTACCGGTACAGAGTCAATGGGAAATAACAGTAGAGGGGCTATATACAGGGGGGTACCGGTACAGAGTCAATGGGAAATAACAGTAGGGAGGCTATATACAGGGGGTACCGGTACAGAGTCAATGGGAAATAACAGTAGAGAGGCTATATACAGGGGGTACCGGTACAGAGTCAATGGGAAATAACAGTAGGGAGGCTATATACAGGGGGTACCGGTACAGAGTCAATGGGAAATAACAGTAGGGAGGCTATATACAGGGGGTACCGGTACAGAGTCAATGGGAAATAACAGTAGAGAGGCTATATACAGGGGGGGTACCGGTACAGAGTCAATGTGAAATAACAGTAGGGAGGCTATATACAGGGGGTACCGGTACAGAGTCAATGTGAAATAACAGTAGGGAGGCCATATACAGGGGGTACCGGTACAGAGTCAATGGGAAATAACAGTAGGGAGGCTATATACAGGGGGTACCGGTACAGAGTCAATGTGAAATAACAGTAGGGAGGCTATATACAGGAAGTACTGGTACAGTCAATGTGCAGGGGTACAGGTTAGTCGAGGTAATTGAGGTCATTTGTACATGTAGGTAGGGGTAAAGTGACTATTCATAGATAGACTCCTGAGTGGCGCAGTGGTCTAAGGCCACTAGAGATACTGGTTCGAATCCAGGCTCTGTCGCAGCCGGCCGCGACCGGGAGACTCATGGGTGGCGCACAATTGGCCCAGCGTCGTCCAGGGTAGGGGAGGGAATGGCCGGCAGGGATGTAACTCAGTTGATAGAGCATGGCGTTTGCAATGCCAGGGTTGTGGGTTCAATTCCCACGGGGGGCCAGTATAAAAAAATATATATATATGAATGCACTAACTGTAAGTCGCTCTGGATAAGAGCGTCTGCTAAATGACTAAAATGTACATGTAAATGTATAATAAACAGCGAGTAGCAGCAGTGGGAGGGGTGGGGGTGGGGGAGGTGTGAATGTAAATAGTCCGGGTGGCAAATTGATTAATTGTTCAGCAGTTTTATGCCTTGGGGGTAGAAGCTGTACTTGGCGCTCCGGTACCGCTTGCAACATGCAACATGCAACATGCAACATGCAACATGCAACATGCAAAAGATAGTAGTTACAGTTCATATAAGGAAATCATTCAATTTAGATAAATTAATTAGGCCCTAATCTATGGATTTCACATGACTGGGAATACAGATATGCATCTGTTGGTCACAGACACCTTAAAAAAAAGGTAGGGGCGTGGATCAGAAAACCAGTCAGTATCTGGTGTGACCACCATTTGCCTCATGCAGCGTGACACATCTCCTTCGCATGGAGTTGATCAGGCTGTTGATTGTGGCCGGTGGAATGTTGTCCCACTCCTCTTCAATGTCTGTGCGAAGTTGCTGGATATTGGCGGGAACTGGAACACGCTGTCGTACACGTATCCTGGCGCCGACGAAGATGGCGGCCTCGCAACTAACTCTTAGGAAACTTTGCAGTATTTTGCTTTTTTATGTATTACTTTTTACATTATTAGCTCCGAAAGTGTTTTGTATCATTACATACAGCCGGGAAAAACTATTGGATATCAGAGTGGCGGTAACTCACCAGCATTACGACCAGGAATAATACTTTCCCAAAGCAGATCCTTTGTTTGCTCTCCCCAGGGCAATTGAACTGATTCAAGAGGCTTACTCAGAACATCGCTGGCGGAGGAGAGGCACTTGGAGCAGCCTGCTGGTTCGACTTAGGAGGAGCGAACACCACCCAAGTACATTACTCGCTAATGTTCAGTCTTTGGATGACAAAGTCGACGAGCTCAGGGCAAGGATTTCTTTCCAGAGAGACATCAGGGCCTGTAACATACTTTGTTTCACGGAAACATGGCTCTCTCTGGAAATTCGGTCGAATTCGGTCCAGCCAGATGGGTTCTCAGTTCATCGCGCTGACAGAAATAAATATCTCTCCGGGAAAGAGAAGAGTGGAGGTGTTTACTTCATGATTAACGACTCATGGTGTAATTGTAGTAACATAAAGGAACTTGAGTCCTTCTGTTCACCCGACCTAGAATACCTCACAATCAAATGCCGGCCGTATTATCTCCCAAGATAATTTTCTTCGGTTATTGTTACGGCCGTGTATATCCCCCCTCAAGCCAATACCACGACGGCCCTGAAAGAACTTCACTGGACATTATGCAAACTGGAAACCACATATCCTGAGGCTGCATTTATTGTAGCGAAAATAATTTAGACAAATACATTGAAACGGTGACTGAGTTTATCAGGAAGTGTATAGGAGATGTTGTGCCCGCTTTGACTATTAAAACCTACCCTAACCAGAAACCGTGGATAGACGGCAGCATTGGCGCAAAACTGAAAGTGCGAACCACCGCATTTAACCATGGCAAGGTGACTGGGAATATGGCAGAATACAAACAGCATAGCTACTCACTCCGCAAGGCAATTAAACAGGCAAATCAGCATAGAGACAAAGTGGAGTCGCACTTCAACGGCTCAGACACGAGACTACAAAAGGAAAACCAGCCATGTCGCCAACACCGACGTCTTGCTTCCGGACAAGCTACACACCTTCTTCGCCCGCTTTGAGGATAACAGAGTGCTACCAACGTGGCCCTCTACGAAGGACTGTGGCCTCTCCTTCTCCATGGCCGACGTAAGACATTTAAGCATGTTAACTCCCGCAAGGCTGCCGGCCCAGACGGCATCCCTAGCTGCGTCCTCAGAGCATGCGCAGACCAGCTGGCTGGTGTGTTTATGGACATATTCAATTTCTCCCTTTCCCAGTCTGCTGTTCCCACATGCTTCAAGATGGCCATCATTGTTCCTGTACCCAAGAAAGCAAAGGTAACTGAACTAAATGACTATCTCTCTGTCATCATGAAGTGCTTTGAGAGATTAGTCAAGGATCATATCACCGCTACCTTACCTGTCACCATAGACCCACTTCAATTTGCATACCACCCCAATAGATCCACAGACGATGCAATCACCATCACACTGCACACTGCCCTATCCCATCTGGACAAGAGGAATACCTATGTAAGAATGCTGTTCATTGACTGTAGCTCAGCATTCAACACCATAGTACCCTCCAAGCTCATCATTAAGCTTGAGGCCCTGGGTCTGAACCCCGCCCTGTGCAACTGGGTCCTGGACTTCATGACGGGCCGCCCCCAGGTGGTGAAGGTAGGAAACAACACCTCCACTTCGCTGATCCTCAACATTGGGGCCCCACAAGGGTGCGTGCTCAGCCCCCTCCTGGACTCCCTGTTCACCCATGACTGCGTGGCCAAGCACGCCTCCAACTCAATCATCAAGTTTGCAGATGACAAAACAGTAGTAGGCTTGATTACCAACAATGATGATACTGCCTACAGGGAGGAGGTGAGGGCTCTGGGAGTGTGGTGCCAGGAAAATAACCTCTCACTCAACGTCAACAAAACAAAGGAGATGATCGTGGACTTCAGGAAACAGCAGAGGATGCACCCCCCTATCCACATCGACGGGACCGAAGTGGAGAAGGTGGAAAGTTTCAAGTTTCTTGGCGTACACGTCACTGACAAACTGAAATGGTCCACCCACGCAGACAGTGTGGTGAAGAAGGCACACTAGAGCCTCTTCAACCTCAGGAGGCTGAAGAAATTTGTTTTGGCACCTAAAACCCTCACAAACTTTTACAGATGCACAATTGAGAGCATCCTGTTGGGCTGTATCACCGCCTAGTACGGCAACTGCACCGCCCTTAACGGCAGGGCTCTCCAGAGGGTGGTGCGGTCTGCCGAACACATTACCGGGGGCAAACTACCCACCCTCCAGGACATCTACAGCACCCGATGTCTCAGGAAGGCCAAAAAGATCATCAAGGACATCAACCACCCAAGCCACTGCCTGTTCACCCCCCTCTATCATCCAGAAGGCAAGGTTAGAGACTGAAAAACAACTTCTATCTCAAGGCCATCAGACTGTATAATAGCCATCACTAGCACATTAGAGGCTGCTGCTGCCTATATAAATCACTTGCTACTTTAAGAAATGGACCACTAGTCACTTTAATAATGTTTACATATCTTGCATTGTTCATCTCATATGTACACTCAGCAAAAAAAGAAACATTCCTTTTTTAGGACCCTGTCTTTCAAAGATAATTCATAAAAATCCAAATATGTTAGTCACATGTCTGTGGAACTTGTTCAGTTTATGTCTCAGTTGTTGAATCTTGTTATGTTCATACAAATATTTACACATGTTAAGTTTGCTGAAAATAAACGCAGTTGACAGTGAGAGGACATTTCTTTTTTTGCTGAGTTTATATACTGTATTCCGTAATATTCTACTCTATCTTAGTCCATGCCGCTCTGTCATTGCTTGTCCATATATGTATATATTATTAATTCCATTCCTTACTTAGATTTGTGTGTATTGGGTATATGTTGTGAAATTGTTAGATATTATTTGTTAAATATTACTGCACTGTCGAAGTAAGAAGCACAAGCATTTCGCTACACCCGCAATAACATCTGCTGAAAATGTGTATGTGACAAATGAAATTTGACTTGATTTGATTTGATCCAGAATATCCCCAACATACTCAATGTGAATTGCGCCGGTATTTTGTACATAATGTTGCTGATACAGTCTCTTATGACCAAAATAGCTTCTGGACATCAGAACAGCGATTACTCACCTCAAACTGGACGAAGATTTTTTCTTTAACGAGTCCGACGCAAAGGATATACTGCTTCTGGAGACACAAATCCCAGTCATTTGCATGAAGAAAAGATGGGGGAAAAAAGGGGCGGAGGTCGGGCTTCTGAGAATTCGTAAGCGAGTGAGTAAACCTGCACTACCATCTGTTCTATTGGCCAACGTGCAATCATTGGAAAATAAAATGGATGATCTACGATTAAGACTATCCTACCAAAAACTGTAATATATTACAGTGGGGGAAAAAAGTATTTAGTCAGCCACCAATTGTGCAAGTTCTCCTACTTAAAAAGATGAGAGAGGCCTGTAATTTTCATCATAGGTACACTTCAACTATAACAGACAAATTGAGAGAGAAAAAAATCCAGAAAATCAAATTGTAGGATTTTTAATGAATTTATTTGCAAATTATGGTGGAAAATAAGTATTTGGCCACCTACAAACAAGCAAGAATTCTGGCTCTCACAGACCTGTAACTTCTTCTTTAAGAGGCTCCTCTGTCCTCCACTCGTTACCTGTATTAATGGCACCTGTTTGAACTTGTTATCAGTATAAAAGACACCTGTCCACAACCTCAAACAGTCACACTCCAAACTCCACTATGGCCAAGACCAAATAGCTGTCAAAGAACACCAGAAACTAAATTGTAGACCTGCACCAGGCTCGGAAGACTGAATCTGCAATAGGTAAGCAGCTTGGTTTGAAGAAATCAACTGTGGGAGCAATTATTAGGAAATGGAAGACATACAAGACCACTGATAATCTCCCTCGATCTGGGGCTCCACGCAAGATCTCACCCCGTGGGGTCAAAATGATCACAAGAACGGTGAGCAAAAATCCCAGAACCACACGGGGGGACCTAGTGAATGACCTGCAGAGAGCTGGGACCAAAGTAACAAAGCCTACCATCAGTAACACACTACGCCGCCAGGGACCCAAATCCTGCATCTGAAGTTTGCTAGAGTGCATTTGGATGATCCAGAAGAGGATTGGGAGAATGTCATATGGTCAGATGAAACCAAAATATAACTTTTTGGTAAAAACTCAACTTGTCATGTTTGGAGGACAAAGAATGCTGAGTTGCATCCAAAGAACACCATACCTACTGTGAAGCATGGGGGTGGAAACATCATGCTTTGGGGCTGTTTTTCTGCAAAGGGACCAGGACGACTGATCCGTGTAAAGGAATGAATGAATGGGGCCTTGTATCGTGAGATTTTGAGTGAAAACCTCCTTCTATCAGCAAGGGCATTGAAGATGAAACGTGGCTGGGTCTTTCAGCATGACAATGATCCCAAACACACCGCCCGGGCAACGAAGGAGTGGCTTCGTAAGAAGCATTTCAAGGTCCTGGAGTGGCCTAGCCAGTCTCCAGATCTCAACCCGGTAGAAAACTTTTGACCTGTGTCATTGCCAACAAAGGGTATATAACAAAGTATTGAGAAACTTTTGTTATTGACCAAATACTTATTTTCCACCATAATTTGCAAATAAATTCATAAAAAATCCTACAATGTGATTTTCTGGAGAAAAAAAAATCTAATTTTGTCTGTCATAGTTGACGTGTACCTATGATGAAAATTACAGGCCTCTCTCATCTTTTTAAGTGGGAGAACTTGCACAATTGGTGGCTGACTAAATACTTTTTTTCCCCACTGTATATTTCACAGAGTCGTGGCTGAACGACGACAAGGATAATATAGAGCTGGCTGAGTTTTCATCGGCAGGAGAAGCTACGTCTGGTAAGACGAAGTGCGGGGGTGTGTGTTGATTTGTCAATAACAGCTTGTGTGCGACGTCTAGTATTTACGAAGTCTCGAGAAATTGCTCGCCTGAGGTAGAAAACCTCATGATAAGCTGTAGACCACACTATCTACCAAGAGAGTTCTCATTTATATTATTCGTAGCCATCTATTTACCACCACAAACTGATGCTGGCACTAAGACACCACTCAATGAGCTGTATAAGGCCATAAGCAAACAAGAAAATGCTCATCCAGAAGGCGGTTAAATCCTTTTTATCTCATTTCTACCAGCATGTTAAATGTGCAACCAGAGGGAAAAAAACTCTAGACCACCTTTACTCCACACACAGAGACTCATACAAAGCTCTCCCTCGCCCTCCATTTGGCAAATCTGAGCATAATTATATCCTCCTGATTCCTGCTTACAAGCAAAAACTAAAGCAGGAAGTACCAGTGACTCGGTCAATACTGAAGTGGTCAGATGACGTGGATGCTACGCTACAGGACTGTTTTTCTAGCAAAAACAGGAATATGTTCCGGGATTCTCCAATGGCATTGAGGAGTACACCACCTCAGTCACCGGCTTCATCAATAAGTGCATCAATGACGTTGTCCCCACAGTGACCGTATGTACATACCCCAACCAGAAGCCATGGGTTACGGGCAACATCCGCACTGAGGTAAAGGGTAGAGCTGCCATTTTCAACCCGGACGCTTATAAGAAATCCCACTATGCCCTTAGACGAACCATCAAACAGGCAAAGCGTAAATACAGGACTAAGATTTAATCCTTCTACACCGGCTCCGACACTCGTCGGATGTGTCAGGGCTTGCAAACTATTATGGACTACAAAGGCAAGCACAGCCACAGCCAACCACCTCAGTCACCGGCTTCTGTTACAGGAGGGAGTCGCAGTTCTGGAGCGACCCACTAGGTGTCATCCTCCGACAAACTTAGGCACCTCCTCACTCACAGTCTGGACTAATCATTATCCTATTGGTGCCACCTGTGTCTACCTGTTCACCTGTGTATTTATGCCCTCACTTCCCTGTGTTCCCTTTCTCAGTTTTCTCTACTAGTTTCTCTATGCTCAGCAGTACTAATCAGTGTCTGATCGGAGAAGTATGTACAGGTACTTGAGAAGTGTTCTCCCTGTTTCTTTATTATTTCAGTCGTAGTTACTATTTTGTATTTTGGCTGTCAGCCTGTTTTTGGAGACTTATTTGCTCCACCTTTCTTTTATCGTGTTAAATCCATTGTTTTGTATCCTGGCTTTGGGACCACCAGTAAATATCCTTGTTTCACCATCTCTGCCTACTGCCTACTGTCTCCTGCACTGCACCTGGGTCACACCTCACACCAACCCTTACAGGCTTCATCAATAAGTGCATCGACGACGTCGTCCCCACAGTGACCGTACATACATATCCCAACCAGAAGCCATGGAATACAGGCAACATCCGCATCGAGCTAAAGGCTATAGCTGCCACTTTCAAGGAACGGGACCCTAATCCAGATGCTTATAAGAAATCCCGCAATTCCCTGAGGCTAACCATCAAACAGGCAAAGCGTCAACACAGGATTAAGATTGAATCCTACTATACCGTCTCTGACGCTCGTCGGATGTGGCAGAGCTTGCAAACTATTACAGACTACAAAGGGAAACCCAGCCTTGAGCTGCCCAGTGACGTGAGCCTACCAGACAAGCTAAATGCCTTTTATGCTCGCTTCGAGGCAAGCAACACTGAAGCATGCATGAGAGCACCAGCTGTTCCGGACGACTGTGTGATCACGCTCTCGTTAGCCGATGTGAGCAAGACCTTTAAACAGGTCGACGTTCACAAAGCCGCGGGGCCAAACGGATTACCAGGACATACTCAATGTTAGGCCTACTGCTGCTAGGTAGCTCTCTCTCTGCTCTCTCCCTCCCCTCTGTCTGTCCTTGATTGCAGGAGTGAAGTCTGGTGTGCGGGAGTCAGGGTTCCAGCTGCAGCTCATTCACCATAATCACCTCAGCCTTTAAGACCCGGTCAAACTTACCACTCATCGTCAGATCATAGTCAAGACAACCATGTTAGTCTCGCTGCCGACTCAACCTGTCTGTTTTCGCTCTTGTGTTTTTTGGCCTGTCTATTTACTTTTTCTCCTGTGCCACAGATATTTGGAACCTGACTCCTGCCTCCGCTTCACTCCTGCCACCACCATCCTGTTCTCCACTATCGGACTTCTCCTTTGGACTCACCACGGACACTAGGACATTACGGTACCACACCTGCCCTGACCTGGATCTGTTACCCTCCCTGTAACCTGGACTTGCTCTTCCCCATTTATTGGAAACCTGGACTATTGAACATTATAATAAACCTGTTAAAACTTCTCTGGCTTGGTGTACTTGTCTGCATTTGGGTTCTATCCAGTTAAATCATAACAGTATGATCTGACCAACATGAACCCAGCAGACAGTAGCTCGGATACCACCCCAGAGTGCACTCAAATTTGGACTGCCATAGCCAATCAGGGCATTTTACTTGGCCAACATGATACCCTGTTTAAGACGATTGCTGAGGACAGTCAGGTGCTGCTTAATCAGGTTCAATTACTCTCCAATCAAGTGTCTGCCCTTACTACCCCTTCAGCCCAGATCAGAGAGCCTTTTGTTCCTGCTCCAGAGCGCTATGACGGGAACATGGGAACCTGTGGCGATTTTTTGACTCAATGCTCGCTAGTGTTTGAACAACAGCCCCTCACCTACGCCTCAGAAAGAGCCCGTATTGCCTACCTTATCAACTCTACTAGCAGTTCCGCTCGTGCCTGGGGATCCGCGGTATGGGAGAGTCAGTCGGACATTTGCAACGCTTACGTTGCCTTCACCACGGAGATGAGGAAGGTTTTTGACCACCCAGTACGAGGCAAGGAGGCTGCGAAACGGTTGTTTTCTCTTCGGCAGGGGGCTCGTAGTGTGGCGGAGATGGCAGTGGAGTTTCGGACTTTAGCAGCAGTGAGTGGTTGGAATGACGAGGCATTACAAGGAGTGTTCATCAATGCTTTGTCTGAGACTTTAAAAGATGAATTGGTGTCATATGATGAATCGCCTACGCTGGATAATCTTATTTCACTCACTATCAGGTTGGATAATCGGATTCGGGAGCGCCGCCGGGAGAGGAGTGTTAGTTCCAAGCAACCTGTCTGTCATCAACAAACTCCTCCCTGCATCGTCCCTACGGAGAAAGCCGTGTCTTCCCGAGTCGATACGAGGAGCACTGAACCCGAAGCCATGGAGGTGGGTCGTGCACGGTTGTCCTCAGAGGAGCGTGCACGTCGTATTCAGGCTCGGGTCTGCCTGTATTGTGGAGAAGCTGGTCATTTCGTTCCTTCCTGCCCAGTTCGTCCGGGAAAAGGGCCGGCTCATCATTAATGGGAGAAGTTTTGGTGAGCCGAGCAGCGGATTCTTCCTCTTCTCCCCGCATTCTGCTCCAGGCATCCCTCCAGTGGCAGTCCCAGAATTTCTCTGTTAGTGCGCTGATTGACTCTGGTGCCGACGAAAGCTTTTTGGATAGAGAGTGGGCTCAACAAATGGATTTGGAGACTGTTCCTATGGACTGTCCGCTGCAGGCTAAGGGTCTAAATGGACAATTGTTGACCCGTATTACCCATCAGACTGTTCCTGTTTGTCTTAGAGTGTCGGGAAATCATCAGGAGAACATTCAATTCCATATTATCGAATGCCCACAGACTCCCCTGGTCCTTGGTATCCCCTGGCTCTTAAGACACAATCCACACATTGATTGGGTGACAGGTAGCATTGTTTCATGGAGCACATTTTGTCATGTGAATTGTTTGTGTTCTGCTCAGACTCCTGCCAGTACTGTGCCTCAACCTCCACTGGAGTCCATGGATCTTTCTGTTGTTCCTGACGTGTATCATGACCTGGCATCCGTTTTCTGCAAACACAGAGCTACTTCTCTTCCTCCTCACCGGCCTTACGACTGCGCCATTGACCTCCAGCCAGGAGCCCCGCTCCCCAGCAGTCGCCTGTACAATCTCTCCCGCCCGGAGACGGAGGCTATGGAGAACTACATTCGGGACTCCTTGGGGGCAGGTATTATTCGTCCTTCCTCGTCACCTGTAGGAGCGGGATTCTTTTTTGTTGCTAAAAAGGATAAGACCCTCAGACCCTGTATTGATTACCGTGGACTTAACAACATCACCATTAAGAACAAGTATTCTCTGCCTTTGATTAATTCTGCTTTTCCCCTCCTTCATGGTGCTACCATTTTTACGAAACTGGATTTACGAAATGCGTATCACCTGGTGCGCATTCGTAAAGGGGATGAATGGAAGACTGCCTTCAACACACCCTTGGGACATTTTGAGTATCTGGTTATGCCTTTTGGGTTGTCCAATGCCCCTGCTGTTTTTCAGACACTAGTCAATGATGTCCTTCGGGACATGTTGAATCGGTTTGTTTTTGTCTATCTGGATGATATCTTAATTTTCTCAGAGTCCTCCCAGGAACATGAACTGCATGTGCGCCAGGTGTTGCAAAGGTTGTTGGAGAACAAACTGTTTGTGAAGATGGAGAAATGTGAATTTCATGTGTCTGAGACCTCTTTTTTGGGTTACATCATAGCTCAGGGGGAGTTGCGGATGGACCCAGCTAAGATCTCTGCTGTCACGGACTGGCCAGCCCCCTCCACCCGCAAACAACTTCAACGATTCCTGGGGTTTGCGAACTTCTATAGGAGGTTCATCAAGGACTACAGCCGCATTGCGGCGCCACTCACCGCTCTCACCTCCATCTCACGACCGTTCGCTTGGAATGAAGGGGCCGAATCAGCGTTCGAAGAACTGAAACATCGCTTCGCCTCGGCTCCCATTCTGATGCAGCCGGACCCCGACCGCCAGTTTGTCGTGGAGGTGGATGCATCCGACACTGGGGTAGGTGCGGTGTTGTCACAACGTTCACCTGAAGATAATAAACTGCATCCCTGTGCTTTTCTCTCAAGGAAACTTTCTCAGGCAGAGAGGAATTATGATGTTGGCAATCGTGAACTGCTCGCCGTTAAGTTGGCTCTCGAGGAGTGGCGACATTGGTTGGAGGGGGCGGAACAACCCTTCATCGTTTGGACGGATCATAAGAATCTGGCTTACCTCCAGTCAGCGAAGCAGCTCAACCCCCGTCAAGCCAGGTGGGCACTATTTTTTGGGAGATTCAATTTTTCTCTGTCTTACCGTCCTGGGTCACGCAACGTCAAGCCTGACGCCCTGTCTCGTGTTCATTCGGCTGTTGATACTGGTAGTAACCCTGAACCCATTTTGCCTCCTACCTGCAGTATTGCGGCCATCACATGTGACATCGAGGGGATTGTTAGACAGGCTCAACATCATCAAGCTGACCCTGGGAGGGGTCCTCCTAACCGGATGTTTGTCCCTGAGTCTGCTCGCTCCCAGGTACTTCAGTGGGCTCACTCGTCTCCCCTTACCTGTCACCCTGGAGTTTCGCGGACCCTTGACTTTGTGCGACGGAAGTTCTGGTGGGCCACGATGGAGGCGGACACTCGAGCCTTCATTGCTGCTTGTACGGTATGTGCACGAAGTAAGAACTCCAACCAGGCCAGCGCTGGTCATCTACGACCTCTACCTATACCCAGCCGGCCCTGGTCGCACATCGCTATGGATTTTGTCACTGGACTTCCCCCTTCGTCTGGAAAGACTGTCATTCTTACGGTGATTGATCGTTTTTCTAAGTTCGCTCATTTTTTGGCCCTACCTAAACTGCCCACTGCCAGAGAGACGGCTGATATTTTGGTTGAACATGTGTTCCGCTCTCATGGTCTACCCACGGATATTGTCTCTGACAGGGGTCCCCAGTTTGTCTCCCAGGTGTGGAAAGCTTTCTGTAAAGCTTTGGGCATCACATCCAGCCTGTCCTCTGGATATCACCCCCAGACCAACGGGCAAGCCGAGAGAGCGAACCAGGAGATGGAGACCGCTCTCCGCTGTGTCACAGGGTCTAACCCTGGGTCATGGAGCACCATGCTTCCCTGGGTGGAATATGCTCATAACACCTTGACTAACGCTTCCTCTGGTTTGTCTCCTTTTCTGTGTGCTCTGGGTTATCAACCTCCCCTGTTCCCTTCTCAAGAGAGGGAACTGGCAGTACCCTCGGTGCAGTCCCACATGCGACGCTGCTTCAAGGTCTGGAGGAAGGCCAGGGTAGCTCTGTCCCGAGCTTCGGCGTACATGCAGAGGCAAGCCAACCGTCACCGGTCCCAGGCTCCCGGTTACTCTCCTGGTCAAGAGGTATGGCTTAAGTCACGTGACCTTCCATTGAAGGTGGAGTCTATGAAGATGGCGCCTCGTTTTATAGGACCGTTCAAGATACTGTCTATTGTTAACCCCTGCGCGGTTAAGCTACAGCTTCCTGCCTCCCTACGGGTTCATTCCACCTTTCATGTTTCCCAGATTAAGCCTGTGTCGGTTAGCCCTCTGTGCCCGCCCTCTCGTCCCCCTCCTCCGCCCAGGATCGTGGGTGGGGGTCCGGTCTACACTGTCCGGCGACTTCTGGATGTTCGCCGCCGGGGTCGTGGTTTCCAGTACCTGGTGGATTGGGAGGGTTATGGTCCTGAGGAACGTTCCTGGGTGCCCAGGAGCTTCATTGTGGATCCTGCTCTGGTCCGAGAGTTTCATAGGTTACATCCCGATAAACCCCGTCGGCCGCCAGGTGGCGTCCGTAGAGGGGGGGGTACTGTTAGGCCTACTGCTGCTAGGTAGCTCTCTCTCTGCTCTCTCCCTCCCCTCTGTCTGTCCTTGATTGCAGGAGTGAAGTCTGGTGTGCGGGAGTCAGGGTTCCAGCTGCAGCTCATTCACCATAATCACCTCAGCCTTTAAGACCCGGTCAAACTTACCACTCATCGTCAGATCATAGTCAAGACAACCATGTTAGTCTCGCTGCCGACTCAACCTGTCTGTTTTCGCTCTTGTGTTTTTTGGCCTGTCTATTTACTTTTTCTCCTGTGCCACAGATATTTGGAACCTGACTCCTGCCTCCGCTTCACTCCTGCCACCACCATCCTGTTCTCCACTATCGGACCTCTCCTTTGGACTCACCACGGACAATAGGACATTACGGTACCACACCTGCCCTGACCTGGATCTGTTACCCTCCCTGTAACCTGGACTTGCTCTTCCCCATTTATTGGAAACCTGGACTATTGAACATTATAATAAACCTGTTAAAACTTCTCTGGCTTGGTGTACTTGTCTGCATTTGGGTTCTATCCAGTTAAATCATAACACTCAAAGCATGCGCAGACCAACTGGCAAGTGTCTTCACAGACATTTTCAACCTCTGTAATACCTACATGTTTCAAGCAGACCACCATAGTCCCATTGCCCAAGGAAGCGAAGGTAACCTGCCTAAATGATTACCGCCTCGTAGCACTCACGTCGGTAGCCATGAGTGCTTTGAAAGGCTGGTTATGGCTCACATCAATACCATCATCCCGGAAACCCTAGACCCACTCCAATTTGCAAACCACACCAACAGATCCACAGATGACGCAATCTCAATAGCATACTCCACACTGCTCTTTCCCACCTGGACAAAAGGAACACTTATGAGAGAATGCTGTTCATTGACTACAGCTCAGCGTTCAACACCATAGTGCCCACAAAGCTCATCACTATGCTAAGGACCCTGGTACTGAACACCTCCCTCTGCAACTGGATCCTGGACTTCCTGATGGGCCGCCCGTAGGTGGTAAGGTCAGGCAACAACAGATCTGCCACGCTGATCCTCAACACTGGGGCCCCTCAGGGGTGTGTGCTTAGTCCCCTCCTGTACTCCCTGTTCACCCACGACTGCGTGGCCAAACACAACTCCAACACCATCATTAAGTTTGCTGATGACACAACAGTGGTAGGCCTGATCACCGACAACAATGAGACAGCCTATAGGGAGGAGGTCAGAGACCTGGCAGTGTGGTGCCAGGATAACAACCTCTCCCTCAATGTGAGCAAGACAAAGGAGCTGATCGTGGACTACAGGAAAAGGCAGGCCGAACAGGCCCCCATTCACATCAACAGGGTTGTAGTGGAGCTGGTCGACAGTTTCAAGTTCCTTGGTGTCCACATAACAAACAAACTATCATAGTCCAAACACACCAAGACAGTCGTGAAGAGGGCACGACAATACCTTTTCTCCCTCAGGAGACTGAAAAGATTTGGCATGGGTCCCCAAATCCTCAAAAAGTTATACAGCTGCACCATCGAGAGCATTCTGACCGGTTGCATCACCGCCTGGTATGGCAACTGCTCAGCATCTGATCGTAAGGCGCTACAGAGGGTAGTGCGTACGGCCCAGTGCATCACTGGGGCCAAGCTTCCTGCCATCCAGGACCAATAAACTAGGCGGTGTCAGAGGAAGGCCCAAAAAATGGTCAAAGACTCCAGTAACCCAAGTCATAGACTGTTCTCTCTGCTACCACACGGCAAGCGGTACCGGAGTGCCAAGTCTAGGTCCAAAAGACTCCTTAACAGCTTCTACCCCCAAGACATAAGACTGCTGAACAATTAATCAAATGGCCACCCGGACTTTTTACACTGCTGCTACTCGCTGTTTATTATCTATACATAGTCACTTTACCCCTACCTACATGTACAAATTACCTGGACTAACCTGTACCCCCACACATTGACTCGGTACCCGTACCCCCTGTATATAGCTTTCTTATTTTTATTTTATTGTGTTACTTTTATTTAGTTTTTACATTTAGTTTTACTTAAGTTTATTTAGTAAATATTTTCTTAACTCTTTCTTGAACTGCATTGTTAGTTAAGGGCTTGTAAGTAAGCATTTCATGGTAAGGTCTAAACCTGTTGTATTCGGCGCATGTGACAATACAATTTGATTTGATTTGATTTAGGTGACATGTCTAGTGAGTAGGCAGGCCATGGAAGAACTGGGACATTTTCAGCTTCCAGGAATTGTGTACAGATCCTTGCGACATGGGGCCGTGCATTATCATGCTGAAACATGAGGTGATGGCAGCGGATGAATGGCACGACAATGGGCCTTAAGATCTTGTCACAATATCTCTGTGCATTCAAATTGCAATCGATAAAATGCAATTGTGTTCATTGTCCATAGCTTATGCCTGCCCATACCATAACCCCACCGCCACCATGGGGCACTCTGTTCACATTGTTGACATCAGCAAACCGCTCACCCACACGACGACATGCCATCTCCCCGGTACACTTGAAACCGGGATTAATCAGTGAAGAGCACATTTCTCCAGCATGCCAGTGACTATCAAAGGTGAGCATTTGCTCACGTAAGTCGGTTACGACAGCAAGCTGCAGTCAGGTCAAGACCTTGGTGAGGACGGCGAGCACGCAGATGAGCTTCCCTGAGACGGTTTATGACAGTTTGTGCAGAAATTCTTCGGTTGTACAAACCCACAGTTTCATCAGCTGTCCGGGTGGCTGGTCTCAGACCATCCCTTAGGTGAAGACGCAGGATGTGGAAGTCCTGTGCTGGCGTTGTTACATGTGATCTGCAGTTGTGAGGTCAATTGGAAGTACTGCCAAATTCTCTAAAACAATATTGCAGGCAGCTTATGGTAGAGAAATTAACATTAAATTTTTTGGCAACAGCTCTGGTGAACATTCCTGCAGTCAGCATGCCAATTGCACGCTCCTGTGGCATTGTGTGGTGTGACAAAACTGCACATTTTAGAGTGGCCTTTTATTGTCCCCAGCACAAGGTGCACCTGTGTAATGTTCATGCTGTTTAATCAGCTTCTTGATATGCCAAACCTGTCAGGTGGATGGATGAAATGCTCACTAACAGGGATGTAAATAAATGTGTGTACAACATTTGAGAGAAATAAGCTTTTTGTGTGTATGGAACATCTCTGGGATCTTTTGTTTACATGTTGTGTTTATATTTGTGTTCAGCATGTTTGGTGCAGTATTTCTTAAGTTAAACAATGTAGTGTGCATGAACAGCCGGAAAAAAAAACTTTGCGACAAAAACTTAACAAAATGTCATCATCATATTATAACTGTTCCAAACTTCCCAGGCTGGGAAGCATGTGGATGGCTTAAGGAGGGAGGAGAAGGTGGAAAATAGTTTCCTAGGGTTAGAGGCAGAAGCTTGAAATGTAGAGTTGTAGAAAGTGGCCTTAGCAGCAGATACAGAGGAAGAGACAGTAGAGAGGAGGGAGTGGAAGGATGGCTTTAGCAGCAGATACAGAGGAAGAGAAGTAGAGAGCAGGAGGGAAGGGATGATAGGTCCTCCGGAAATGTAGTTTTCCTCCATTTCTGCTCAGCTGCCGTGTTCTGTAAGCTCACAATGAGTCAATCAGCTGCCATGTTCTGTAAGCTCACAATGAGTCAATCAGCTGCCATGTTCTGTAAGCTCACAATGAGTCAATCAGCTGCCATGTTCTGTAAGCTCACAATGAGTCAATCAGCTGCCATGTTCTGTAAGCTCACAATGAGTCAATTAGCTGCCATGTTCTGTAAGCTCACAATGAGTCAATCAGCTGCCATGTTCTGTAAGCTCACAATGAGTCAATCAGCTGCCATGTTCTGTAAGCTCACAATGAGTCAATCAGCTGCCATGTTCTGTAAGCTCACAATGAGTCAATCAGCTGCCATGTTCTGTAAGCTCACATTGAGTCAATCAGCTGCCTGCTGCCATGTTCTGTAAGCTCACAATGAGTCAATCAGCTGCCATGTTCTGTAAGCTCACAATGAGTCAATCAGCTGCCATGTTCTGTAAGCTTGCATTGAGTCAATCAGCTGCCATGTTCTGTAAGCTCACAATGAGTCAATCAGCTGCCATGTTCTGTAAGCTCACATTGAGTCAATCAGCTGCCTGCTGCCATGTTCTGTAAGGTCACAATGAGTCAATCAGCTGCCATGTTCTGTAAGCTCACAATGAGTCAATCAGCTGCCATGTTCTGTAAGCTTGCATTGAGTCAATCAGCTGCCATGTTCTGTAAGCTTGCATTGAGTCAATCAGCTGCCGTGTTCTGTAAGCTCACAATGAGTCAATCAGCTGCCATGTTCTGTAAGCTTGCAATGAGTCAATCAGCTGCCCTGTTCTGTAAGCTCACATTGAGTCAATCAGCTGCCATGTTCTGTAAGCTCACAATGAGTCAATCAGCTGCCGTTTTCTGTAAGCTTGCATTGAGTCACTCAGCTGCCATGTAATGTAAGCTTGCATTGAGTCAATCAGCTGCCATGTTCTGTAAGCTCACAATGAGTCAATCAGCTGACATGTTCTGTAAGCTCACAATGAGTCAATCAGCTGCCATGTTCTGTAAGCTCACAATGAGTCACTCAGCTGCCATGTTCTGTAAGCTTGCATTGAGTCACTCAGCTGCCATGTTCTGTAAGCTCACAATGAGTCAATCAGCTGCCTGCTGCCATGTTCTGTAAGCTTGCATTGAGTCAATCAGCTGCCTGCTGCCATGTTCTGTAAGCTTGCATTGAGTCACTCAGCTGCCATGTTCTGTAAGTTTGCATTGAGTCAATCAGCTGCCATGTTCTGTAAGCTCGCATTGAGTCAATCAGCTGCCATGTTCTGTAAGCTTGCATTGAGTCACTCAGCTGCCATGTTCTGTAAGCTTGCATTGAGTCACTCAGCTGCCATGTTCTGTAAGCTTGCATTGAGTCACTCAGCTGCCATGTTCTGTAAGCTTGCATTGAGTCAATCAGCTGCCTGCTGCCATGTTCTGTAAGCTCACAATGAGTCACTCAGCTGCCATGTTCTGTAAGCTCACAATGAGTCAATCAGCTGCCATGTTCTGTAAGCTCACAATGAGTCAATCAACTGCCATGTTCTGTAAGCTCACAATGAGTCACTCAGCTACCATGTTCTGTAAGCTTGCATTGAGTCACTCAGCTGCCATGTTCTGTAAGCTCACAATGAGTCAATCAGCTGCCTGCTGCCATGTTCTGTAAGCTTGCATTGAGTCAATCAGCTGCCTGCTGCCATGTTCTGTAAGCTTGCATTGAGTCACTCAGCTGCCATGTTCTGTAAGCTTGCATTGAGTCAATCAGCTGCCATGTTCTGTAAGCTCGCATTGAGTCAATCAGCTGCCATGTTCTGTAAGCTTGCATTGAGTCACTCAGCTGCCATGTTCTGTAAGCTTGCATTGAGTCACTCAGCTGCCATGTTCTGTAAGCTTGCATTGAGTCACTCAGCTGCCATGTTCTGTAAGCTTGCATTGAGTCAATCAGCTGCCTGCTGCCATGTTCTGTAAGCTTGCATTGAGTCACTCAGCTGCCTGCTGCCATGTTCTGTAAGCTTGCATTGAGTCACTCAGCTGCCATGTTCTGTAAGCTTGCATTGAGTCAATCAGCTGCCTGCTGCCATGTTCTGTAAGCTTGCATTGAGTCAATCAGCTGCCGTGTTCTGTAAGCTCACAATGAGTCAATCAGCTGCCATGTTCTGTAAGCTTGCAATGAGTCAATCAGCTGCCCTGTTCTGTAAGCTCACATTGAGTCAATCAGCTGCCATGTTCTGTAAGCTCACAATGAGTCAATCAGCTGCCGTGTTCTGTAAGCTTGCATTGAGTCACTCAGCTGCCATGTTCTGTAAGCTTGCATTGAGTCAATCAGCTGCCATGTTCTGTAAGCTCACAATGAGTCAATCAGCTAGCATGTTCTGTAAGCTCACAATGAGTCAATCAGCTGCCATGTTCTGTAAGCTCACAATGAGTCACTCAGCTGCCATGTTCTGTAAGCTTGCATTGAGTCACTCAGCTGCCATGTTCTGTAAGCTCACAATGAGTCAATCAGCTGCCTGCTGCCATGTTCTGTAAGCTTGCATTGAGTCAATCAGCTGCCTGCTGCCATGTTCTGTAAGCTTGCATTGAGTCACTCAGCTGCCATGTTCTGTAAGCTTGCATTGAGTCAATCAGCTGCCATGTTCTGTAAGCTCGCATTGAGTCAATCAGCTGCCATGTTCTGTAAGCTTGCATTGAGTCACTCAGCTGCCATGTTCTGTAAGCTTGCAATGAGTCACTAAGCTGCCATGTTCTGTAAGCTTGCATTGAGTCACTCAGCTGCCATGTTCTGTAAGCTTGCATTGAGTCAATCAGCTGCCTGCTGCCATGTTCTGTAAGCTCACAATGAGTCACTCAGCTGCCATGTTCTGTAAGCTCACAATGAGTCAATCAGCTGCCATGTTCTGTAAGCTCACAATGAGTCAATCAGCTGCCATGTTCTGTAAGCTCACAATGAGTCACTCAGCTGCCATGTTCTGTAAGCTTGCATTGAGTCACTCAGCTGCCATGTTCTGTAAGCTCACAATGAGTCAATCAGCTGCCTGCTGCCATGTTCTGTAAGCTTGCATTGAGTCAATCAGCTGCCTGCTGCCATGTTCTGTAAGCTTGCATTGAGTCACTCAGCTGCCATGTTCTGTAAGCTTGCATTGAGTCAATCAGCTGCCATGTTCTGTAAGCTCGCATTGAGTCAATCAGCTGCCATGTTCTGTAAGCTTGCATTGAGTCACTCAGCTGCCATGTTCTGTAAGCTTGCATTGAGTCATTCAGCTGCCATGTTCTGTAAGCTTGCATTGAGTCACTCAGCTGCCATGTTCTGTAAGCTTGCATTGAGTCAATCAGCTGCCTGCTGCCATGTTCTGTAAGCTTGCATTGTGTCACTCAGCTGCCTGCTGCCATGTTCTGTAAGCTTGCATTGAGTCACTCAGCTGCCATGTTCTGTAAGCTTGCATTGAGTCAATCAGCTGCCTGCTGCCATGTTCTGTAAGCTTGCATTGAGTCACTCAGCTGCCATGTTCTGTAAGCTTGCATTGAGTCACTCAGCTGCCATGTTCTGTAAGCTTGCATTGAGTCAATCAGCTGCCTGCTGCCATGTTCTGTAAGCTTGCATTGAGTCACTCAGCTGCCTGCTGCCATGTTCTGTAAGCTTGCATTGAGTCACTCAGCTGCCATGTTCTGTAAGCTTGCATTGAGTCAATCAGCTGCCTGCTGCCATGTTCTGTAAGCTTGCATTGAGTCAATCAGCTGCCGTGTTCTGTAAGCTCACAATGAGTCAATCAGCTGCCATGTTCTGTAAGCTTGCAATGAGTCAATCAGCTGCCCTGTTCTGTAAGCTCACATTGAGTAAATCAGCTGCCATGTTCTGTAAGCTCACAATGAGTCAATCAGCTGCCGTGTTCTGTAAGCTTGCATTGAGTCACTCAGCTGCCATGTTCTGTAAGCTTGCATTGAGTCAATCAGCTGCCATGTTCTGTAAGCTCACAATGAGTCAATCAGCTGCCATGTTCTGTAAGCTCACAATGAGTCAATCAGCTGCCATGTTCTGTAAGCTCACAATGAGTCACTCAGCTGCCATGTTCTGTAAGCTTGCATTGAGTCACTCAGCTGCCATGTTCTGTAAGCTCACAATGAGTCAATCAGCTGCCTGCTGCCATGTTCTGTAAGCTTGCATTGAGTCAATCAGCTGCCTGCTGCCATGTTCTGTAAGCTTGCATTGAGTCACTCAGCTGCCATGTTCTGTAAGCTTGCATTGAGTCAATCAGCTGCCATGTTCTGTAAGCTCGCATTGAGTCAATCAGCTGCCATGTTCTGTAAGCTTGCATTGAGTCACTCAGCTGCCATGTTCTGTAAGCTTGCATTGAGTCACTAAGCTGCCATGTTCTGTAAGCTTGCATTGAGTCACTCAGCTGCCATGTTCTGTAAGCTTGCATTGAGTCAATCAGCTGCCTGCTGCCATGTTCTGTAAGCTCACAATGAGTCACTCAGCTGCCATGTTCTGTAAGCTCACAATGAGTCAATCAGCTGCCATGTTCTGTAAGCTCACAATGAGTCAATCAGCTGCCATGTTCTGTAAGCTCACAATGAGTCACTCAGCTGCCATGTTCTGTAAGCTTGCATTGAGTCACTCAGCTGCCATGTTCTGTAAGCTCACAATGAGTCAATCAGCTGCCTGCTGCCATGTTCTGTAAGCTTGCATTGAGTCAATCAGCTGCCTGCTGCCATGTTCTGTAAGCTTGCATTGAGTCACTCAGCTGCCATGTTCTGTAAGCTTGCATTGAGTCAATCAGCTGCCATGTTCTGTAAGCTCGCATTGAGTCAATCAGCTGCCATGTTCTGTAAGCTTGCATTGAGTCACTCAGCTGCCATGTTCTGTAAGCTTGCATTGAGTCACTCAGCTGCCATGTTCTGTAAGCTTGCATTGAGTCACTCAGCTGCCATGTTCTGTAAGCTTGCATTGAGTCAATCAGCTGCCTGCTGCCATGTTCTGTAAGCTTGCATTGTGTCACTCAGCTGCCTGCTGCCATGTTCTGTAAGCTTGCATTGAGTCACTCAGCTGCCATGTTCTGTAAGCTTGCATTGAGTCAATCAGCTGCCTGCTGCCATGTTCTGTAAGCTTGCATTGAGTCACTCAGCCACGGAGCAGGATGGAAGGAATCTTCTAACAATGGATAATGTAATAACACTGGATAATGTAATAACTTATCATAGTATAATGTTTCATTTACAATATATACAAATCGAATAATGTAAGAAATCACTGGAAAATGTAATAAAAATGTTGAGCGGACAATGCAGTAACCTTTCTGAATAATGTAACAATGTATTATATTATGCAATGAATGTACTAATTATCCCGTGCTTTTTAAATTATCATTTAAATTACTACATTATTCATAAAAAAAATGTATAATGAATAACGACTCCTGGCTGTCCTCGTTCCCAGTCCACCTGGTCGTGCTGCTGACCCAGTTTCTCCTCTCTGCCTGCGGCTATAGAACCCTGACCTGTTCACCGGACGTGCTGCTGACCCAGTTTCTGCTCTCTGCCTGCGGCTATAGAACCCTGACCTGTTCACCGGACGTGCTGCTGACCCAGTTTCTGCTCTCTGCCTGCGGCTATAGAACCCTGACCTGTTCACCGGACGTGCTGCTGACCCAGTTTCTGCTCTCTGCCTGCGGCTATAGAACCCTGACCTGTTCACCGGACGTGCTACCTTGTCTTGCTGCTGACCCAGTTTCAACTGTTCTGCTTGCATTATGGAACCCTGACCTGTTCACCGGTCGTGCTTCCTTGTCCCGGACCTGCCGTCTCATCTCTCTCTCACTCTCTTTCTCCCTCCCCCCGCACATGCTGTCTCAACCTCTATAATAATAATAATAATAATATGCCATTTAGCAGACGCTTTTATCCAAAGCGACTTACAGTCATGTGTGCATACATTTTTGTGTATGGGTGGTCCCGGGGATCGAACCCACTACCCTGGCGTTACAAGCGCCGTGCTCTACCAGCTGAGCTACAGAGGACCACAAATGCCCAGCTATGAAAAGCTAACTGACATTAACTCCCGAGGTGCTGACCTCTTGCACCCTCTACAACCACTGTGATTATTATTTGACCCTGCTGGTCATCTATGAACGTTTGAACATCTTGGAGATCGATCTGGCCTTAATGGCCATGTACTGTTATAATCTCCTCCCGGCACAGCCAGAAGAGGACTGGCCTCCCCTCAGAGCCTGGTTCCTCTCTAGGTTTCTTCCTAGGTTTCTGCCTTTCTAGGGAGTTTTCCTAGCCACCGTGCTTCTACATCTGCATTGCTTGCTGTTTGGGGTTTTAGGCTGGGTTTCTGTATAAGCACTTGGTGACATCTGCTGCTGTAAAAAGGGCTCTATAGCTGCATTTGACTGATTGATTGATTGGTTACTCGCAGTGCATTAGCCATTGACTGCTACATTAACATATATTTTTATATATTGTAAATGAAACATTATATTATGAGAAGTTATTATACATTAATTATTCAGTGTTATTACATTATTCGTTGTCAGAAGGCATCCATTACAAGCCTCATTTCTGTAATCAAAGGTCTCTCTTCCAGAATCTTGCATTCTTTAGCATAATTTAGATAAGGTTTTTATCTCAGGAGATAAAGGATTTAAACTCTTCAGAGGATTTAATACATTGCCTAATACAATATATGAAGTACCAGCACATCCAGTGACCTAGGAAGACTGTGTTACTGTGGTTTGGTGAAGAGGAGCCAGGAGCAGCCGACTGGTCAACATTCTGTTGTTAAGAGGAGCCAGGAGCGGCCGACTGGTCAACATTCTGTTGTTAAGAGGAGCCAGGAGCGGCCGACTGGTCAACATTCTGTTGTTAAGAGGAGCCAGGAGCGGCCGACTGGTCAACATTCTGTTGTTAAGAGGAGCCAGGAGCGGCCGACTGGTCAACATTCTGTTGTTAAGAGGAGCCAGGAGCGGCCGACTGGTCAACATTCTGTTGTTAAGAGGAGCCAGGAGCGGCCGACTGGTCAACATTCTGTTGTTAAGAGGAGCCAGGAGCGGCCGACTGGTCAACATTCTGTTGTTAAGAGGAGCCAGGAGCGGCCGACTGGTCAACATTCTGTTGTTAAGAGGAGCCAGGAGCGGACGACTGGTCAACATTCTGTTGTTAAGAGGAGCCAGGAGCGGCCGACTGGTCAACATTCTGTTGTTAAGAGGAGCCAGGAGCGGCCGACTGGTCAACATTCTGTTGTTAAGAGGAGCCAGGAGCGGCCGACTGGTCAACATTCTGTTGTTAAGAGGAGCCAGGAGCGGCCGACTGGTCAACATTCTGTTGTTAAGAGGAGCCAGGAGCGGCCGACTGGTCAACATTCTGTTGTTAAGAGGAGCCAGGAGCGGCCGACTGGTCAACATTCTGTTGTTAAGAGGAGCCAGGAGCGGCCGACTGGTCAACATTCTGTTGTTAAGAGGAGCTAGGAGCGGCCGACTGGTCAACATTCTGTTGTTAAGAGGAGCCAGGAGCGGCCGACTGGTCAACATTCTGTTGTTAAGAGGAGCCAGGAGCGGCCGACTGGTCAACATTCTGTTGTTAAGAGGAGCCAGGAGCGGCCGACTGGTCAACATTCTGTTGTTAAGAGGAGCCAGGAGCGGCCGACTGGTCAACATTCTGTTGTTAAGAGGAGCCAGGAGCGGCCGACTGGTCAACATTTTGTTGTTAAGAGGAGCCAGGAGCGGCCGACTGGTCAACATTCTGTTGTTAAGAGGAGCCAGGAGCGGCCGACTGGTCAACATTCTGTTGTTAAGAGGAGCCAGGAGCGGCCGACTGGTCAACATTCTGTTGTTAAGAGGAGCCAGGAGCAGCCGACTGGTCAACATTCTGTTGTTAAGAGGAGCCAGGAGCGGCCGACTGGTCAACATTCTGTTGTTAAGAGGAGCCAGGAGCGGCCGACTGGTCAACATTCTGTTGTTAAGAGGAGCCAGGAGCGGCCGACTGGTCAACATTCTGTTGTTAAGAGGAGCCAGGAGCGGCCGACTGGTCAACATTCTGTTGTTAAGAGGAGCCAGGAGCGGCCGACTGGTCAACATTCTGTTGTTAAGAGGAGCCAGGAGCGGCCGACTGGTCAACATTCTGTTGTTAAGAGGAGCCAGGAGCGGCCGACTGGTCAACATTCTGTTGTTAAGAGGAGCCAGGAGCGGCCGACTGGTCAACATTCTGTTGTTAAGAGGAGCTAGGAGCGGCCGACTGGTCAACATTCTGTTGTTAAGAGGAGCCAGGAGCGGCCGACTGGTCAACATTCTGTTGTTAAGAGGAGCCAGGAGCGGCCGACTGGTCAACATTCTGTTGTTAAGAGGAGCCAGGAGCGGCCGACTGGTCAACATTCTGTTGTTAAGAGGAGCCAGGAGCGGCCGACTGGTCAACATTCTGTTGTTAAGAGGAGCCAGGAGCGGCCGACTGGTCAACATTCTGTTGTTAAGAGGAGCCAGGAGCGGCCGACTGGTCAACATTTTGTTGTTAAGAGGAGCCAGGAGCGGCCGACTGGTCAACATTCTGTTGTTAAGAGGAGCCAGGAGGGGCCGACTGGTCAACATTCTGTTGTTAAGAGGAGCCAGGAGCGGCCGACTGGTCAACATTCTGTTGTTAAGAGGAGCCAGGAGCAGCCGACTGGTCAACATTCTGTTGTTAAGAGGAGCCAGGAGCGGCCGACTGGTCAACATTCTGTTGTTAAGAGGAGCCAGGAGCGGCCGACTGGTCAACATTCTGTTGTTAAGAGGAGCCAGGAGCGGCCGACTGGTCAACATTCTGTTGTTAAGAGGAGCCAGGAGCGGCCGACTGGTCAACATTCTGTTGTTAAGAGGAGCCAGGAGCGGCCGACTGGTCAACATTCTGTTGTTAAGAGGAGCCAGGAGCGGCCGACTGGTCAACATTCTGTTGTTAAGAGGAGCCAGGAGCGGCCGACTGGTCAACATTCTGTTGTTAAGAGGAGCCAGGAGCGGCCGACTGGTCAACATTCTGTTGTTAAGAGGAGCCAGGAGGGGCCGACTGGTCAACATTCTGTTGTTAAGAGGAGCCAGGAGCGGCCGACTGGTCAACATTCTGTTGTTAAGAGGAGCCAGGAGCGGCCGACTGGTCAACATTCTGTTGTTAAGAGGAGCCAGGAGCGGCCGACTGGTCAACATTCTGTTGTTAAGAGGAGCCAGGAGCGGCCGACTGGTCAACATTCTGTTGTTAAGAGGAGCCAGGAGCGGCCGACTGGTCAACATTCTGTTGTTAAGAGGAGCCAGGAGCGGCCGACTGGTCAACATTCTGTTGTTAAGAGGAGCCAGGAGCAGGCGACTGGTCAACATTCTGTTGTTAAGAGGAGCCAGGAGCAGGCGACTGGTCAACATTCTGTTGTTAAGAGGAGCCAGGAGCAGGCGACTGGTCAACATTCTGTTGTTAAGAGGAGCCAGGAGCAGGCGACTGGTCAACATTCTGTTGTTAAGAGGAGCCAGGAGCAGCCGACTGGTCAACATTCTGTTGTTAAGAGGAGCCAGGAGCAGATGACTGGTCAACATTCTGTTGTTAAGAGGAGCCAGGAGCGGCCGACTGGTCAACATTCTGTTGTTAAGAGGAGCCAGGAGCGGCCAACTGGTCAACATTCTGTTGTTAAGAGGAGCCAGGAGCAGCCGACTGGTCAACATTCTGTTGTTAAGAGGAGCCAGGAGCAGCCGACTGGTCAACATTCTGTTGTTAAGAGGAGCCAGGAGCAGCCGACTGGTCAACATTCTGTTGTTAAGAGGAGCCAGGAGCAGCCGACTGGTCAACATTCTGTTGTTAAGAGGAGCCAGGAGCAGGCGACTGGTCAACATTCTGTTGTTAAGAGGAGCCAGGAGCAGGCGACTGGTCAACATTCTGTTGTTAAGAGGAGCCAGGAGCAGGCGACTGGTCAACATTCTGTTGTTAAGAGGAGCCAGGAGCAGGCGACTGGTCAACATTCTGTTGTTAAGAGGAGCCAGGAGCGGACGACTGGTCAACATTCTGTTGTTAAGAGGAGCCAGGAGCGGCCGACTGGTCAACATTCTGTTGTTAAGAGGAGCCAGGAGCGGCGACTGGTCAACATTCTGTTGTTAAGAGGAGCCAGGAGCGGCCGACTGGTCAACATTCTGTTGTTAAGAGGAGCCAGGAGCGGACGACTGGTCAACATTCTGTTGTTAAGAGGAGCCAGGAGCGGCCGACTGGTCAACATTCTGTTGTTAAGAGGAGCCAGGAGCGGCCGACTGGTCAACATTCTGTTGTTAAGAGGAGCCAGGAGCGGCCGACTGGTCAACATTCTGTTGTTAAGAGGAGCTAGGAGCGGCCGACTGGTCAACATTCTGTTGTTAAGAGGAGCCAGGAGCGGCCGACTGGTCAACATTCTGTTGTTAAGAGGAGCCAGGAGCGGCCGACTGGTCAACATTCTGTTGTTAAGAGGAGCCAGGAGCGGCCGACTGGTCAACATTCTGTTGTTAAGAGGAGCCAGGAGCGGCCGACTGGTCAACATTCTGTTGTTAAGAGGAGCCAGGAGCGGCCGACTGGTCAACATTCTGTTGTTAAGAGGAGCCAGGAGCGGCCGACTGGTCAACATTCTGTTGTTAAGAGGAGCCAGGAGCGGCCGACTGGTCAACATTCTGTTGTTAAGAGGAGCCAGGAGCGGCCGACTGGTCAACATTCTGTTGTTAAGAGGAGCCAGGAGCAGGCGACTGGTCAACATTCTGTTGTTAAGAGGAGCCAGGAGCAGGCGACTGGTCAACATTCTGTTGTTAAGAGGAGCCAGGAGCAGGCGACTGGTCAACATTCTGTTGTTAAGAGGAGCCAGGAGCAGGCGACTGGTCAACATTCTGTTGTTAAGAGGAGCCAGGAGCAGCCGACTGGTCAACATTCTGTTGTTAAGAGGAGCCAGGAGCAGATGACTGGTCAACATTCTGTTGTTAAGAGGAGCCAGGAGCGGCCGACTGGTCAACATTCTGTTGTTAAGAGGAGCCAGGAGCGGCCAACTGGTCAACATTCTGTTGTTAAGAGGAGCCAGGAGCAGCCGACTGGTCAACATTCTGTTGTTAAGAGGAGCCAGGAGCAGCCGACTGGTCAACATTCTGTTGTTAAGAGGAGCCAGGAGCAGCCGACTGGTCAACATTCTGTTGTTAAGAGGAGCCAGGAGCAGCCGACTGGTCAACATTCTGTTGTTAAGAGGAGCCAGGAGCAGCCGACTGGTCAACATTCTGTTGTTAAGAGGAGCCAGGAGCAGGCGACTGGTCAACATTCTGTTGTTAAGAGGAGCCAGGAGCAGGCGACTGGTCAACATTCTGTTGTTAAGAGGAGCCAGGAGCAGGCGACTGGTCAACATTCTGTTGTTAAGAGGAGCCAGGAGCAGGCGACTGGTCAACATTCTGTTGTTAAGAGGAGCCAGGAGCGGACGACTGGTCAACATTCTGTTGTTAAGAGGAGCCAGGAGCGGCCGACTGGTCAACATTCTGTTGTTAAGAGGAGCCAGGAGCGGCGACTGGTCAACATTCTGTTGTTAAGAGGAGCCAGGAGCGGCCGACTGGTCAACATTCTGTTGTTAAGAGGAGCCAGGAGCGGACGACTGGTCAACATTCTGTTGTTAAGAGGAGCCAGGAGCGGCCGACTGGTCAACATTCTGTTGTTAAGAGGAGCCAGGAGCGGCCGACTGGTCAACATTCTGTTGTTAAGAGGAGCCAGGAGCGGCCGACTGGTCAACATTCTGTTGTTAAGAGGAGCTAGGAGCGGCCGACTGGTCAACATTCTGTTGTTAAGAGGAGCCAGGAGCGGCCGACTGGTCAACATTCTGTTGTTAAGAGGAGCCAGGAGCGGCCGACTGGTCAACATTCTGTTGTTAAGAGGAGCCAGGAGCGGCCGACTGGTCAACATTCTGTTGTTAGAGGAGCCAGGAGCGGCCGACTGGTCAACATTCTGTTGTTAAGAGGAGCCAGGAGCGGCCGACTGGTCAACATTCTGTTGTTAAGAGGAGCCAGGAGCGGCCGACTGGTCAACATTCTGTTGTTAAGAGGAGCCAGGAGCGGCCGACTGGTCAACATTCTGTTGTTAAGAGGAGCCAGGAGCGGCCGACTGGTCAACATTTTGTTGTTAAGAGGAGCCAGGAGCGGCCGACTGGTCAACATTCTGTTGTTAAGAGGAGCCAGGAGCGGCCGACTGGTCAACATTCTGTTGTTAAGAGGAGCCAGGAGCGGCCGACTGGTCAACATTTTGTTGTTAAGAGGAGCCAGGAGCGGCCGACTGGTCAACATTCTGTTGTTAAGAGGAGCCAGGAGCGGCCGACTGGTCAACATTCTGTTGTTAAGAGGAGCCAGGAGCGGCCGACTGGTCAACATTCTGTTGTTAAGAGGAGCCAGGAGCGGCCGACTGGTCAACATTCTGTTGTTAAGAGGAGCCAGGAGCGGCCGACTGGTCAACATTCTGTTGTTAAGAGGAGCCAGGAGCGGCCGACTGGTCAACATTCTGTTGTTAAGAGGAGCCAGGAGGGGCCGACTGGTCAACATTCTGTTGTTAAGAGGAGCCAGGAGCGGCCGACTGGTCAACATTCTGTTGTTAAGAGGAGCCAGGAGCGGCCGACTGGTCAACATTCTGTTGTTAAGAGGAGCCAGGAGCGGCCGACTGGTCAACATTCTGTTGTTAAGAGGAGCCAGGAGCGGCCGACTGGTCAACATTCTGTTGTTAAGAGGAGCCAGGAGCGGCCGACTGGTCAACATTCTGTTGTTAAGAGGAGCCATGAGCGGCCGACTGGTCAACATTCTGTTGTTAAGAGGAGCCATGAGCGGCCGACTGGTCAACATTCTGTTGTTAAGAGGAGCCAGGAGCGGCCGACTGGTCAACATTCTGTTGTTAAGAGGAGCCAGGAGCGGCCGACTGGTCAACATTCTGTTGTTAAGAGGAGCCAGGAGCGGCCGACTGGTCAACATTCTGTTGTTAAGAGGAGCCAGGAGCGGCCGACTGGTCAACATTCTGTTGTTAAGAGGAGCCAGGAGCGGACGACTGGTCAACATTCTGTTGTTAAGAGGAGCCAGGAGCGGCCGACTGGTCAACATTCTGTTGTTAAGAGGAGCCAGGAGCGGCCGACTGGTCAACATTCTGTTGTTAAGAGGAGCCAGGAGCGGCCGACTGGTCAACATTCTGTTGTTAAGAGGAGCCAGGAGGGGCCGACTGGTCAACATTCTGTTGTTAAGAGGAGCCAGGAGCGGCCGACTGGTCAACATTCTGTTGTTAAGAGGAGCCAGGAGCGGCCGACTGGTCAACATTCTGTTGTTAAGAGGAGCCAGGAGCGGCCGACTGGTCAACATTCTGTTGTTAAGAGGAGCCAGGAGCGGCCGACTGGTCAACATTCTGTTGTTAAGAGGAGCCAGGAGCGGCCGACTGGTCAACATTCTGTTGTTAAGAGGAGCCAGGAGCGGCCGACTGGTCAACATTCTGTTGTTAAGAGGAGCCAGGAGCGGCCGACTGGTCAACATTCTGTTGTTAAGAGGAGCCAGGAGCAGGCGACTGGTCAACATTCTGTTGTTAAGAGGAGCCAGGAGCAGGCGACTGGTCAACATTCTGTTGTTAAGAGGAGCCAGGAGCAGGCGACTGGTCAACATTCTGTTGTTAAGAGGAGCCAGGAGCAGGCGACTGGTCAACATTCTGTTGTTAAGAGGAGCCAGGAGCAGCCGACTGGTCAACATTCTGTTGTTAAGAGGAGCCAGGAGCAGATGACTGGTCAACATTCTGTTGTTAAGAGGAGCCAGGAGCGGCCGACTGGTCAACATTCTGTTGTTAAGAGGAGGCAGGAGCGGCCAACTGGTCAACATTCTGTTGTTAAGAGGAGCCAGGAGCAGCCGACTGGTCAACATTCTGTTGTTAAGAGGAGCCAGGAGCAGCCGACTGGTCAACATTCTGTTGTTAAGAGGAGCCAGGAGCAGCCGACTGGTCAACATTCTGTTGTTAAGAGGAGCCAGGAGCAGCCGACTGGTCAACATTCTGTTGTTAAGAGGAGCCAGGAGCAGCCGACTGGTCAACATTCTGTTGTTAAGAGGAGCCAGGAGCAGGCGACTGGTCAACATTCTGTTGTTAAGAGGAGCCAGGAGCAGGCGACTGGTCAACATTCTGTTGTTAAGAGGAGCCAGGAGCAGGCGACTGGTCAACATTCTGTTGTTAAGAGGAGCCAGGAGCAGGCGACTGGTCAACATTCTGTTGTTAAGAGGAGCCAGGAGCAGCCGACTGGTCAACATTCTGTTGTTAAGAGGAGCCAGGAGCAGCCGACTGGTCAACATTCTGTTGTTAAGAGGAGCCAGGAGCAGGCGACTGGTCAACATTCTGTTGTTAAGAGGAGCCAGGAGCGGCCGACTGGTCAACATTCTGTTGTTAAGAGGAGCCAGGAGCAGCCGACTGGTCAACATTCTGTTGTTAAGAGGAGCCAGGAGCGGACGACTGGTCAACATTCTGTTGTTAAGAGGAGCCAGGAGCGGCCGACTGGTCAACATTCTGTTGTTAAGAGGAGCCAGGAGCGGCCGACTGGTCAACATTCTGTTGTTAAGAGGAGCCAGGAGCGGCCGACTGGTCAACATTCTGTTGTTAAGAGGAGCCAGGAGCGGCGACTGGTCAACATTCTGTTGTTAAGAGGAGCCAGGAGCGGCCGACTGGTCAACATTCTGTTGTTAAGAGGAGCCAGGAGCGGACGACTGGTCAACATTCTGTTGTTAAGAGGAGCCAGGAGCGGCCGACTGGTCAACATTCTGTTGTTAAGAGGAGCCAGGAGCGGACGACTGGTCAACATTCTGTTGTTAAGAGGAGCCAGGAGCGGCCGACTGGTCAACATTCTGTTTTTAAGAGGAGCCAGGAGCGGCCGACTGGTCAACATTCTGTTGTTAAGAGGAGCCAGGAGCGGCCGACTGGTCAACATTCTGTTGTTAAGAGGAGCCAGGAGCGGCCGACTGGTCAACATTCTGTTGTTAAGAGGAGCCAGGAGCGGCCGACTGGTCAACATTCTGTTGTTAAGAGGAGCCAGGAGCGGCCGACTGGTCAACATTCTGTTGTTAAGAGGAGCCAGGAGCGGCCGACTGGTCAACATTCTGTTGTTAAGAGGAGCCAGGAGCGGCCGACTGGTCAACATTCTGTTGTTAAGAGGAGCCAGGAGCGGCCGACTGGTCAACATTCTGTTGTTAAGAGGAGCCAGGAGCGGCCGACTGGTCAACATTCTGTTGTTAAGAGGAGCCAGGAGCGGCCGACTGGTCAACATTCTGTTGTTAAGAGGAGCCAGGAGCGGCCGACTGGTCAACATTCTGTTGTTAAGAGGAGCCAGGAGAGGCCGACTGGTCAACATTCTGTTGTTAAGAGGAGCCAGGAGCGGCCGACTGGTCAACATTCTGTTGTTAAGAGGAGCCAGGAGCGGCCGACTGGTCAACATTCTGTTGTTAAGAGGAGCCAGGAGCGGCCGACTGGTCAACATTCTGTTGTTAAGAGGAGCCAGGAGCGGCCGACTGGTCAACATTCTGTTGTTAAGAGGAGCCAGGAGCGGCCGACTGGTCAACATTCTGTTGTTAAGAGGAGCCAGGAGCGGCCGACTGGTCAACATTCTGTTGTTAAGAGGAGCCAGGAGCGGCCGACTGGTCAACATTCTGTTGTTAAGAGGAGCCAGGAGCGGCCGACTGGTCAACATTCTGTTGTTAAGAGGAGCCAGGAGCGGCCGACTGGTCAACATTCTGTTGTTAAGAGGAGCCAGGAGCGGCCGACTGGTCAACATTCTGTTGTTAAGAGGAGCCAGGAGCGGCCGACTGGTCAACATTCTGTTGTTAAGAGGAGCCAGGAGCAGACGACTGGTCAACATTCTGTTGTGAAGGTGTCTGTCTGTCTGCTGGTGTCTGTCTGCCGGTGTCTGTCTGTCTGCTGGTGTCTGTCTGCCGGTGTCTGTCTGTCTGCCGGTGTCTGTCTGTCTGCTGGTGTCTGTCTGCTGGTGTCTGTCTGCCGGTGTCTGTCTGTCTGCTGGTGTCTGTCTGCTGGTGTCTGTCTGCAGGGGTCTGTCTGCAGGGGTCTGTCTGCCGGTGTCTGTCTGTCTGCTGGTGTCTGTCTGCAGGGGTCTGTCTGCCGGTGTCTGTCTGTCTGCAGGGGTCTGTCTGCCGTTGTCTGTCTGTCTGCTGGTGTCTGTCTGCTGGTGTCTGTCTGTCTGCATGTGTCTGTCTGCTGGTGTCTGTCTGCAGGGGTCTGTCTGTCTGAAAGGAAGGAGACTAAGGATGGGTGTTGTGTTTTAAACTACTGGAGATCAGTGATCACTGTGCTACTGCTGAGTCTCAGTAGAGGAAGACAGGTCTGTGGCCCATTTAGCTTAGCAATGACGACCAGAATATTGTAAAACCCATTCACTTACAAATGGTATTCATGCCATCTTAACTGTCTGTATAATATATCCTTTACTAAAGCACTACTGTAGTTATCTAGCTGGTTGGATAGTCAGCTAGATAGGTTGGAACTGCATAGCTAGCTAGCAATACAGACTGTCAGTCTCTCTTTCTGGGGACTGTCAGTCTCTCTTTCTGGGGAGTCAGTCTCTCTTTCTGGGGAGTCAGTCTCTCTTTCTGGGGAGTGTCAGTCTCTCTTTCTGGGGAGTGTCTGTCTCTCTTTCTGGGGACTGTCAGTCTCTCTTTCTGGGGACTGTCAGTCTCTCTTTCTGGGGAGTCAGTCTCTCTTTCTGGGGACTGTCAGTCTCTCTTTCTAAGGACTCTCAGTCTCTTTTTCTGTGACTGTCAGTCTGTCTTTCCAGGGAGTGTGAGTCTCTTGTTCCAGGGAGTGTCAGTGTGTCTTTCTGATGAGTGTGAGTGTGAGTGTGTCTGTAGTCTGCACAGCGTGGTTGTCTCTTGTTCCATGGGGTGTGAGTGTGTCTGTAGTCTGATTCAGAGGGTAATCCCTTTCCCTTCTCTTGTCTCTTCTAAAGCCCAGTAAACAACAACAACAACAACAACAACACATAAACATTGTAGCTCAACGTGATCTGCCTCTGCTAACAGGTGATTGACAGGTCTCTGTCTTCACACATTAATGGTGGCTGTTATTATAGAACATTAACCAATATATATTCAGCGTTTCTCTCTTCAAACAGAGCGCTGTTTAGTGAGCCGCACCACAGTGTATTCAGGAGAGTTGAAACATCTCTTTAGAACAAGGCAGAGAGAGTCACTGCAGAACTACATCCCCCCGAGCTGTTTTTTACTAAACTAAATAAACTAAAATAACTCAAGTTTGTTTTAAATTTGAAAGTGTTCATAAGTGAAAATAAACAGTAGGTGTAAACTGTGTGCAGCTGAATTCTGTCTGCATACCAATGAACATTCCCAACTCTGTTTCTGGGCCTTTTGGATTTGACTTTCTATTTGTGACAAGGTCCACAATTATTCAACAGTCAGTCTCAGTTGACTCTGGTTCCATTGTGCTCTGGTCTGTCTTACAGCTGATTGGACAGATCAGTTAAAGGTCTCTATGTTCATGTGTCGATGATGAAGAACATTGAAATATATTATACAGACGTGGTCCTCTGTAGCTCAGCTGGTAGAGCACGACGCTTGTAACGCCAAGGTAGTGGGTTCGATCCCCGGGACCACCCATACACAAAAATGTATGCACGCATGACTGTAAGTCGCTTTGGATAAAAGCGTCTGCTAAATGGCATATTATTATTATTATATTATAAAGCATTGATAGAAACATGGTGACCAGACTTGGGTTGAGGCAGGGGGTCTGGGGCTGAGGCTGGGGGCTGGGGCTGAGGCAGGGGGTTTTGGGCTGAGGCAGGGGGTTTGGGGCTGAGGCTGGGGGCTGGGGCTGAGGCAAGGGGCTGGGACTGAGGCTGGGGGCTGGGGCTGAGGCAAGGGGCTGGGACTGAGGCTGGGGGCTGGGGCTGAGGCAAGTGGCTGGGACTGAGGCTGGGGGCTGGGGCTGAGGCAGGGGGTTTTGGGCTGAGGCAGGGGGTCTGAGGCAGGAGATCTGGGGCTGAGGCAGGGGTCTGGGGCTGAGGTAGGGGGCTGGGGCTGAGGTAGGGGGCTGAGGTAAGGGGCTGGGGCTGAGGCAGGAGGTCTGGGGCAGGGGGTCTGGGGCTGAGGCAAGGGTCTGGGGCTGAGGCAGGGGGTCTGAGGCAGGGGATCTAGGGCTGAGGCAGGGGATCTGGGGCTGAGGCAGGGGATAGGGGGCTGAGGCAGGGGATCTGGGGCTGAGGCAGGGGTCTAGGGCTGAGGTAGGGGGTCTGGGGCTGAGGCAGGGGATCTGGGGCTGAGGCAGGGGGCTGAGGCAAGGGGCTGGGGCTGAGGTAGAGGGTCTGGTGTGGAGGCATGGGGTCTGGGGCTGAGGCAGAAACACGGTGACCACAACACTGTATAGCATTAGAACACTGCATGGCATTAGAACACTGCATGGTATTAGAACACTGCATGGCATTAGAACACTGCATGGCATTAGAACACTGCATGGCATTAGAACACTGCATAGCATTAGAACACTGCATGGCATTAGAACACTGTATAGCATTAGAACACTGCATGGCATTAGAACACTGCATGGCATTAGAACACTGCATGGTATTAGAACACTGCATGGCATTAGAACACTGCATGGTATTAGAACACTGCATGGCATTAGAACACTGCATAGCATTAGAACACTGCATGGTATTAGAACACTGCATGGTATTAGAACACTGCATGGCATTAGAACACTGCATGGTATTAGAACACTGCATGGTATTAGAACAATGCATAGCATTAGAACACTGCATGGCATTAGAACACTGCATAGCATTAGAACACTGCATAGCATTAGAACACTGCATGGCATTAGAACACTGCATGGCATT
The DNA here is from genome assembly GCF_964263955.1 of Coregonus lavaretus. Classification (NCBI taxonomy): domain Eukaryota; kingdom Metazoa; phylum Chordata; class Actinopteri; order Salmoniformes; family Salmonidae; genus Coregonus; species Coregonus lavaretus. The sequence continues at coordinate 369,421 of NC_139996.1, forward strand.
AGAACACTGCATGGTATTAGAACACTGCATGGCATTAGAACACTGCATAGCATTAGAACACTGCATGGCATTAGAACACTGTATAGCATTTGAACACTGCATGGCATTAGAACACTGCATGGCATTAGAACACTGCATGGTATTAGAACACTGCATGGCATTAGAACACTGCATGGTATTAGAACACTGCATGGCATTAGAACACTGCATAGCATTAGAACACTGCATGGTATTAGAACACTGCATGGTATTAGAACACTGCATGGCATTAGAACACTGCATGGCATTAGAACACTGCATGGTATTAGAACACTGCATGGCATTAGAACACTGCATAGCATTAGAACACTGCATAGCATTAGAACACTGCATAGCATTAGAACACTGCATGGTATTAGAACACTGCATAGCATTAGAACATTGCATGGTATTAGAACACTGCATAGCATTAGAACACTGCATAGCATTAGAACACTGCATGGCATTAGAACACTGCATGGCATTAGAACACTGCATGGTATTAGAACACTGCATAGCATTAGAACACTGCATGGTATTAGAACACTGCATAGCATTATAACACTGCATAGCATTAGAACACTGCATAGCATTAGAACACTGCATGGTATTAGAACACTGCATAGCATTAGAACACTGCATGGCATTAGAACACTGCATGGCATTAGAACACTGCATGGCATTAGAACACTGCATAGCATTAGAACACTGCATGGCATTAGAACACTGCATGGCATTAGAACACTGCATAGCATTAGAACACTGCATAGCATTAGAACACTGCATGGCATTAGAACACTGCATGGCATTAGAACACTGCAGGTGGCGGTTGTTGTAATTGTCCAACATTCCTGGAAGATACACAGACGAGATGTGGGACTCCAGAAGCTGTACCTGTGTTTTGCATACTATATGTTCAGCTTACAGGGGAGGGAGGGTCCTTAATAATTATCCATGAGGGTGAGCTGCCAGTGACTACAGTACTGTGTTACAGTCCCTCCTACAGTTGGGGCTAAGAGAGGGGGTCTGGAGCTGAGGTATGAGGTCTGGAGCTGAGGTAGGAGGTTTGGGGCTGAGGTAGGAGGTATGGGGCTGTGTGTCTGAACTGGGGCTGAGGTATGAGGTTTGGGACTGAGGTAGGAGGTGTGGGGCTGAGGCAGGAGGTCTGGGGCTGTGTGTGAAGAGGTCTGGGGCTGTGTGTGAAGAGGTCTGGGGCTGAGGCAAGAGGTCTAGGGTGGACTGACGCTAACCCTAACCCTAACCCTAAGTCAAGGGCTATTCGGAACTCCTGACGTAAAAAACGACTAACCAAAATCTAAAACTGACACTTACCCTAACCGAAACCAAACCCTTAACCCTAACCCTAACCTTAACCAAACCCTTAACCCTTACCCAACCTTAACCAAACCCTTAACCCTAACCCTAACCTTAACCAAACCCTTAACCCTAACCCTAACCTTAACCAAACCCTTAACCCTAACCTTAACCAAACCCTTAACCCTAACCCTAACCTTAACCAAACCCTTAACCCTAACCTTAACCAAACCCTTAACCCTTAACCCTAACCTTAACCTTAACCTTAACCCTTAACCCTAACCTTAACCAACCCTTAACCCTAACCAAACCCTTAACCCTAACCCTAACCTTAACCAAACCCTTAACCCTAACCTTAACCAAACCCTTAACCCTTAACCCTAACCTTAACCAAACCCTTAACCTTAACAAAACCCTTAACCCTAACCTTAACCAACCCTTAACCCTAACCAAACCCTTAACCCTAACCTTAACCAAACCCTTAACCCTAACCTTAACCAAACCCTTAACACTAACCCTAACCTTAACCAAACCCTTAACCTTAACCAAAACCTTAACCCTAACAAACCCTTAACTCTAACCTTAACCAAACCCTTAACCCTAATCTTAGCCAAACCCTTAACCCTAACCAAACTCTTAACCCTAACCTTAACCAACCCTTAACCCTAACCAAACCATTAACCCTAACCATAACCAAACCCTTAACCAAACCCTTAACCTTAACCCTAACTATAACCCAAACCCTTAACCTTAACCCTAACCAAACATTAACCCTAACCTTAACTGCCAATAGCACAGTCAGTGTAGTCAGCTCAGCCATACCCATTGAGACTGTGTCTGTGCCTCGACCTAGGTTGGGCAAAACTAAACATGGCGGTGTTCACCCTAGCAATCTTATTAGGATAAAGACCTCCTCCATTCCTGCCATTATTGAAAGAGATCGTGATACCTCACATCTCAAAATAGGGTTACTTAATGTTAGATCCCTCACTTCAAAGGCAGTCATAGTCAATGAACTAATCACTGATCATAATCTTGATGTGATTGGCCTGACTGAAACATGGCTTAAGCCTGATGAATTTGCTGTGTTAAATGAGGCCTCACCTCCTGGTTACACTAGTGACCATATTCCCCGTGCATCCCGCAAAGGCGGAGGTGTTGCTAACATTTACGATAGCAAATTTCAATTTACAAAAAAAAAAATGGCGTTTTCATCTTTTGAGCTTCTAGTCATGAAATCTATGCAGCCTACTCAATCACTTTTTATAGCTACTGTTTACAGGCCTCCTGGGCCATATACAGCGTTCCTCTCTGAGTTTCCTGAATTCCTATCAGACCTTGTAGTCATAGCAGATCATATTCTAATTTTTGGTGATTTTAATATTCACATGGAGAAGTCCACAGACCCACTCCAAAAGTCTTTCGGAGCCATCATCGACTCAGTGGGTTTTGTCCAACATGTCTCTGGACCTACTCACTGCCACAGTCATACTCTGGACCTAGTTTTGTCCCATGGAATAAATGTTGTAGATCTTAATGTTTTTCCACAAAATCCTGGACTATCGGACCACCATTTTATTACGTTTGCAATCGCAACAAATAATCTGCTCAGACCCCAACCAAGGAGCATCAAAAGTCGTGCTATAAATTCTCAGACAACACAAAAATTCCTTGATGCCCTTCCACACTCCTTCTGCCTACCCAAGGACGTCAGAGGACAAAAATCAGTTAACCACTTAACTGAGGAACTCAATTTAACCTTGCGCAATACCCTAGATGCAGTTGCACCCCTAAAAACGAAAAACATTTGTCATAAGAAACTAGCTCCCTGGTATACAGAAAATACCCGAGCTTTGAAGCAAGCTTCCAGGAAATTGGAACGGAAATGGCGCCACACCAAACTGGAAGTCTTCCGACTAGCTTGGAAAGACAGTACCGTGCAGTACCGAAGAGCCCTCACTGCTGCTCGATCATCCTACTTTTCCAACTTAATCGAGGAAAATAAGAACAATCCAAAATTTATTTTTGATACTGTTGCAAAGCTAACTAAAAAGCAGCATTCCCCAAGAGAGGATGGCTTTCACTTCAGCAGTAATAAATTCATGAACTTCTTTGAGGAAAAGATCATGACCATTAGAAAGCAAATTACGGACTCCTCTTTGAATCTGCGTATTCCTCCAGGGCTTAGCTGTCCTGGATCTGCACAGCTCTGCGAGGGCCTGGGATCGGGAGAGACACTTAAGTGTTTTAGTACTATATCTCTTGACACAATGATGAAAATAATCATGGCCTCTAAACCTTCAAGCTGCATACTGGATCCTATTCCTACTAAACTGCTGAAGGAGCTGCTTCCTGTGCTTGGCCCTCCTATGTTGAACATAATAAACAGCTCTCTATCCACCGGATGTGTACCAAACTCACTAAAAGTGGCAGTGATAAAGCCTCTCTTGAAAAAGCCAAACCTTGACCCGGAAAATATAAAAAACTATCGGCCTATATCGAATCTTCCATTCCTCTCAAAAATTTTAGAAAAAGCTGTTGCGCAGCAACTCACTGCCTTTCTGAAGACAAACAATGTATACGAAATGCTTCAGTCTGGTTTTAGACCCCATCATAACACTGAGACTGCACTTGTGAAGGTGGTAAATGACCTTTTAATGGCATCAGACCGAAGCTCTGCATCTGTCCTCGTGCTACTAGACCTTAGTGCTGCCTTTGACACCATCGATCACCACATTCTTTTGGAGAGACTGGAAACCCAAATTGGTCTACACGGACAAGTTCTGGCCTGGTTTAGATCTTACCTGTCGGAAAGATATCAGTTTGTCTCTGTGAATGGTCTGTCCTCCGACAAATCAACTGTACATTTCGGTGTTCCTCAAGGTTCCGTTTCAGGACCACTATTGTTTTCACTATATATTTTACCTCTTGGGGATGTTATTCGAAAACATAATGTTAACTTTCACTGCTATGCGGATGACACACAGCTGTACATTTCAATGAAACATGGTGAAGCCCCAAAATTGCCCTCGCTAGAAGCCTGTGTTTCAGACATAAGGAAGTGGATGGCTGAAAACTTTCTACTTTTAAACTCGGACAAAACAGAGATGCTTGTTCTAGGTCCCAAGAAACAAAGAGATCTTCTGTTAAATCTGACAATTCATCTTGATGGTTGTAAAGTCGTCTCAAATAAAACAGTGAAGGACCTCGGCGTTACTCTTGACCCTGATCTCTCTTTTGACGAACATATCAAGACTGTTTCAAGGACAGCTTTTTTCCATCTACGTAACATTGCAAAAATCAGAAATTTTCTGTCCAAAAATGATGCAGAAAAATTAATCCATGCATTTGTTACTTCTAGGTTAGACTACTGCAATGCTCTACTTTCCGGCTACCCGGATAAAGCACTAAATAAACTTCAGTTAGTGCTAAATACGGCTGCTAGAATCCTGACTAGAACCAAGAAATTTGATCATATTACTCCAGTGCTAGCTTCCCTACACTGGCTTCCTGTTAAGGCAAGGGCTGATTTCAAGGTTTTACTGTTAACCTATAAAGCGTTACATGGGCTTGCTCCTACCTATCTTTCCGAGTTGGTCCTGCCGTACATACCAATACGTACGCTACGGTCACAAGACGCAGGCCTCCTAATTGTCCCTAGAATTTCTAAGCAAACAGCGGGAGGCAGGGCTTTCTCCTATAGATCTCCATTTTTATGGACAGTCTGCCTACCCATGTGAGAGACGCAGACTCGGTCTCAACCTTTAAGTCTTTACTGAAGACTTATCTCTTCAGTAGGTCATATGATTGAGTGTAGTCTGGCCCAGGAGTGTGAAGGTGAACGGAAAGGCTCTGGAGCAACGAACAGCCCTTGCTGTCTCTGCCAGGCCGGTTCCCCTCTCTCCACTGGGGTTCTCTGCCTCTAACCCTGTTACAGGGGCTGAGTCACTGGCTTGCTGGTGCTCTTTCATGCCGTCCCTAGGAGGGGTGCGTCACTTGAGTGGGTTGAGTTACTGACGTGATCTTCCTGTCTGGGTTGGCGCCCCCCCCTTGGTTTGTGCTGTGGTGGAGACCTCTGTGGGCTATACTCGGCCTTGTCTCAGGATTGTAAGTTGGTGGTTGAGGATATCCCTCTAGTGGTGCGGGGGCTGTGCTTTGGCAGAGTGGGTGGGGTTATATCCTTCCTGTTTGGCCCTGTCCGGGGGTTTTCTTCGGATGGGGCCACAGTGTCTCCGGACCGCTCCTGTCTCAGCCTCCAGTATTTATGCTGCAGTAGTTTATGTGTCGGGGGGCTGGGGTTAGTTGGTTATACCTGGAGTACTTCTCCTGTCTTATCCAGTGTCCTGTGTGAATTTAAGTATGCTCTCTCTAATTCTCTCGTTCTCTCTTTCTCTCTGAGAACCTGAGCCCTAGGACCATACGTCAGGACTACCGGGCATGATGACACCTTGCTGTCCCCAGTCCACCTGGCCTTGCTGCTATTCCAGTTTCAACTGTTCTGCCTGCGGTTACGAAACCCCTACCTGTCCCAGACCTGCTGTTTTCAACTCTTAATGATCGGCTATGAAAAGCCAACTGAGAGACCTGAGCCCTAGGACCATACGTCGGGACTACCGGCCGTGGTGACTCCTTGCTGTCCCCAGTCCGCCTGGCCTTGCTGCTATTCCAGTTTCAACTGTTCTGCCTGCGGTTATGGAACCCCTACCTGTCCCAGACCTGCTGTTTTCAACTCTTAATGATCGGCTATGAAAAGCCAACTGAGATTTATTCCTGATTATTATTTGACCATGCTTGTCACTTATGAACATTTTTGAACATCTTGGCATGGTTCTGTTATAATCTCCACCCGGCACAGCCAGAAGAGGACTGGCCACCCCTCATAGCCTGGTTCCTCTCTAGGTTTCTTCCTAGGTTTTGGCCTTTCTAGGGAGTTTTTCTTAGCCACCGTGCTTCTACACCTGCATTACTAGCTGTTTGGGGTTTTAGGCTGGGTTTCTGTACAGCACTTCGAGATATTAGCTGATGTAAGAAGGGCTATATAAAATAAAATTGATTGATTGATTGATTGAACCAAAACCTTAATCCTAACCCTAACCTTAACCCTAACCAAACCATTAACCCTAACCTTAACCAAAACCTTAACCCTAACCCTAACCTTAACCCTAACCCTAACCAAACCATTAACCCTAACCTTAACCAAAACCTTAAGCCTAACCTTAATCTAATTCAGCCATGAGTGTCCGTATCGCCGTTCCCCTGGTCACATGCCTTGACACTTACAGTGATGAGCACCTGCAGAACAGTTAACAAGAAAAATACTCAACCAAACCGTGAGCAAGAGACACAAGATAATGTCTTGATCCTTTCAAATAAAACTATCTGAACCAAAAGTAAATGTGTAAGTAACACCAGAGTTGTAGTCGTGTAGTAGTTATGTAGTAGTTATGTAGTAGTCGTGTAGTAGTCATGTAGTAGTTATGTAGTAGTTATGTAGTAGTCATGTAATAGAAATGTAGAAGGAGTTGTCCATTCACCAACATGTAGTAGTCATGTAGTAATAATAATAATATGCCATTTAGCAGACGCTTTTATCCAAAGCGACTTACAGTCATGCGTGCATACATTTTTGTGTATGGGTGGTCCCTGGGATCGAACCCACTACCTTGTTGTTACAAGCGCCGTGCTCTACCAGCTGAGCTACAGAGGACCACATAGTAGTTATATAGCAATGATGTATTATTAATGTAGAAGGAGTTGTCCATCCACGTAGTAGTAATGTAGTATTCTTGTAGTAGTGATGTAGTAGGAGTTGTCCATCCACCACGTAGTAGTAATTTACATTTACATTTTAGTCATTTAGCAGACGCTCTTATCCAGAGCGACTTACAGTTAAGTGAGTGCATACATTTTCATACTACCCCCCCCCCCCCCCCCCCCGTGGGAATCGAACCCACAACCCTGGCGTTGCAAACGCCATGCTCTACCAACTGAGCTACATTCCCTCCCCTACCCTGGACGATGCTGGCTAATTGTGCGCCGCCCCATGGGTCTCCCGGTCGCGGCCGGCTACGACAGAGTCTGGATTCGAACCAGGATCTCTAGTGGCACAGCTAGCACTTAGACCACTGCGCCACTCGGGAGACGACGTAATATAGTAGTGATGTAGTAGTGATGTAGTAGTCATGTAGTAGTCATGTAGTAGTGATGTAGTAGTGATGTAGTAGTCATGTAGTAGTTATGTAGTAGTCATGTAGTAGTGATGTAGTAGTCATGTAGTAGTGATGTAGTAGTCATGTAGTAGTGATGTAGTAGTTATGTAGTAGTTATGTAGTAGTCATGTAGTAGTGATGTAGTAGTCATGTAGTAGTGATGTAATAGTGATTTAGTAGTCATGTAGTAGTCATGTAGTAGTCATGTAGTAGTGATGTAGTAGTCATGTAGTAGTCATGTAGTAGTTATGTAGTAGTCATGTAGTAGTGATGTAGTAGTGATGTAGTAGTCATGTAGTAGTCATGTAGTAGTGATGTAGTAGTCATGTAGTAGTCATGTAGTAGTTATGTAGTAGTCATGTAGTAGTTATGTAGTAGTCATGTAGTAGTGATGTAGTAGTCATGTAGTAGTGATGTAGTAGTCATGTAGTAGTCATGTAGTAGTCATGTAGTAGTTATGTAGTAGTCATGTAGTAGTGATGTAGTAGTCATGTAGTAGTGATGTAGTAGTGATGTAGTAGTCATGTAGTAGTCATGTAGTAGTCATGTAGTAGTTATGTAGTAGTCATGTAGTAGTCATGTAGTAGTCATGTAGTAGTCATGTAGTAGTGAAGTAGTAGTGATGTAGTAGTCATGTAGTAGTTATGTAGTAGTCATGTAGTAGTGATGTAGTAGTGATGTAGTAGTCATGTAGTAGTGATGTAGTAGGAGTTGTATTATTATTATTGAGCTGTTGTGTGCAAACTACACATATAGACTATTAACCATGTGAAATTTGATCTTGAATTTGTTCTTCTTTACCCCTGGCGTTGGTGGTAGAAGGTAAGCCAGCAGGAGTGAACACGTCACTATCCCAGCCTGAGGAAACAGGGATATAAGAAGGAAATGGGAAAGTACCAAGTCAAAGATAGTCAGAGAGTCAGAGACAGGGAAAGAGTTGAATATTTAGTGCTTCAGTTTGGAATGGCCTGTACATACTGGACTTACTTCTTCAGCCAGGACTACCCTCTTAACTACCTGTCCCTCTCTTCTTCAGTAAGGACTACCCTCTTCACTACCTGTCCCTCTCTTCTTCAGCCAGGACTACCCTCTTCACTACCTGTCCCTCTCTTCTTCAGCCAGGACTACCCTCTTCACTACCTCTCCCTCTCTTCTTCAGCCAGGACTACCCTCTACACTACCTGTCCCTCTCTTCTTCAGCCAGGACTATCCTCTTCACAACCTGTCCCTCTTTTCTTCAGCCAGAACTATCCTCTTCACTACCTGTCCCTATTCTTCAGTAAGGACTATCCTCTTCACTACCTGTCCCTCTCTTCTTCTTCCAGTACTATCCTCTTCACTACCTGTCCCTCTCTTCTTCAGCCAGGACTACCCTCTTAACTACCTGTCCCTCTCTTCTTCAGCCAGGACTACTCTCTTCACTACCTGTCCCTCTCTTCTTCAGCCAGGACTAGCCTCTTCACTACCTGTCCCTCTCTTCTTCAGCCAGGTCTACCCTGTTCACTACCTGTCCCTATTCTTCAGTAAGGAATATCCTCTTCACTACCTGTCCCTCTCTTCTTCAGCCAGGACTACCCTCTTCACTTCCTGTCCCTCTCTTCTTCAGCCAGGACTACCCTCTTCACTTCCTGTCCCTCTCTTCTTCGTGAAACATGTCAGTCTGTTTATTATCGTCCACTATGCCATCTGAAAATATTTGTTTTTGCCTGTTATTTTATTAAAACTATATCAATAAAGACACCTGCAGGACTACAAAGACTTGTCTTCCTACAACACAGACTGCAGAGTTAATTTGATGCAACTTCTGCTGATCATACAATCATTTAGCTAATCTTACCTGACACAATGTTGACAGGAAACAGTAATAGAACACTGCCATGGTCTCATTCTGTCAGTATAGCAGCAGAGTCCGGGAGAACTGAGACAGGGGTCGGAATAGTGAACATTATGCAGCAGAGAGCCATGTGTTCACTCTCCTCCATACACACTAACACTCTCCTCCATACACACTAACACTCTCCTCCATACACACTAACTCTCTCCTCCATACACACTAACTCTCTCCTCCATACACACTAACACTCTCCTCCATACACACTAACACTACACACTAACACTAGCTGGGTTACCCTAAACCTAAACCTAATGTGACACAGTTCATTATGTCCAGGCATACAGTATATCAACAAGATAAATAATTAACAAACATGCAAGTCATTCTACATCAATGAAGACAGATATAATCTAAACTTGTGTTTAATACTTCCTGTTGACAAACGGTCCATAGTAAACACAAGGTAAATAACAACAGCCCAGCAGTAAACACAAGGTAAATAACAACAGCCCAGCAGTAATCACAAGGTAAATAACAACAGCCCAGCAGTAATCACAAGGTAAATAACAACAGCCCAACAGTAATCACAAGGTAAATAACAACAGCCCAGCAGTAATCACAAGGTAAATAACAACAGCCCAGCAGTAAACACAAGGTAAATAACAACAGCCCAACAGTAAACACAAGGTAAATAACAACAGCCCAGCAGTAAACACAAGGTAAATAACAACAGCCCAGCAGTAAACACAAGGTAAATAACAACAGCCCAGCAGTAATCACAAGGTAAATAACAACAGTCCATCAGTAAACACAAGGTAAATAACAACAGCCCAGCAGTAAACACAAGGTAAATAACAACAGCCCAGCAGTAAACACAATGTAAATAACAACAGCCCAGCAGTAAACACAAGGTAAATAACAACAGACCAGCAGTAAACACAATGTAAATAACAACAGCCCAGCAGTAATCACAAGGTAAATAACAACAGCCCAGCAGTAAACACAAAGTAAATAACAACAGCCCAGCAGTAAACACAAGGTAAATAACAACAGCCCAGCAGTAAACACAAAGTAAATAAAAACAGCCCAGCAGTAAACACAAAGTAAATAACAACAGCCCAGCAGTAAACACAAGGTAAATAACAACAGCCCAACAGTAAACACAAGGTAAATAACAACAGCCCAACAGTAATCACAAGGTAAATAACAACAACCCAGCAGTAATCACAAGGTAAATAACAACAGCCCAGCAGTAATCACAAGGTAAATAACAACAGCCCAGCAGTAAACACAAAGTAAATAACAACAGCCCAGCAGTAAACACAAGGTAAATAACAACAGCCCAACAGTAAACACAAGGTAAATAACAACAGCCCAGCAGTAAACACAAGGTAAATAACAACAGCCCAGCAGTAAACACAAGGTAAATAACAACAACCCAGCAGTAAACACAATGTAAATAACAACAGCCCAGCAGTAATCACAAGGTAAATAACAACAGCCCAGCAGTAAACACAAAGTAAATAACAATAGCCCAGCAGTAAACACAAGGTAAATAACAACAGCCCAACAGTAAACACAAGGTAAATAACAACAGTCCAGCAGTAAACACAAGGTAAATAATAACAGCCAGCAGTAAACACAAGGTAAATAAAAACAACCCAGCAGTAAACACAAGGTAAATGACAACAGCCCAGCAGTAAACACAAGGTAAATAACAACAGCCCAGCAGTAAACACAAGGTAAATAACAACAGCCAGCAGTAAACACAAGGTAAATAAAAACAACCCAGCAGTAAACACAAGGTAAATAACAACAGCCCAGCAGTAAACACAAGGTAAATAACAACAGCCCAGCAGTAAACACAAGGTAAATAACAACAGCCCAGCAGTAAACACAAGGTAAATAACAACAGCCCAGCAGTAAACACAAGGTAAATAACAACAGTCCATAGTAAACACAAGGTAAATAACAACAGCCCAGCAGTAAACACAAGGTAAATAACAACAGCCCAGCAGTAAACACAAGGTAAATAACAACAGCCCAGCAGTAATCACAAGGTAAATAACAACAGCCCAGCATTAAACACAAAGTAAATAACAACACCCAGCAGTAAACACAAGGTAAATAACAACAGCCCAGCATTAAACACAAAGTAAATAACAACAGCCCAGCAGTAAACACAAGGTATATAACAACAACCCAGCAGTAAACACAAGGTAAATAACAACAGCCCAGCAGTAAACACAAGGTAAATAACAACAGCCCAGCAGTAAACACAAAGTAAATAACAACACTCCATAGTAAACACAAGGTAAATAACAACAGCCCAACAGTAATCACAAGGTAAATAACAACAGCCCAGCAGTAATCACAAGGTAAATAACAACAGCCCAGCAGTAAACACAAGGTAAATAACAACAGCCCAACAGTAAACACAAGGTAAATAACAACAGCCCAGCAGTAAACACAAGGTAAATAACAACAGCAAAGCAGTAAACACAAGGTAAATAACAACAGCCCAGCAGTAATCACAAGGTAAATAACAACAGTCCATCAGTAAACACAAGGTAAATAACAACAGCCCAGCAGTAAACACAAGGTAAATAACAACAGCCCAGCAGTAAACACAATGTAAATAACAACAGCCCAGCAGTAAACACAAGGTAAATAACAACAGACCAGCAGTAAACACAATGTAAATAACAACAGCCCAGCAGTAATCACAAGGTAAATAACAACAGCCCAGCAGTAAACACAAAGTAAATAACAACAGCCCAGCAGTAAACACAAGGTAAATAACAACAGCCCAACAGTAATCACAAGGTAAATAACAACAACCCAGCAGTAATCACAAGGTAAATAACAACAGCCCAGCAGTAATCACAAGGTAAATAACAACAGCCCAGCAGTAAACACAAAGTAAATAACAACAGCCCAGCAGTAAACACAAGGTAAATAACAACAGCCCAACAGTAAACACAAGGTAAATAACAACAGCCCAGCAGTAAACACAAGGTAAATAACAACAGCCCAGCAGTAAACACAAGGTAAATAACAACAACCCAGCAGTAAACACAATGTAAATAACAACAGCCCAGCAGTAATCACAAGGTAAATAACAACAGCCCAGCAGTAAACACAAAGTAAATAACAATAGCCCAGCAGTAAACACAAGGTAAATAACAACAGCCCAACAGTAAACACAAGGTAAATAACAACAGTCCAGCAGTAAACACAAGGTAAATAATAACAGCCAGCAGTAAACACAAGGTAAATAAAAACAACCCAGCAGTAAACACAAGGTAAATGACAACAGCCCAGCAGTAAACACAAGGTAAATAACAACAGCCCAGCAGTAAACACAAGGTAAATAACAACAGCCAGCAGTAAACACAAGGTAAATAAAAACAACCCAGCAGTAAACACAAGGTAAATAACAACAGCCCAGCAGTAAACACAAGGTAAATAACAACAGCCCAGCAGTAAACACAAGGTAAATAACAACAGCCCAGCAGTAAACACAAGGTAAATAACAACAGCCCAGCAGTAAACACAAGGTAAATAACAACAGTCCATAGTAAACACAAGGTAAATAACAACAGCCCAGCAGTAAACACAAGGTAAATAACAACAGCCCAGCAGTAATCACAAGGTAAATAACAACAGCCCAGCATTAAACACAAAGTAAATAACAACACCCAGCAGTAAACACAAGGTAAATAACAACAGCCCAGCATTAAACACAAAGTAAATAACAACAGCCCAGCAGTAAACACAAGGTATATAACAACAACCCAGCAGTAAACACAAGGTAAATAACAACAGCCCAGCAGTAAACACAAGGTAAATAACAACAGCCCAGCAGTAAACACAAAGTAAATAACAACACTCCATAGTAAACACAAGGTAAATAACAACAGCCCAGCAGTAATCACAAGGTAAATAACAACAGCCCAGCAGTAATCACAAGGTAAATAACAACAGCCCAACAGTAAACACAAGGTAAATAACAACAGCCCAGCAGTAAACACAAGGTAAATAACAACAGCCCAGCATTAAACACAAAGTAAATAACAACAGCCCAGCAGTAAACACAAGGTAAATAACAACAGCCCAACAGTAAACACAAAGTAAATAACAACAGCCAAGCAGTAAACACAAGGTAAATAACAACAGCCCAGCATTAAACACAAAGTAAATAACAACAGCCCAGCAGTAAAAAAAAGGTAAATAACAACAACCCAGCAGTAAACACAAGGTAAATAACAACAGCCCAGCAGTAAACACAAGGTAAATAACAACAGCCCAGCAGTAAACACAAAGTAAATAACAACAGTCCATAGTAAACACAAGGTAAATAACAACAGCCCAGCAGTTAACACAAGGTAAATAACAACAGCCCAGCAGTAATCACAAGGTAAATAACAACAGCCCAGCAGTAAACACAAGGTAAATAACAACAGCCCAGCAGTAAACACAAAGTAAATAACAACAGCCCAGCAGTAAACACAATGTAAATAACAACAGCCCAGCAGTAAACACAAAGTAAATAACAACAGTCCATAGTAATCACAAGGTAAATAACAACAGCCCAGCAGTAAACACAAGGTAAATAACAACAGCCCAGTAGTAATCACAAGGTAAATAACCACAGCCCAGCAGTAAACACAAGGTAAATAACAACAGCCCAGCAGTAATCACAAGGTAAATAACAACAGCCCAGCAGTAAACACAAGGTAAATAACAACAGCCCATCAGTAAACACAAGGTAAATAACAACAGCCCAGCAGTAAACACAAGGTAAATAACAACAGTCCATAGTAAACACAAGGTAAATAACAACAGCCCAGCAGTAAACACAAGGTAAATAACAACAGCCCAGCAGTAAACACAAGGTAAATAACAACAGTCCATAGTAAACACAAGGTAAATAACAACAGCCCAGCAGTAATCACAAGGTAAATAACAACAACCCAGCAGTAAACACAGGGTAAATAACAACAGTCCAGCAGTAAACACAAGGTAAATAACAACAGCCCAACAGTAAACACAAGGTAAATAACAACAGCCCATCAGTAAACACAAGGTAAATAACAACAGCCCAGCAGTAATCACAAGGTAAATAACAACATAAAAGTAGTAATCACAAGGTAAATAACAACAGCCCAGCAGTAAACACAAGGTAAATAACAACAGCCCAGCAGTAAACACAAAGTCAATAACAACAGCCCAAAGTAAACACAAAGTAAATAACAACAGCCCAGCAGTAATCACAAGGTAAATAACAACAGCCCAGCAGTAAACACAAGGTAAATAAAAACATCCCAGCAGTAATCACAAGGTAAATAACAACAGCCCAACAGTAATCACAAGGTAAATAACAACAGCCCAGCAGTAAACACAAAGTAAATAACAACAGCCCAGCAGTAAACACAAAGTAAATAACAACAGCCCAGCAGTAAACACAAGGTAAATAACAACAGCTCAGCAGTAAACACAAGGTAAATAACAACAGCCCAGCAGTAAACACAAGGTAAATAACAACAGCCCAGCAGTAAACACAAGGTAAATAACAAAAGCCCAGCAGTAATCTCAACGTAAATAACAACAACCCAGCAGTAAACACAAGGTAAATAACAACAGCCCAGCAGTAAACACAAGGTAAATAACAACAGCCCAGCAGTAATCACAAGGTAAATAACAACAGCCCAGCAGTTATCACAAGGTAAATAACAACAGCCCAGCAGTAAACACAAGGTAAATAACAACAGCCCAGCAGTAAACACAAGGTAAATAACAACAGCCCAGCAGTAAACACAAGGTAAATAACAACAGCCCAGCAGTAATCACAAGGTAAATAACAACAGCCCAGCAGTAAACACAAGGTAAATAACAACAGCCCAGCAGTAAACACAAGGTAAATAACAACAGCCCAGCAGTAAACACAAAGTAAATAACAACAGCCCAGCAGTAAACACAAGGTAAATAACAACACCCAGCAGTAATCACAAGGTAAATAACAACAGCCCAGCAGTAAACACAAGGTAAATAACAACAGCCCAGCAATAAACACAAAGTAAATAACAACAGCCCAGCAGTAATCACAAGGTAAATAACAACAGCCCAGCAGTAAACACAAGGTAAATAACAAAAGCCCAGCAGTAATCTCAACGTAAATAACAACAACCCAGCAGTAAACACAAGGTAAATAACAACAGCCCAGCAGTAAACACAAGGTAAATAACAACAGCCCAGCAGTAATCACAAGGTAAATAACAACAGCCCAGCAGTTATCACAAGGTAAATAACAACAGCCCAGCAGTAAACACAAGGTAAATAACAACAGCCCAGCAGTAAACACAAGGTAAATAACAACAGCCCAGCAGTAAACACAAGGTAAATAACAACAGCCCAGCAGTAATCACAAGGTAAATAACAACAGCCCAGCAGTAAACACAAGGTAAATAACAACAGCCCAGCAGTAAACACAAGGTAAATAACAACAGCCCAGCAGTAAACACAAAGTAAATAACAACAGCCCAGCAGTAAACACAAGGTAAATAACAACACCCAGCAGTAATCACAAGGTAAATAACAACAGCCCAGCAGTAAACACAAGGTAAATAACAACAGCCCAGCAATAAACACAAAGTAAATAACAACAGCCCAGCAGTAATCACAAGGTAAATAACAACAGCCCAGCAGTAATCACAAGGTAAATAACAACAGCCCAGCAGTAAACACAAGGTAAATAACAACAGCCCAGCAGTAATCACAAGGTAAATAACAACAGCCCAGCAGTAAACACAAGGTAAATAACAACAGCCCAGCAGTAAACACAAGGTAAATAACAACAGCCCAGCAGTAAACACAAAGTAAATAACAACAGCCCAGCAGTAAACACAAGGTAAATAACAACAGCCCAGCAGTAATCACAAGGTAAATAACAACAGCCCAGCAGTAAACACAAAGTAAATAACAACAGCCCAGCAGTAATCACAAGGTAAATAACAACAGCCCAGCAGTTATCACAAGGTAAATAACAACAGCCCAGCAGTAAACACAATGTAAATAACAACAGCCCAGCAGTAAACACAAGGTAAATAACAACAGCCCAGCAGTAATCACAAGGTAAATAACAACAGCCCAGCAGTAATCACAATGTAAATAACAACAGCCCAGCAGTAAACACAAGGTAAATAACAACAGCCCAGCAGTAAACACAAGGTAAATAACAACAGCCCAGCAGTAAACACAAAGTAAATAACAACAGCCCAGCAGTAATCACAAGGTAAATAACAACAGCCCAGCAGTAAACACAATGTAAATAACAACAGCCCAGTAGTAATCACAATGTAAATAACAACAGCCCAGCAGTAAACACAAGGTAAATAACAACAGCCCAGCAGTAAACACAAGGTAAATAACAACAGCCCAACAGTAAACACAAGGTAAATAACAACAGCCCAACAGTAATCACAAGGTAAATAACAACAGCCCAGCAGTAAACACAAGGTAAATAACAACAGTCCATAGTAAACACAAGGTAAATAACAACAGCCCAACAGTAAACACAAGGTAAATAACAACAACCCAGCAGTAAACACAGGGTAAATAACAACAGTCCAGCAGTAAACACAAGGTAAATAACAACAGCCCAACAGTAAACACAAGGTAAATAACAACAGCCCAGCAGTAAACACAAGGTAAATAACAACAGCCCAGCAGTAATCACAAGGTAAATAACAACATAAAAGTAGTAATCACAAGGTAAATAACAACAGCCCAGCAGTAAACACAAGGTAAATAACAACAGCTCAGCAGTAAACACAAAGTAAATAACAACAGCCCAAAGTAAACACAAAGTAAATAACAACAGCCCAGCAGAAATCACAAGGTAAATAACAACAGTCCATAGTAAACACAAGGTAAATAACAACAGCCCAGCAGTAAACACAAGGTAAATAACAACAGCCCAGCAGTAAACACAAGGTAAATAACAACAGTCCAGCAGTAAACACAAGGTAAATAACAACAGCCCAGCAGTAAACACAAAGTAAATAACAACAGCCCAGCAGTAAACACAAGGTAAATAACAACAGCCCAGCAGTAAACACAAGGTAAATAACAACAGCCCAGCAGTAATCACAAGGTAAATAACAACAGCCCAGCAGTAAACACAAGGTAAATAACAACAGCCCAGCAATAAACACAAAGTAAATAACAACAGCCCAGCAGTAATCACAAGGTAAATAACAACAGCCCAGCAGTAATCACAAGGTAAATAACAACAGCCCAGCAGTAAACACAAGGTAAATAACAACAGCCCAGCAGTAATCACAAGGTAAATAACAACAGCCCAGCAGTAAACACAAGGTAAATAACAACAGCCCAGCAGTAAACACAAGGTAAATAACAACAGCCCAGCAGTAAACACAAAGTAAATAACAACAGCCCAGCAGTAAACACAAGGTAAATAACAACAGCCCAGCAGTAATCACAAGGTAAATAACAACAGCCCAGCAGTAAACACAAAGTAAATAACAACAGCCCAGCAGTAATCACAAGGTAAATAACAACAGCCCAGCAGTTATCACAAGGTAAATAACAACAGCCCAGCAGTAAACACAATGTAAATAACAACAGCCCAGCAGTAAACACAAGGTAAATAACAACAGCCCAGCAGTAATCACAAGGTAAATAACAACAGCCCAGCAGTAATCACAATGTAAATAACAACAGCCCAGCAGTAAACACAAGGTAAATAACAACAGCCCAGCAGTAAACACAAGGTAAATAACAACAGCCCAGCAGTAAACACAAAGTAAATAACAACAGCCCAGCAGTAATCACAAGGTAAATAACAACAGCCCAGCAGTAAACACAATGTAAATAACAACAGCCCAGTAGTAATCACAATGTAAATAACAACAGCCCAGCAGTAAACACAAGGTAAATAACAACAGCCCAGCAGTAAACACAAGGTAAATAACAACAGCCCAACAGTAAACACAAGGTAAATAACAACAGCCCAACAGTAATCACAAGGTAAATAACAACAGCCCAGCAGTAAACACAAGGTAAATAACAACAGTCCATAGTAAACACAAGGTAAATAACAACAGCCCAACAGTAAACACAAGGTAAATAACAACAACCCAGCAGTAAACACAGGGTAAATAACAACAGTCCAGCAGTAAACACAAGGTAAATAACAACAGCCCAACAGTAAACACAAGGTAAATAACAACAGCCCAGCAGTAAACACAAGGTAAATAACAACAGCCCAGCAGTAATCACAAGGTAAATAACAACATAAAAGTAGTAATCACAAGGTAAATAACAACAGCCCAGCAGTAAACACAAGGTAAATAACAACAGCTCAGCAGTAAACACAAAGTAAATAACAACAGCCCAAAGTAAACACAAAGTAAATAACAACAGCCCAGCAGAAATCACAAGGTAAATAACAACAGTCCATAGTAAACACAAGGTAAATAACAACAGCCCAGCAGTAAACACAAGGTAAATAACAACAGCCCAGCAGTAAACACAAGGTAAATAACAACAGTCCAGCAGTAAACACAAGGTAAATAACAACAGCCCAGCAGTAAACACAAAGTAAATAACAACAGCCCAGCAGTAAACACAAGGTAAATAACAACAGCCCAGCAGTAAACACAAGGTAAATAACAACAGCCCAGCAGTAATCACAAGGTAAATAACAACAGCCCAGCAGTAATCACAAGGTAAATAACAACAGCCCAGCAGTAAACACAAGGTAAATAACAACAGCCCAACAGTAAACACAAGGTAAATAACAACAGCCCAGCAGTAAACACAAGGTAAATAACAACAGCCCAGCAGTAATCACAAGGTAAATAACAACAGCCCAGCAGTAATCACAAGGTAAATAACAACAGCCCAGCAGTAAACACAAAGTAAATAACAACAGCCCAGCATTAAACACAAAGTAAATAACAACTACCAGCAGTAAACACAAGGTAAATAACAACAGCCCAGCAGTAAACACAAAGTAAATAACAACAGCCCAGCAGTAAACACAAGGTAAATAACAACAGCCCAGCATTAAACACAAAGTAAATAACAACACCCAACAGTAAACACAAGGTAAATAACAACAGCCCAGCATTAAACACAAAGTAAATAACAACAGCCCAGCAGTAAACACAAGGTAAATAACAACAACCCAGCAGTAAACACAAGGTAAATAACAACAGCCCAGCATTAAACACAAAGTAAATAACAACAGCCCAGCAGTAAATACAAGGTAAATAACAACAACCCAGCAGTAAACACAAGGTAAATAACAACAGCCCAGCAGTAAACACAAAGTAAATAACAACAGTCCATAGTAAACACAAGGTAAATAACAACAGCCCAGCAGTAAACACAAAGTAAATAACAACAGCCCAGCAGTAAACACAATGTAAATAACAACAGCCCAGCAGTAAACACAAGGTAAATAACAACAGCCCAGCAGTAAACACAAAGTAAATAACAACAGCCCAGCAGTAAACACAAAGTAAATAACAACAGCCCAGCAGTAAACACAAAGTAAATAACAACAGCCCAGCAGTAAACACAAGGTAAATAACAACAGCCCAGCAGTAATCACAAGGTAAATAACAACAGCCCAGCAGTAAACACAAAGTAAATAACAACAGCCCAGCAGTAAACACAAAGTAAATAACAACAGCCCAGCAGTAAACACAATGTAAATAACAACAGCCCAGCAGTAAACACAAAGTAAATAACAACAGTCCATAGTAATCACAAGGTAAATAACAACAGCCCAGCAGTAAACACAAGGTAAATAACAACAGCCCAGTAGTAATCACAAGGTAAATAACAACAGCCCAGCAGTAAACACAAGGTAAATAACAACAGCCCAGCAGTAAACACAAGGTAAATAACAACAGCCCAGCAGTAAACACAAGGTAAATAACAACAGCCCATCAGTAAACACAAGGTAAATAACAACAGCCCAGCAGTAAACACAAGGTAAATAACAACAGCCCAGCAGTAAACACAAGGTAAATAACAACAGCCCAGCAGTAAACACAAGGTAAATAACAACAGCCCAGTAGTAATCACAAGGTAAATAACAACAGCCCAGCAGTAAACACAAGGTAAATAACAACAGCCCAGCAGTAAACACAAGGTAAATAACAACAGCCCAGCAGTAAACACAAGGTAAATAACAACAGCCCATCAGTAAACACAAGGTAAATAACAACAGCCCAGCAGTAAACACAAGGTAAATAACAACAGCCCAGCAGTAAACACAAGGTAAATAACAACAGCCCAGCAGTAAACACAAGGTAAATAACAACAGTCCATAGTAAACACAAGGTAAATAACAACAGCCCAGCAGTAAACACAAGGTAAATAACAACAGCCCAGCAGTAAACACAAAGTAAATAACAACAGCCCAGCAGTAAACACAAAGTAAATAACAACAGCCCAGCAGTAAACACAAGGTAAATAACAACAGCCCAGCAGTAAACACAAGGTAAATAACAACAGCCCAGCAGTAATCACAAGGTAAATAACAACAGCCCAGCAGTAATCACAAGGTAAATAACAACAGCCCAGCAGTAAACACAAGGTAAATAACAACAGCCCAACAGTAAACACAAGGTAAATAACAACAGCCCAGCAGTAAACACAAGGTAAATAACAACAGCCCAGCAGTAATCACAAGGTAAATAACAACAGCCCAGCAGTAATCACAAGGTAAATAACAACAGCCCAGCAGTAAACACAAAGTAAATAACAACAGCCCAGCATTAAACACAAAGTAAATAACAACTACCAGCAGTAAACACAAGGTAAATAACAACAGCCCAGCAGTAAACACAAAGTAAATAACAACAGCCCAGCAGTAAACACAAGGTAAATAACAACAGCCCAGCATTAAACACAAAGTAAATAACAACACCCAGCAGTAAACACAAGGTAAATAACAACAGCCCAGCAGTAAACACAAGGTAAATAACAACAACCCAGCAGTAAACACAAGGTAAATAACAACAGCCCAGCAGTAAACACAAGGTAAATAACAACAGCCCAGCAGTAAACACAAAGTAAATAACAACAGTCCATAGTAAACACAAGGTAAATAACAACAGCCCAGCAGTAAACACAAAATAAATAACAACAGCCCAGCAGTAAACACAATGTAAATAACAACAGCCCAGCAGTAAACACAAGGTAAATAACAACAGCCCAGCAGTAAACACAAAGTAAATAACAACAGCCCAGCAGTAAACACAAAGTAAATAACAACAGCCCAGCAGTAAACACAAGGTAAATAACAACAGCCCAGCAGTAATCACAAGGTAAATAACAACAGCCCAGCAGTAAACACAAGGTAAATAACAACAGCCCAGCAGTAAACACAAAGTAAATAACAACAGCCCAGCAGTAAACACAATGTAAATAACAACAGCCCAGCAGTAAACACAAAGTAAATAACAACAGTCCATAGTAATCACAAGGTAAATAACAACAGCCCAGCAGTAAACACAAGGTAAATAACAACAGCCCAGTAGTAATCACAAGGTAAATAACAACAGCCCAGCAGTAAACACAAAGTAAATAACAACAGCCCAGCAGTAAACCCAAGGTAAATAACAACAGCCCAGCATTAAACACAAAGTAAATTACAACAGCCCAGCATTAAACACAAAGTAAATAACAACAGCCCAGCAGTAAACACAGGGTAAATAACAACAACCCAGCAGTAAACACAAGGTAAATAACAACAGCCCACCAGTAAACACAAGGTAAATAACAACAGCCCAGCAGTAAACACAAAGTAAATAACAACAGTCCATAGTAAACACAAGGTAAATAACAACAGCCCAGCAGTAAACACAAGGTAAATAACAACAGCCCAGCAGTAAACACAAGGTAAATAACAACAGCCCAGCAGTAATCACAAGGTAAATAACAACAGCCCAGCAGTAAACACAAGGTAAATAACAACAGCCCAGCAGTAAACACAAGGTAAATAACAACAGCCCAGCAGTAAACACAACGTAAATAACAACAGCCCAGCAGTAAACACAAGGTAAATAACAACAGCCCAGCAGTAATCACAAGGTAAATAACAACAGCCCAGCAGTAAACACAAGGTAAATAACAACAGCCCAGCAGTAAACACAAGGTAAATAACAACAGCCCAGCAGTAAACACAAAGTAAATAACAACAGCCCAGCAGTAAACACAAGGTAAATAACAACAGCCCAGCAGTAATCACAAGGTAAAAAACAACAGCCCAGCAGTAAACACAAGGTAAATAACAACAGCCCAGCAGTAAACACAAGGTAAATAACAACAGCCCAGCAGTAATCACAAGGTAAATAACAACAGCCCAGCAGTAAACACAAGGTAAATAACAACAGCCCAGCAGTAAACACAAGGTAAATAACAACAGCCCAGCAGTAATCACAAGGTAAATAACAACAGCCCAGCAGTAATCACAAGGTAAATAACAACAGCCCAGCAGTAAACACAAGGTAAATAACAACAGCCCAGCAGTAATCACAAGGTAAATAACAACAGCCCAGCAGTAAAACAAGGTAAATAACAACAGCCCAGCAGAATCACAAGGTAAATAACAACAGTCCAGCAGTAAACACAAGGTAAATAACAACAGCCCAGCAGTAATCACAAGGTAAATAACAACAGCCCAGCAGTAATCACAAGGTAAATAACAACAGCCCAGCAGTAAACACAAGGTAAATAACAACAGCCCAGCAGTAATCACATGGTAAATAACAACAGCCCAGCAGTAAACACAAGGTAAATAACAACAGCCCAGCAGTAAACACAAGGTAAATAACAACAGCCCAGCAGTAATCACAAGGTAAATAACAACAGCCCAGCAGTAATCACAATGTAAATAACAACAGCCCAGCAGTAAACACAAGGTAAATAACAACAGCCCAGCAGTAAACACAAGGTAAATAACAACAGCCCAGCAGTAAACACAAGGTAAATAACAACAGTCCATCAGTAAACACAAGGTAAATAACAACAGTCCATAGTAAACACAAGGTAAATAACAACAGCCCAGCAGTAAACACAAGGTAAATAACAACAGTCCAGCAGTAAACACAAGGTAAATAACAACAGCCCAGCAGTAAACACAAGGTAAATAACAACAGCCCAGCAGTAAACACAAGGTAAATAACAACAGCCCAGCAGTAAACACAAGGTAAATAACAACAGCCCAGCAGTAAACACAAGGTAAATAACAACAGCCCAGCAGTAATCACAAGGTAAATAACAACAGCCCAGCAGTAATCACAATGTAAATAACAACAGCCCAGCAGTAAACACAAGGTAAATAACAACAGCCCAGCAGTAAACACAAAGTAAATAACAACAGCCCAGCAGTAAACCCAAGGTAAATAACAACAGCCCAGCATTAAACACAAAGTAAATTACAACAGCCCAGCATTAAACACAAAGTAAATAACAAGAGCCCAGCAGTAAACACAGGGTAAATAACAACAACCCAGCAGTAAACACAAGGTAAATAACAACAGCCCAGCAGTAAACACAAGGTAAATAACAACAGCCCAGCAGTAAACACAAAGTAAATAACAACAGTCCATAGTAAACACAAGGTAAATAACAACAGCCCAGCAGTAAACACAAAGTAAATAACAACAGCCCAGCAGTAAACACAAGGTAAATAACAACAGCCCAGCAGTAAACACAAGGTAAATAACAACAGCCCAGCAGTAAACACAAGGTAAATAACAACAGTCCATCAGTAAACACAAGGTAAATAACAACAGTCCATAGTAAACACAAGGTAAATAACAACAGCCCAGCAGTAAACACAAGGTAAATAACAACAGTCCAGCAGTAAACACAAGGTAAATAACAACAGCCCAGCAGTAAACACAAGGTAAATAACAACAGCCCAGCAGTAAACACAAGGTAAATAACAACAGCCCAGCAGTAATCACAAGGTAAATAACAACAGCCCAGCAGTAATCACAATGTAAATAACAACAGCCCAGCAGTAAACACAAGGTAAATAACAACAGCCCAACAGTAATCACAAGGTAAATAACAACAGCCCAGCAGTAAACACAAGGTAAATAACAACAGCCCAGCAGTAATCACAAGGTAAATAACAACAGCCCAGCAGTAAACACAAGGTAAATAACAACAGCCCAGCAGTAAAACAAGGTAAATAACAACAGCCCAGCAGAATCACAAGGTAAATAACAACAGTCCAGCAGTAAACACAAGGTAAATAACAACAGCCCAGCAGTAATCACAAGGTAAAAAACAACAGCCCAGCAGTAAACACAAGGTAAATAACAACAGCCCAGCAGTAAACACAAGGTAAATAACAACAGCCCAGCAGTAATCACAAGGTAAATAACAACAGCCCAGCAGTAAACACAAGGTAAATAACAACAGCCCAGCAGTAAACACAAGGTAAATAACAACAGCCCAGCAGTAATCACAAGGTAAATAACAACAGCCCAGCAGTAATCACAAGGTAAATAACAACAGCCCAGCAGTAAACACAAGGTAAATAACAACAGCCCAGCAGTAATCACAAGGTAAATAACAACAGCCCAGCAGTAAACACAAGGTAAATAACAACAGTCCATCAGTAATCACAAGGTAAATAACAACAGCCCAGCAGTAATCACAAGGTAAATAACAACAGCCCAGCAGTAATCACAAGGTAAATAACAACAGCCCAGCAGTAAACACAAGGTAAATAACAACAGCCCAACAGTAATCACAAGGTAAATAACAACAGCCCAGCAGTAAACACAAGGTAAATAACAACAGCCCAGCAGTAATCATAAGGTAAATAACAACAGCCCAGCAGTAAACACAAGGTAAATAACAACAGCCCAGCAGTAAAACAAGGTAAATAACAACAGCCCAGCAGAATCACAAGGTAAATAACAACAGTCCAGCAGTAAACACAAGGTAAATAACAACAGCCCAACAGTAAACACAAGGTAAATAACAACAGCCCAGCAGTAAACACAAAGTAAATAACAACAGTCCATAGTAAACACAAGGTAAATAACAACAGCCCAGCAGTAAACACAAAGTAAATAACAACAGCCCAGCAGTAAACACAATGTAAATAACAACAGCCCAGCAGTAAACACAAGGTAAATAACAACAGCCCAGCAGTAAACACAAAGTAAATAACAACAGCCCAGCAGTAAACACAAAGTAAATAACAACAGCCCAGCAGTAAACACAAGGTAAATAACAACAGCCCAGCAGTAATCACAAGGTAAATAACAACAGCCCAGCAGTAAACACAAGGTAAATAACAACAGCCCAGCAGTAAACACAAAGTAAATAACAACAGCCCAGCAGTAAACACAATGTAAATAACAACAGCCCAGCAGTAAACACAAAGTAAATAACAACAGTCCATAGTAATCACAAGGTAAATAACAACAGCCCAGCAGTAAACACAAGGTAAATAACAACAGCCCAGTAGTAATCACAAGGTAAATAACAACAGCCCAGCAGTAAACACAAAGTAAATAACAACAGCCCAGCAGTAAACCCAAGGTAAATAACAACAGCCCAGCATTAAACACAAAGTAAATTACAACAGCCCAGCATTAAACACAAAGTAAATAACAAGAGCCCAGCAGTAAACACAGGGTAAATAACAACAACCCAGCAGTAAACACAAGGTAAATAACAACAGCCCAGCAGTAAACACAAGGTAAATAACAACAGCCCAGCAGTAAACACAAAGTAAATAACAACAGTCCATAGTAAACACAAGGTAAATAACAACAGCCCAGCAGTAAACACAAAGTAAATAACAACAGCCCAGCAGTAAACACAAGGTAAATAACAACAGCCCAGCAGTAAACACAAGGTAAATAACAACAGCCCAGCAGTAAACACAAGGTAAATAACAACAGTCCATCAGTAAACACAAGGTAAATAACAACAGTCCATAGTAAACACAAGGTAAATAACAACAGCCCAGCAGTAAACACAAGGTAAATAACAACAGTCCAGCAGTAAACACAAGGTAAATAACAACAGCCCAGCAGTAAACACACGGTAAATAACAACAGCCCAGCAGTAAACACAAGGTAAATAACAACAGCCCAGCAGTAAACACAAGGTAAATAACAACAGTCCATCAGTAAACACAAGGTAAATAACAACAGTCCATAGTAAACACAAGGTAAATAACAACAGCCCAGCAGTAAACACAAGGTAAATAACAACAGTCCAGCAGTAAACACAAGGTAAATAACAACAGCCCAGCAGTAAACACAAGGTAAATAACAACAGCCCAGCAGTAAACACAAGGTAAATAACAACAGCCCAGCAGTAATCACAAGGTAAATAACAACAGCCCAGCAGTAATCACAATGTAAATAACAACAGCCCAGCAGTAAACACAAGGTAAATAACAACAGCCCAACAGTAATCACAAGGTAAATAACAACAGCCCAGCAGTAAACACAAGGTAAATAACAACAGCCCAGCAGTAATCATAAGGTAAATAACAACAGCCCAGCAGTAAACACAAGGTAAATAACAACAGCCCAGCAGTAAAACAAGGTAAATAACAACAGCCCAGCAGAATCACAAGGTAAATAACAACAGTCCAGCAGTAAACACAAGGTAAATAACAACAGCCCAACAGTAAACACAAGGTAAATAACAACAGCCCAGCAGTAAACACAAAGTAAATAACAACAGTCCATAGTAAACACAAGGTAAATAACAACAGCCCAGCAGTAAACACAAAGTAAATAACAACAGCCCAGCAGTAAACACAATGTAAATAACAACAGCCCAGCAGTAAACACAAGGTAAATAACAACAGCCCAGCAGTAAACACAAAGTAAATAACAACAGCCCAGCAGTAAACACAAAGTAAATAACAACAGCCCAGCAGTAAACACAAGGTAAATAACAACAGCCCAGCAGTAATCACAAGGTAAATAACAACAGCCCAGCAGTAAACACAAGGTAAATAACAACAGCCCAGCAGTAAACACAAAGTAAATAACAACAGCCCAGCAGTAAACACAATGTAAATAACAACAGCCCAGCAGTAAACACAAAGTAAATAACAACAGTCCATAGTAATCACAAGGTAAATAACAACAGCCCAGCAGTAAACACAAGGTAAATAACAACAGCCCAGTAGTAATCACAAGGTAAATAACAACAGCCCAGCAGTAAACACAAAGTAAATAACAACAGCCCAGCAGTAAACCCAAGGTAAATAACAACAGCCCAGCATTAAACACAAAGTAAATTACAACAGCCCAGCATTAAACACAAAGTAAATAACAAGAGCCCAGCAGTAAACACAGGGTAAATAACAACAACCCAGCAGTAAACACAAGGTAAATAACAACAGCCCAGCAGTAAACACAAGGTAAATAACAACAGCCCAGCAGTAAACACAAAGTAAATAACAACAGTCCATAGTAAACACAAGGTAAATAACAACAGCCCAGCAGTAAACACAAAGTAAATAACAACAGCCCAGCAGTAAACACAAGGTAAATAACAACAGCCCAGCAGTAAACACAAGGTAAATAACAACAGCCCAGCAGTAAACACAAGGTAAATAACAACAGTCCATCAGTAAACACAAGGTAAATAACAACAGTCCATAGTAAACACAAGGTAAATAACAACAGCCCAGCAGTAAACACAAGGTAAATAACAACAGTCCAGCAGTAAACACAAGGTAAATAACAACAGCCCAGCAGTAAACACAAGGTAAATAACAACAGCCCAGCAGTAAACACAAGGTAAATAACAACAGCCCAGCAGTAATCACAAGGTAAATAACAACAGCCCAGCAGTAATCACAATGTAAATAACAACAGCCCAGCAGTAAACACAAGGTAAATAACAACAGCCCAACAGTAATCACAAGGTAAATAACAACAGCCCAGCAGTAAACACAAGGTAAATAACAACAGCCCAGCAGTAATCACAAGGTAAATAACAACAGCCCAGCAGTAAACACAAGGTAAATAACAACAGCCCAGCAGTAAAACAAGGTAAATAACAACAGCCCAGCAGAATCACAAGGTAAATAACAACAGTCCAGCAGTAAACACAAGGTAAATAACAACAGCCCAACAGTAAACACAAGGTAAATAACAACAGCCCAGCAGTAAACACAAGGTAAATAACAACAGCCCAGCAGTAATCACAAGGTAAATAACAACATAAAAGTAGTAATCACAAGGTAAATAACAACAGCCCAGCAGTAAACACAAGGTAAATAACAACAGCCCAGCAGTAAACACAAAGTAAATAACAACAGCCCAAAGTAAACACAAAGTAAATAACAACAGCCCAGCAGTAAACACAAGGTAAATAACAACAGCCCAGCAGTAAACACAAGGTAAATAACAACAGCCCAGCAGTAAACACAAAGTAAATAACAACAGCCCAGCAGTAAACCCAAGGTAAATAACAACAGCCCAGCATTAAACACAAAGTAAATAACAACAGCCCAGCATTAAACACAAAGTAAATAACAACAGCCCAGCAGTAAACACAAGGTAAATAACAACAACCCAGCAGTAAACACAAGGTAAATAACAACAGCCCAGCAGTAAACACAAGGTAAATAACAACAGCCCAGCAGTAAACACAAAGTAAATAACAACAGTCCATAGTAAACACAAGGTAAATAACAACAGCCCAGCAGTAAACACAAGGTAAATAACAACAGCCCAGCAGTAAACACAATGTAAATAACAACAGCCCAGCAGTAAACACAAAGTAAATAACAACAGTCCATAGTAATCACAAGGTAAGTAACAACAGCCCAGCAGTAAACACAAGGTAAATAACAACAGCCCAGTAGTAATCACAAGGTAAATAACAACAGCCCAGCAGTAAACACAAAGTAAATAACAACAGCCCAGCAGTAAACCCAAGGTAAATAACAACAGCCCAGCATTAAACACAAAGTAAATTACAACAGCCCAGCATTAAACACAAAGTAAATAACAACAGCCCAGCAGTAAACACAGGGTAAATAACAACAACCCAGCAGTAAACACAAGGTAAATAACAACAGCCCAGCAGTAAACACAAGGTAAATAACAACAGCCCAGCAGTAAACACAAAGTAAATAACAACAGCCCAGCAGTAAACACAAGGTAAATAACAACAGCCCAGCAGTAAACACAAGGTAAATAACAACAGCCCAGCAGTAAACACAAGGTAAATAACAACAGCCCAGCAGTAATCACAAGGTAAATAACAACAGCCCAGCAGTAAACACAAGGTAAATAACAACAGCCCAGCAGTAAACACAAGGTAAATAACAACAGCCCAGCAGTAAACACAAAGTAAATAACAACAGCCCAGCAGTAAACACAAGGTAAATAACAACAGCCCAGCAGTAATCACAAGGTAAATAACAACAGCCCAGCAGTAAACACAAGGTAAATAACAACAGCCCAGCAGTAAACACAAGGTAAATAACAACAGCCCAGCAGTAATCACAAGGTAAATAACAACAGCCCAGCAGTAAACACAAGGTAAATAACAACAGCCCAGCAGTAAACACAAGGTAAATAACAACAGCCCAGCAGTAATCACAAGGTAAATAACAACAGCCCAGCAGTAATCACAAGGTAAATAACAACAGCCCAGCAGTAAACACAAGGTAAATAACAACAGCCCAGCAGTAATCACAATGTAAATAACAACAGCCCAGCAGTAAACACACGGTAAATAACAACAGCCCAGCAGTAAACACAAGGTAAATAACAACAGCCCAGCAGTAAACACAAGGTAAATAACAACAGTCCATCAGTAAACACAAGGTAAATAACAACAGTCCATAGTAAACACAAGGTAAATAACAACAGCCCAGCAGTAAACACAAGGTAAATAACAACAGTCCAGCAGTAAACACAAGGTAAATAACAACAGCCCAGCAGTAAACACAAGGTAAATAACAACAGCCCAGCAGTAAACACAAGGTAAATAACAACAGCCCAGCAGTAATCACAAGGTAAATAACAACAGCCCAGCAGTAATCACAATGTAAATAACAACAGCAAAGCAGTAAACACACGGTAAATAACAACAGCCCAGCAGTAAACACAAGGTAAATAACAACAGCCCAGCAGTAAACACAAGGTAAATAACAACAGTCCATCAGTAAACACAAGGTAAATAACAACAGTCCATAGTAAACACAAGGTAAATAACAACAGCCCAGCAGTAAACACAAGGTAAATAACAACAGTCCAGCAGTAAACACAAGGTAAATAACAACAGCCCAGCAGTAAACACAAGGTAAATAACAACAGCCCAGCAGTAAACACAAGGTAAATAACAACAGCCCAGCAGTAATCACAAGGTAAATAACAACAGCCCAGCAGTAATCACAATGTAAATAACAACAGCCCAGCAGTAAACACAAGGTAAATAACAACAGCCCAAAAGTAATCACAAGGTAAATAACAACAGCCCAGCAGTAAACACAAGGTAAATAACAACAGCCCAGCAGTAATCACAAGGTAAATAACAACAGCCCAGCAGTAAACACAAGGTAAATAACAACAGCCCAGCAGTAAAACAAGGTAAATAACAACAGCCCAGCAGAATCACAAGGTAAATAACAACAGTCCAGCAGTAAACACAAGGTAAATAACAACAGCCCAACAGTAAACACAAGGTAAATAACAACAGCCCAGCAGTAAACACAAGGTAAATAACAACAGCCCAGCAGTAATCACAAGGTAAATAACAACATAAAAGTAGTAATCACAAGGTAAATAACAACAGCCCAGCAGTAAACACAAGGTAAATAACAACAGCCCAGCAGTAAACACAAAGTAAATAACAACAGCCCAAAGTAAACACAAAGTAAATAACAACAGCCCAGCAGTAAACACAAGGTAAATAACAACAGCCCAGCAGTAAACACAAGGTAAATAACAACAGCCCAGCAGTAAACACAAAGTAAATAACAACAGCCCAGCAGTAAACCCAAGGTAAATAACAACAGCCCAGCATTAAACACAAAGTAAATAACAACAGCCCAGCATTAAACACAAAGTAAATAACAACAGCCCAGCAGTAAACACAAGGTAAATAACAACAACCCAGCAGTAAACACAAGGTAAATAACAACAGCCCAGCAGTAAACACAAGGTAAATAAAAACAGCCCAGCAGTAAACACAAAGTAAATAACAACAGTCCATAGTAAACACAAGGTAAATAACAACAGCCCAGCAGTAAACACAAGGTAAATAACAACAGCCCAGCAGTAAACACAAGGTAAATAACAACAGCCCAGCAGTAAACACAAGGTAAATAACAACAGCCCAGCAGAAATCACAAGGTAAATAACAACAGCCCAGCAGTAAACACAAGGTAAATAACAACAGCCCAGCAGTAAACACAAGGTAAATAACAACAGCCCAGCAGTAAACACAAGGTAAATAACAACAGCCCAGCAGTAAACACAAAGTAAATAACAACAGCCCAGCAGTAAACCCAAGGTAAATAACAACAGCCCAGCATTAAACACAAAGTAAATAACAACAGCCCAGCATTAAACACAAAGTAAATAACAACAGCCCAGCAGTAAACACAAGGTAAATAACAACAACCCAGCAGTAAACACAAGGTAAATAACAACAGCCCAGCAGTAAACACAAGGTAAATAACAACAGCCCAGCAGTAAACACAAAGTAAATAACAACAGTCCATAGTAAACACAAGGTAAATAACAACAGCCCAGCAGTAAACACAAGGTAAATAACAACAGCCCAGCAGTAAACACAAGGTAAATAACAACAGCCCAGCAGTAAACACAAGGTAAATAACAACAGCCCAGCAGTAAACACAAGGTAAATAACAACAGCCCAGCAGTAATCACAAGGTAAATAACAACAGCCCAGCAGTAAACACAAGGTAAATAACAACAGCCCAGCAGTAAACACAAGGTAAATAACAACAGCCCAGCAGTAATCACAAGGTAAATAACAACAGCCCAGCAGTAATCACAAGGTAAATAACAACAGCCCAGCAGTAAACACAAGGTAAATAACAACAGCCCAGCAGTAATCACAAGGTAAATAACAACAGCCCAGCAGTAAACACAAGGTAAATAACAACAGTCCATCAGTAATCACAAGGTAAATAACAACAGCCCAGCAGTAATCACAAGGTAAATAACAACAGACCAGCAGTAATCACAAGGTAAATAACAACAGTCCATAGTAAACACAAGGTAAATAACAACAGCCCAGCAGTAAACACAAGGTAAATAACAACAGTCCAGCAGTAAACACAAGGTAAATAACAACAGCCCAGCAGTAAACACAAGGTAAATAACAACAGCCCAGCAGTAAACACAAGGTAAATAACAACAGCCCAGCAGTAATCACAAGGTAAATAACAACAGCCCAGCAGTAATCACAATGTAAATAACAACAGCAAAGCAGTAAACACACGGTAAATAACAACAGCCCAGCAGTAAACACAAGGTAAATAACAACAGCCCAGCAGTAAACACAAGGTAAATAACAACAGTCCATCAGTAAACACAAGGTAAATAACAACAGTCCATAGTAAACACAAGGTAAATAACAACAGCCCAGCAGTAAACACAAGGTAAATAACAACAGTCCAGCAGTAAACACAAGGTAAATAACAACAGCCCAGCAGTAAACACAAGGTAAATAACAACAGCCCAGCAGTAAACACAAGGTAAATAACAACAGCCCAGCAGTAATCACAAGGTAAATAACAACAGCCCAGCAGTAATCACAATGTAAATAACAACAGCCCAGCAGTAAACACAAGGTAAATAACAACAGCCCAAAAGTAATCACAAGGTAAATAACAACAGCCCAGCAGTAAACACAAGGTAAATAACAACAGCCCAGCAGTAATCACAAGGTAAATAACAACAGCCCAGCAGTAAACACAAGGTAAATAACAACAGCCCAGCAGTAAAACAAGGTAAATAACAACAGCCCAGCAGAATCACAAGGTAAATAACAACAGTCCAGCAGTAAACACAAGGTAAATAACAACAGCCCAACAGTAAACACAAGGTAAATAACAACAGCCCAGCAGTAAACACAAGGTAAATAACAACAGCCCAGCAGTAATCACAAGGTAAATAACAACATAAAAGTAGTAATCACAAGGTAAATAACAACAGCCCAGCAGTAAACACAAGGTAAATAACAACAGCCCAGCAGTAAACACAAAGTAAATAACAACAGCCCAAAGTAAACACAAAGTAAATAACAACAGCCCAGCAGTAAACACAAGGTAAATAACAACAGCCCAGCAGTAAACACAAGGTAAATAACAACAGCCCAGCAGTAAACACAAAGTAAATAACAACAGCCCAGCAGTAAACCCAAGGTAAATAACAACAGCCCAGCATTAAACACAAAGTAAATAACAACAGCCCAGCATTAAACACAAAGTAAATAACAACAGCCCAGCAGTAAACACAAGGTAAATAACAACAACCCAGCAGTAAACACAAGGTAAATAACAACAGCCCAGCAGTAAACACAAGGTAAATAAAAACAGCCCAGCAGTAAACACAAAGTAAATAACAACAGTCCATAGTAAACACAAGGTAAATAACAACAGCCCAGCAGTAAACACAAGGTAAATAACAACAGCCCAGCAGTAAACACAAGGTAAATAACAACAGCCCAGCAGTAAACACAAGGTAAATAACAACAGCCCAGCAGAAATCACAAGGTAAATAACAACAGCCCAGCAGTAAACACAAGGTAAATAACAACAGCCCAGCAGTAAACACAAGGTAAATAACAACAGCCCAGCAGTAAACACAAGGTAAATAACAACAGCCCAGCAGTAAACACAAAGTAAATAACAACAGCCCAGCAGTAAACCCAAGGTAAATAACAACAGCCCAGCATTAAACACAAAGTAAATAACAACAGCCCAGCATTAAACACAAAGTAAATAACAACAGCCCAGCAGTAAACACAAGGTAAATAACAACAACCCAGCAGTAAACACAAGGTAAATAACAACAGCCCAGCAGTAAACACAAAGTAAATAACAACAGTCCATAGTAAACACAAGGTAAATAACAACAGCCCAGCAGTAAACACAAGGTAAATAACAACAGCCCAGCAGTAAACACAAGGTAAATAACAACAGCCCAGCAGTAAACACAAGGTAAATAACAACAGCCCAGCAGTAAACACAAGGTAAATAACAACAGCCCAGCAGTAATCACAAGGTAAATAACAACAGCCCAGCAGTAAACACAAGGTAAATAACAACAGCCCAGCAGTAAACACAAGGTAAATAACAACAGCCCAGCAGTAATCACAAGGTAAATAACAACAGCCCAGCAGTAATCACAAGGTAAATAACAACAGCCCAGCAGTAAACACAAGGTAAATAACAACAGCCCAGCAGTAATCACAAGGTAAATAACAACAGCCCAGCAGTAAACACAAGGTAAATAACAACAGTCCATCAGTAATCACAAGGTAAATAACAACAGCCCAGCAGTAATCACAAGGTAAATAACAACAGACCAGCAGTAATCACAAGGTAAATAACAACAGCCCAGCAGTAATCACAAGTTAAATAACAACAGCCCAGCAGTAAACACAAGGTAAATAACAACAGCCCAGCAGTAATCACAAGGTAAATAACAACAGCCCAGCAGTAAACACAAGGTAAATAACAACAGCCCAGCAGTAAACACAAGGTAAATAACAACAGCCCAGCAGTAATCACAAGGTAAATAACAACAGCCCAGCAGTAATCACAATGTAAATAACAACAGCCCAGCAGTAAACACAAGGTAAATAACAACAGCCCAGCAGTAAACACAAGGTAAATAACAACAGCCCAGCAGTAAACACAAGGTAAATAACAACAGTCCATCAGTAAACACAAGGTAAATAACAACAGTCCATAGTAAACACAAGGTAAATAACAACAGCCCAGCAGTAAACACAAGGTAAATAACAACAGTCCAGCAGTAAACACAAGGTAAATAACAACAGCCCAGCAGTAAACACAAGGTAAATAACAACAGCCCAGCAGTAAACACAAGGTAAATAACAACAGCCCAGCAGTAATCACAAGGTAAATAACAACAGCCCAGCAGTAATCACAATGTAAATAACAACAGCCCAGCAGTAAACACAAGGTAAATAACAACAGCCCAACAGTAATCACAAGGTAAATAACAACAGCCCAGCAGTAAACACAAGGTAAATAACAACAGCCCAGCAGTAATCACAAGGTAAATAACAACAGCCCAGCAGTAAACACAAGGTAAATAACAACAGCCCAGCAGTAAACACAAGGTAAATAACAACAGCCCAGCAGTAATCACAAGGTAAATAACAACAGCCCAGCAGTAAACACAAGGTAAATAACAACAGCCCAGCAGTAATCACAAGGTAAATAACAACAGCCCAGCAGTAAACACAAGGTAAATAACAACAGCCCAGCAGTAAACACAAGGTAAATAACAACAGCCCAGCAGTAATCACAAGGTAAATAACAACAGCCCAGCAGTAATCACAATGTAAATAACAACAGCCCAGCAGTAAACACAAGGTAAATAACAACAGCCCAGCAGTAAACACAAGGTAAATAACAACAGCCCAGCAGTAAACACAAGGTAAATAACAACAGTCCATCAGTAAACACAAGGTAAATAACAACAGTCCATAGTAAACACAAGGTAAATAACAACAGCCCAGCAGTAAACACAAGGTAAATAACAACAGTCCAGCAGTAAACACAAGGTAAATAACAACAGCCCAGCAGTAAACACAAGGTAAATAACAACAGCCCAGCAGTAAACACAAGGTAAATAACAACAGCCCAGCAGTAATCACAAGGTAAATAACAACAGCCCAGCAGTAATCACAATGTAAATAACAACAGCCCAGCAGTAAACACAAGGTAAATAACAACAGCCCAACAGTAATCACAAGGTAAATAACAACAGCCCAGCAGTAAACACAAGGTAAATAACAACAGCCCAGCAGTAATCACAAGGTAAATAACAACAGCCCAGCAGTAAACACAAGGTAAATAACAACAGCCCAGCAGTAAACACAAGGTAAATAACAACAGCCCAGCAGTAATCACAAGGTAAATAACAACAGCCCAGCAGTAAACACAAGGTAAATAACAACAGCCCAGCAGTAATCACAAGGTAAATAACAACAGCCCAGCAGTAAACACAAGGTAAATAACAACAGTCCATAGTAAACACAAGGTAAATAACAACAGCCCAGCAGTAAACACAAGGTAAATAACAACAGCCCAGCAGTAAACACAAGGTAAATAACAACAGTCCATAGTAAACACAAGGTAAATAACAACAGCCCAGCAGTAAACACAAGGTAAATAACAACAGCCCAGCAGTAAACCCAAGGTAAATAACAGCAAACGTATATCTGTCTGTGAAAGCACTCCACTGAAGATTTAGGGGTCAATTCAATCCATATCGCAGAAATTCATCATTACAGCGTGATTGAAATTCAAAGGCAATGTATTCATGGTAAACGCTCCATACAGTGCATTTGGAAAGTATTCAGATCCATTACCTTTTTCCACATTTTGTTTTACTTTACAGCCTTATTCTAAAATGGATTAAATAAAAGAAATCCTCTTCAATCTACACGCAAAACCCCGTAATGACCAAGTGAAAACTGTTTTTTTTTTACATTTTTGCAAATGTATTGAAAATAAAAAACAATAATACCTTATTTACATAAGTATTCAGACACTTTGCTATGGGTTTCGAAATTGAGCTCAGGTGCATCATGTTTCCATTGATCATCCTTGATGTTTCTACAACTTGATTGGAGTCCACCTGTGGTAAATTCAATTGATTGGACATGATTTGGAAAGGCACACACCTGTCTATATAAGGGCCCACAGTTGACAGTGCATGTCAGAGCAAAAACCAAGCCATGAGGTCGAAGGAATTGTCTATAGAGCTCCGAGACAGGATTGTGTCGAGGCACAGATCTGGGGAAGTGTACCAAAACATTTCTGCAGCATTGAAGGTCCCCAAGAACCCAGTGGCCTCCATCATTCTTAAATGGAAGAAGTTTGGAAACACCAAGACTCTTCCTAGAGCTGGCCGCCCAGCCAAACTGAGCAATCGGGGGAGAAGGGCCATGGTCAGGGAGGAGACCAAGAACACAATGGTCACTCTGACAGAGCTCCAGGGTTCCTCTGTGGAGATGGGAGAACCTTCCAGAAGGACAACCATCTCTGCAGCACTCCACCAATCAGGCCTTTATGGTAGAGTGGCCAGACGGAAGCCACTCCTCAGTAAAAGGCACATGACAGCCCGCTTGGAGTTGATTATCTGGTCTGATAAAACCAAGATTGAACTCTTTGGCCTGAATGCCAATCATCATATCTGGATGAAACCTGGCACCATCCCTACGGTGAAGCATGGTGGTGCCAGCATCATGCTGTGGGGATGTTTTTCAGCGGCAGGGACTGGGAGACTAGTCAGGATCGAGGCAAAGATGAATGGAGCAAAGTACAGAGAGATCCTTGATGAAAACCTGCTCCAGAGCACTCAGGACCTCAGACTGGGGCGAAGGTTCACCTTCCAACAGGACAACGACCCTAAGCACACAGCCAAGACAACGCATGAGTGGCTTCGGGACAAGTCTCTGAATGTCCTTGAGTGGCCCAGCCAGAGCCCAGACTTGAACCCGATCGAACATCTCTGGAGAGAGCTGAAAATAGCTGTGCAAAAACGCTCCCCATCCAACCTGACAGAGCTTGAGAGGATCTGCAGAGAAGAATGGGAGAAACTCCCCAAATACAGATGTGAGAAGCTTGTAGCGTCATACCCAAGAAGACATGATGCTGTAATCATTGCCAAAGGTGCTTCACCAAAGTACTGAGTAAAGGGTCTGAAAACTTATGTAAATGTGATATTTCCATTTCTTAATTTTTATAAATGTGCTAAAATTTCTAAAAACCCGTTTTTGTACCGGTACATAGTCAATGTGAAATAACAGTAGGGAGGCTATATACATGGGGTACCGGCACAGAGTCAATGTGAAATAACAGTAGCGAGGCTATATACAGGGGGTACCGGTACAGAGTCAATGGGAAATAACAGTAGGGAGGCTATATACAGCGGGTACCGGTACAGAGTCAATGGGAAATAACAGTAGGGAGGCTATATACAGTGGGTACCGGTCCAGAGTCAATGGGAAATAACAGTAGGGAGGCTATATACAGCGGGTACCGGTACAGAGTCAATGGGAAATAACAGTAGGGAGGCTATATACAGGGGGTACCGGTACAGAGTCAATGGGAAATAACAGTAGGGAGGCTATATACAGCGGGTACCGGTACAGAGTCAATGGGAAATAACAGTAGGGAGGCTATATAAAGGGGGTACCGGTACAGAGTCAATGTGAAATAACAGTAGGGAGGCTATATACAGGAAGTACCGGTACAGAGTCAATGGGAAATAACAGTAGGGAGGTTATATACAGGGGGTACCGGTACAGTCAATGTGAAATAACAGTAGAGAGGCTATATACAGGGGGTACCGGTACAGAGTCAATGTGTAATAACAGTAGGGAGGCTATATACAGGGGGTACCGGTACAGAGTCAATGTGAAATAACAGTAGAGAGGCTATATACAGGGAGTACCGGTACCGAATCAATGTGAAATAACAGTAGGGAGGCTATATACAGAAATGTAGATGTAGGTAGAGTTAAAGTGACTATGCTTAGATAATTAACAGAGTAGCAGCAGCGTAAAAGGATGGGGTGGGGGGGCAGTGCAAATAGTCTGGGTAGCCATGATTAGCTGTTCAGGAGTCTTATGGCTTGGGGGTAGAAGCTGTTTATAAGCCTCTTGGACCTAGACTTAGCGCTCCGGTACCGCTTGCCGTGTGGTAGCAGAGAGAACAGTCTATGACTAGGGTGGCTGGAGTCTTTGACAATTTTGAGGGCCTTCCTCTGACACCGCCTGGTATAGAGGTCCTGGATGGCAGGAAGCTTGGCCCCAGTGATGTACTTGGCCGTACGCACTACCCTCTGTAGTGCCTTGCGGTCGGAGGCCGAGCAGTTGCCATACCAGGCGGTGATGCAAACGGTCAGGATGGGGACCCATTGCAAATCTTTTCAGTCTCCTGTGGGGGAATAGGCTTTGTTGTGCCCTCTTCACGACTGTCTT
Organism: Coregonus lavaretus; assembly: GCF_964263955.1. NCBI lineage: Eukaryota > Metazoa > Chordata > Actinopteri > Salmoniformes > Salmonidae > Coregonus > Coregonus lavaretus. Next base: position 409,078 of record NC_139996.1, read on the forward strand.
GGTGTGTTTGGATAGAAATGACCTTAACATTTCTATCATGAAATCTGAATAAATTGAATAAAGCCCGAAATTGACTGTATGACTGAGTCCAGAAGAGCCTCACCGAGCCGCCTGCATACATACATTGTCATAAATTATTCATGATAATTACCATGGGACTCCACTTTAATGAATGATCTTAAAAATAACATGGTGGGTTAATGTTTGTGGTCTATTCATCCTCTCTAACATAGAGCACAACCTTATTCTCTGCCTTAGTGGAACATGGAGCTGAGACCAAAGAACATGGACATTGTTGCTATTGAATTTAGAGTAGTGATTTCAACAGCCTAGTTTCAAACAGACTGACTCATCTCATCTCAGCATCTTATCATCATCAGTGTTCTCAATACAGACTAGACTAGGGTTATAAACATCTCAATACAGACTAGACTAGGGTTATAAACATCTCAATACAGACTAAACTAGGGTTATAAACATCTCAATTATTACTATAAAAAACAGAAAATAGCCCCTTAACCCTTGGCCTACAATTACCGCGCCATTGCGGTAATCTAATTAACGTAGTAAAAAAATCCCCTTTAACAGAATGTGACTGGCAGAACGGGTGTCGTATGTGGAGGATGAGGGCTGCAGTAGGTATCTCAGATAGGGGGGAGTGAGGCCTAAGAGGGTTTTAGAAATAAGCATCAACCAGTGGGTCTTGTGTCGGGCACATAGAGATGACCAGTTTACAGAGGAGTATAGAGTGCAGTGATGTGTCCTATAAGGAGCATTAGTGGCAAATCTGATGGCCGAATGGTAAAGAACATCTAGCCGCTCGAGAGCACCCTTACCTGCCGATCTATAAATTACGTCTCAGTAATCTAGCATGGGTAGGATGGTCATCTGAATCAGGGTTAGTTTGGCAGCTGGGGTGAAAGAGGAGCGATTACGATCGAGGAAACCAAGTCTAGATTGAACCTTAGCCTGCAGCTTGGATATGTGCTGAGAGAAGGATACCGTCTAGCCGTACTCCCAAGGACTTGTATGAGGTGACTACCTCAAACTCTAAACCCTCAGAGGTAGTAATCACACCGGCGGGGAGAGGGGCATTCTCCTTCCCAAACCACATGACCTTTGATTTGGAGGTGTTCTTCTTATTTGTTTCTTATTTTTTTGTGTGGGGGGGGGGGTTAGAACAGCTTTAATATTGCATATATATATATACACATACATACACATACATATACATATTCTTTTTTTAAATATATTTCCCTTCATTCATTTCCAACCCCACCACCCCTTCCCTAATTGGAGTAAACTAGTGAACAACAATGCTTAGGCCTCTACTTCCATCTTATACATACTATATACATTTTATGGACACAGTCAATTTTACAATAATTCTATTTTGTTTGTTTTTACTCCTGAACTTCCTTTACCCTCAACCTCTCCGATTCTTTTCATGATTCTTCTTACCAAACCACATGACCTTTGCCAAATTCAATGTTTCATCCAATCATAAAAAATATAAAATAAAAATGGATAGCATAGGGGTTCTAAAAATTCTAAATCAAATAGGTAAATAATCCTTGGTATAACCATTTAAAAACAATTCAATATGTTAGCTTAGACCCCAACATGCAGAAGTCAATATAAAGGGTGAATAGATTACATTCATTTAATGATTAACGAAATATATTGTATAGACTCCAAACTTCAAGCTAGAAATTCACCACTTGTGTTTTAATCACCCGGAGTAAACATTAATACAATTCACACAATGGCAGAACGGGAAAACCAGAGCACTGTTGGGCAAACAGGGCGCTAGGAGGAGGGGAGGGCTG